>NC_051847.1:141885364-141898931 GCF_002237135.1 Teleopsis dalmanni | reverse complement strand
AATTGGTCTGACTAGTAGTTTCTCACTGTACCAAGGGCTTTTTAACGAACTGCTTAGAGTACATAAATAAATATCTTCATAAACTGAAAAAATTGATTTTTGCAATAAGATTTGGAGTAAAGAGTGATTAAAACTTTCAATAGCCGACGAATACAGACTATATATAAAAAGTACAGAACATCATTACATGTCTTGGCTATTATGCAATATAGATTCCTTTTCACAAAAAATTGATCCACGCATGAAAACGTTCAAACTTCAATATAGAAAAAACTATAATTATTTCTAAATACAGACGAAGTAAAAGAAATCATTTTATAATTAATGACAGGGCTACGTATTATACAAAGGTTTAAAAGGGCTTAGTGTCATGACACCTATTCGAACTCATCAATCATTAACAGTAATAGTAATCAAAAACTGTGTAGAAATTTACTAAAACAAAAAAAAACACACAGAATATATATTACATATGAAAACATTAACGTGGCTGGTTTTTAATCAATATATTAATGAACAATTCTTAGCGGGAATTTTAAAGCTGTTTGTTACTGTAGAATCACACAATCTATATAAAAAGTCTTATTGTGCATACCACATGAGAATTATGATTTTATTACGAATTATAAATAATACATATATTTCAAGAAAATACATTCAGATGATTTTTATATATTTTTAGATATTTTGATAAGAAAATTATAATATAATGTATTTTGTTTACTTCTTTTAAAGTATCTTGCAGAATCACCGATAACTTAAGAATATCAAATACCTTAAAGTTGAATTTGAAGTTTCAGATGTTTGTGTTGTTATCATAAGTTCATTTGACTGTGCAATGACATCTTAGTTCATAAAATAATTTTTTGTTAACTTTAAATACTGTATTAATGAATTTAATTACAATAAAAGAGTTACTTTCTTTTAGAGCTGTAAAAAGTTATCGGAAATAAACTTGATCAATCATATTACATGTCTCTTGATGTCGATATTATCAGTGAATAATTATCGAATGTGCACTAATTTCGTAAAACTGAAAAAGCACAATTTTTACTTAAATTTAACAAAATCAAAAATTAACTATTTGTAACTGCATTAACAATATATCAAACATTTTTATTTATAAAAGATTTAACAAATAGACATATTTTCTAAAACAATGTGTTGACATTTAGTTTATAATAATAAATCCGTACTGTCTGTAATATATTTTCTGTAATAATTTTCTCTCCTTCTTTGAAAATTGTTCTGTTCATTTTACTTTCTTTACTTTACGAAGAAGATTAATAAAACTTGGTTTTTGTAATTAACGCTTGTAATAAGATAACGATTATATGTATACAAAGCGGCAGAACACGAGGCTGCATCATGAGGTCCTTTTCAAATGAAACCCATCTACGGCTAAGGAACACCAACAAGTAAAATAAGTACAAATAATGGTTGTCATTCCTCCTGCTATTTTTTGCACTGCATTTTAAATCATTTTAATAAATTATCTCCATTGTACAGAAACAAAGGAAAATAGATAAAAGTTACTTACAGAAAGGAAATGCTGAAGATTCATAATAAAAAATATGGAAAACGAATAACAAGTAGATGTAATGCATTGCTAATGAATAATTTAAAATAAATAAAAATAATTAAAATACAACTTCTACTTTATATTACACATACATGTATATACAATATATACCCCGTATAATGATATCCGAACCTGAATTTTTTGATACTTAAGTTCTTACTTTAAGTGGAGTTGTATTCAATATTTTATGCATTTTTATCAGCACCAATTTTCATAATATTAAAGCAGTTTTATTTCTCTGCATTAATTAATTATATTTCTTTACTGCGAATGATTTCAACACGATTTTCTCTAAAGTTCAGGGAATAAATGGAATCCCTTTTATACAATTCTAAGTAAAATGGTACTGCAGTAGAAATGTTCAATAGTTTCTTTAGTTTAAAAACTCTTTCCGGTTGACTTTTATTTATTTTCTATCAAAATATCTCGAATATACAGCACTTAATGTACCACTCTTAAACTTACGTCCATTATAAGTCAACTTACTATAAACTTATTTAGTTAAGAGATAATATTTTAAAAATGAGTTCCAGGTATACATTTTATAAATACCAAAAAATGTTTTATTAACTTTTGATAAATGGTACACGTAGTTTACAGGCTTGTTCATATCGAGTGGAACCATCTGGCAACACTTACTGTGACAAAGAAGGTAAAAATGACTAATGACAATACGAGTTAAAATTAGTCATTCTCATTATTATCAGTATTGTCGCTAATTGCAGGCGTGCAAAGAGAAAGTGAACAAGACGATCCGATAAATATATTATGGCCGTAGAAACCAATATTGAAGTTAGGCATAACATACTTTGGACCAATTTTTTGATGCTGATTGTTTGTGAAAATATTATGCAGTACTTCTGATTTAATAGGGGTAGTCACCTACGTGATATAATCCTTTGAAATTGTTATAATCAAATCTCCCTAAACCTAGTTAAAATATTTTCAACTAGATCACTAATAAATCTCTCGATTTTTTATAAATAAAGTGGTTCCACTTATTGTGAACAACTCTGTACTTGGGAGCATAATGTTACATAAACTCTAAATATATCGCAATCTTTGTTTCTTTAGCATCCTCATCAACGAACTTCTTAAAAACTCATTTGTAGATGGCATAGAAGTGGAAATATTGTACTAAAACGGAAGTAGTATTAGATTTCCTAGACGCATCAATTTTAGTAAAGGCAGTTCTTTTAAGCAACATTTTTTTACGTCGCTAAATATGAATTTAGATTAATTTTTGAGAGATGGGGCTTTAAATTTGAAAATTTTCGCATGGAAGCTATCATCATATATATTTACTTATTATTACTTAGGTATTATATATATAAATAATTATAACGAATTTGGTTTGGGAAATATCAAATCGTAGGAACACAGTAAAACTGACAGGAATAAGAAAAACTAACGTCAGATATTTCTTCAGAAAAAATAGTCAACCTAACGTGGTGTTTTTTGACATTTATTCAGTTATTTACAATCCTATGAGACGAACGAGAAAATCAAGATTGAATTGCAAAAGGCAAATTCGTAACAAATATATATATAAATATATATAGGTAATATATAGATATTATATAGATTTATATATATATATACATATACAAATTGGTGAATACGCTCAGAAAAATATTTTCCAATATGCTATATACTAATTAAATTGACCTGATCATTTTGTTAGAGAAATTTTACCCCATGTGGTTGAACCAACATGATGCGTCGAATAAGAATATTTTGACCAGAGATTTAATTAATGTCTGGTTACATCAACCAAATTATTTTTCTAAGTGTAATTGCTGTGTATAGTCAGTACTGCTATCAACATACAAAATTTACAATTTTAATCCTAGAATTGCTCAGCATATTGAAATTTACTAAAATTCGTTATCAAATCACTGTACGAAACTTAGAATCACGCCCGCCAATAAGGTAGTTTAACACTGTAAACATTTTCAATACTATTATTACTAAAGGTCTACCCAGCAACTAAAATAGTTTTATGTTGGATTTTTAATTTAGCTTACTTGTAGTCTAGTGTATGTAATCTATGAATTGTTAGCAGAGGACAGGAAGAAATATTTGGTTTTGTAAATTTAAGTACTTTATCGTTAGAAAATAAATTGATGAAATATGAGTTTTATTTCTTCTCGAGCCTAAATGTATGCAACTAAATCAAATTTTAATTTTTCTTCTAACTCAGTATTGAATTATTATTATAATAATAAAAAAATAATGAAAATAAGAAGAGAGCGAATTTTTTTTGGAAAGATTAAACTTGTATATGACAGAGTTATATTAATTTTAGAATATTTGAAACTTTTATTATTTAAAAATTACAAAAATTCACAAATAGTTTTAATTCAATTGTATTTAAACTCCATCTAAATGTCGAGCGAAATTTTTAATACAATAATAGTATTAAATATTCGTAATAAAATGTGAAAAATATTCACATAATAAAATGTAAATAAATTTACAAATCAATTGGCTTAAAACTTTATAGAAACATGCAATTATTAATTTGTGCATATGTAAATAAATCTGAGTGTGTTTTTTTCGTTCTATATACAAGTATACGTATATTTACTCATTCACATGATAAATAGCTTTAACAGAAAATTTCCCCAAAATATTTGCACAATTGACTGAGCTACAAATATGCACTGGTAACGTTGTAAAATTGCCGGGAATTACAGGAGTAAGCAACCAGCGGTGACATGACATATCAGCGTTTCAACTTGCGTGCACAAAGGCTTAAGGATGAAGCTTAGCGGTGGCTTAATAGTAGTTGCTGTAAAATAAATGCTTCCAATAGCCTTGTTTGAATTTGTACAAGGTATTAAGTCCTGGACGAAAGGCGATACAAAAAAAGCACAATACAGGACAAAGCAAAACAAATTATAAAAAGCAGCTTATGCCAACAGGTTGAAATGCAATGGTGACATTTAAAATTGTGTTTAAATATCCTGAAATTGTGGCAAGTCCTTAATAAAAAACTACACATTTTTTCATAAACTTTAAAGTACATGTTTAATAGCTTTAATCGCTTTATATGCATTTTGTAGATGACAAAAAAAAATGTATCTTTTTTTTTGAAAACATTTCATTTGCAACTGATTTGTGCAAACAAAGGCTTTCAATTATATTTAAATTGAATGAAATTGTCACAGAATTTAATTTTTAAATTAATATTCTAGGTGAGTATTAATTATTGAACTTAAAATTAAGTCTTAAAACTTTTCATGTTATATATAACATTAGCTATGACTTTCATCTTTGCAATACATCCTAAAAATCTATAAAGAGCAATTATACAGATAACAGACATAAAAAACTTAAGCGAAACACTCTAAGTTACTGTGGCATTCTTAGCAAGACCTATTACTGGCTATAAAGTCGCTCATATCCATTAATTATGATAAGTAAAATTTGTAAGTAAAAATTGGTGAAATTAACTTTATTTTGAACTCAAAACAGGTTTAAAAACTACTTCCTAGATACATAAAAATTTCTAATACAAAATATATATTAAAATTTTGCTCAATCTGGTATTGCTAAGTGTATATAGGGCTTAGTGCCAGTTAGACTAACTTAACCTGATCTATATTTTAGTAATTTTCTATTTGCGAATCCCAACTAAATTAAAAGGAAACAATGATACTCTGGTGAACAGCTACTTCAAAAATCCTATTGATTTAATAAATTTCACAGATATCAGTTCTATGATTCATACGTTAACAATGATATTTTGTAAATGGTTCATATTTTTGGTTTAGTGTCGTCAACTGAAATCATTTTAAGGTGCGATTAACAATCTTTATTTAATACCAAATATTTATATATATACTATATCAACGATAATAGCTTAAGGATTAGAATTATAATATTATTAAAAATTAATAATATATATAATTATATAATATAGGAATAGAATTATTAAAAATTACACCTCCAATGAATCAGTAACAGCTTAGAATATTATTTTAAACAGCTTTACACAGCTTTTAGTATGTAATTCAATACTTTTCAACTTTCTTTGTCTATCTGTAGAAATATTCTTGGTTTCAGGCTATTCATTTGTCTTATATTAGCTACGTATTTCAATTTAGGTTCGAAAACCTACCCTACAGTACGTAATTGGAAATGTGTGGAATTAAATAAATAAATTATCTCCACATAGATTTCCGATATACACGTTTGTACAATTTTATTTTCGAGCAATTTTGATACAGAATGCTACATTTGTCTTTAGTGCACTTATAAATGTAATCTGTGATATATATACCAGATGTATGTGTATCCCAATCAGTGGCAATGCGATTTTTACTGGCGGCAGGATTGCCACAGCTTTTTGACATCCTGTAAAAAATACGTATTAATATTATTTACTAAATATGCCTTCTTCGGGAACCATTGGCGTCCTTCTCTTGGAATCACCTGTGGCACGAATGACTTAGTCGCCAACCGTTTCATTGCGACTGTGATTCCAATATCTACATCTCAAATAATATTGCTGAAGACGGCAAAGATTAAAAAAAAATACAATGCATGCTTCAGCTACTATTAGTAATTAGTCGGAGTTATAAAATCAACCAATTGTTCTAGATATTTATTAATCCAATTATTATATATTTTTTAACATATTGTTATACAACAATAGTATATTGACAACTCTTTTCTTAGCGTAAAAGCTTCATTAAATTAACTTAAATGAAACTGGAAATTTGTCTATACGTTATTTAGAACTTATTTAAGTCATATGTAGTTTGCTGGAAACATGCTTTCATAATATAATATTGTAATTGTGTATGAAAATCCATTCACTATATCAATAAATACTATCAAAACAGTATATCAGAACAAAAACACAAAACTTATTTTCAATTGCTTGATACATATTTTAGATAAGTTAATATTTTCTAGATAGATATTTGCTAAAGTATCTATCTAATGATTCTAATATCTCCACCTAAGCCCTATTTACTTGCATCACGCCTATGCTTTACGATTTATATACACCTAGTCCATTAGGTATCACTAGGTATCTTACTCATGTCTGTCTCCACCAATTACTGGAATGAAACTTTCACATTGCTATAGAAATCTTCTCCATCTTCTCTTCTCCATACTATGACACGAAAAAAAGATCCTAATATGTCGATTAAAGAAATATACGTACACCTTTTTATCAAAATGATAATGGATCAAACGCCTAAAATAGGGTCTTTATGTTAGCTGTATTTTATAATACGTTTTTACTTTTTGTCGTATTACAACGGCTATCTTTTGCATTATCTAAATGAATTTATTTTATATGAGACACGTTGTTATGGATATTAATCTGTTATGAACTTATTTATAATATCATATATTTATCTTTAATGAACGTTATGAACTTATTATCTCTTAAAGTTCATATTAAAATATGTAAAATATCATTGTCTATAAAAAAACACACAATAAATAATGTATAATCTATATAAATCTAAATAATCTATTATAATAATAATCTATAAAAAAAAACATTGCTGGTAAATTATTCGTATTGTTAATAAAATTTGATCTCTCAATCTAAGTACAAACTGCCTACAGTCATAAAACTGCATTTATTTCAACAAAAATATATTAAATAAAATAATTTGAAGCATAGCTATATTCTACCTAATAAAATTCACTACATAACTAATGAAATGAAACGTTTTTACCAACAAGGGTTTTCAATAAATTGCAGGACGAAGGATCCATTGTGCTTTATTTCGACATACCACAACTGCAAATTTCTGTAAATTTTCGTTCAACACTGAAATGGTCAAATCGTTGCAAATGCAATTGATTTGCATTCAGTTCGAATTGAAATTAACCACAACACTGGTACATATGTTTCCGATTAGATTGGAAGAGGCGAAACATATTTAAAATACTAATTTAAAATGATTTTATCACCCCCACAATTGCACTAAATAAAATGAAATAAAATTGTCTAACTGCGAATAGAAAAATAAGTGAATTGCTTTGGTTCAGAAAATTTAATTAAATTCGTTAACTAAAATTATTTGATTTTAGCAAATGTTTAACATTCTACTCGTATCTGTAAATTGTTTAAAAAAAGTATCTAAAATACTTTTGCGGCTAGTACAGTAAAAATGTTTTCCGTGTTGCTCATTCATTAGAAATTAATTTTTAATTTGTTATGTGAAAATAATTTCATACTAAGTTTTGTAAAATATTAATATATTTTACATAATAATGTCTAAACTCCTCATTTTGAAATATACTTTTCTGAGCACAATTCAAATGATGACTTTATTTAAGCGCCAAATAAGTCCAAAACCTTTATTTATGGACTCAATATCGAAAACGTACAGTATCTAGAACCTTCCATACTATGTCGGTACATGTCTGATTGCAAACAATCAAAATCACCATTAAACATTTACAAAATTACCAGAACATAGCACTGTTAAATATTTTAAAAGCCCCATAGTATATTGATAGATATACACTGGGCGCACGAATTGGCAATAGTTAAATATTTATCAGAAAAAAAATGTATGGGTATCAAATTGCAACATTCTCTATACCCAAACGGCAGAGTAACCTAATAATAAAAAAAAAGATATGCAGATAATCGCTTACTTATATTTTTAATCTAGATTTGTAACACTGGGATATAAAACTTACCTCTAATCGTCCACCCACAACTTAAACTAAAGGTACTGTTCAAATAAGAGCTGAGTATAATATAGAACGATCTCTGTAATCAAAAGGCATATTAACCTTATAATAGGAAAACGACATGCAGATTTTCGCTGCATTTAAACTTTTGCTAACATTGACTATTGAGACTTAACTATTTTCGTTTACCAGCAGTAAGGACTTAAGGTGGTCTTTGAACTGGAACTAAGCATAATATAAAGCAATCTCTGTACCTAAAAGGCATAGTAATCCTGAAATTGAAGGATTATGTATACTATTATATTTAATCTTATTTTATAACAATGACCACAGACACTTAACTGCATTCGTTCACCAACACTAAAGACTAAAAGCACTAACTGAACGAAAACTCTTCAGAACACTTTTGAGTTCATTTTTTAAGTCTCTGAGTCGGTGATAAGCGAATCGTAAATTACACAAAGGTGAATCTGCATAAATTTCAACCATTCCTGAAAACAGACTTTTTGAGTTTGTTAGTTTTCAGGTATTTTTTTGGTGCTGATCGTATTTTGCAAGATGTCTGACACCTAAAAGTTGAAAAACCCGGTTTGAATTTTATT
The DNA here is from genome assembly GCF_002237135.1 of Teleopsis dalmanni. Lineage (NCBI taxonomy): Eukaryota > Metazoa > Arthropoda > Insecta > Diptera > Diopsidae > Teleopsis > Teleopsis dalmanni. The sequence goes on along the minus strand of NC_051847.1, from coordinate 141,890,069 downwards.
TACTGACAATAAAGTCAACTGCGTGATTGAAATAAAATATGAAAAGTTGTCTCTAGGTTACTTGGTAGGCATGTGGTTTGTGTTCTTGTTAAAACTAAAACTTCCTTTCATCGAATGTTTTCTTATAAATAGTTTCAAAGAATCTGGTTTTTGTAGTTTCTCTCTCCATTTCTTTTCGTTGCTGTACGGAAATTGTTCAATATGTGGGTATATTTTCTAAACCCCTTCGGCTACAGTGTCTATTTCGGTAAGATCACCAATTTTGTAACATTTCGAGTTTGTTATAGCTATTGCTGGAGTTTGTTATTTGTGAAACGGTATCAAATATTAATTGTTCTTGACATCGAATCCATATCTCTTATGATTCGCGATAAGGAAACTTTGACATATTTAACGACAAAAGTCACTTGAATAAAACGACTTAAGTAAAATGTTGTTATACAACTCCATTAGTAACATATTCCATCACTGATTACACTGATATGGACTTGCTATTATTAGAAAATAAAATCACCTCTGATTAGACTATATATAGTCGCATGGTTGGCGTCTATGGAAAAGTAATAAAGCTTTAAAATTAGTTGCAGCCCCAATTCTTACTTACTTAGTGAGCCATTACAGACCTGGGTCGTTCTTGGTCTTGTCGATTGTATATGAATTCTGTATATGAATATATAATAGCTGAAATAGTTAGTGAAACATAAAGCATTTATTATATATTAAAAATTTTAAGTTAAATAAAAATTGAATATGTTTCATGTAGAATATTGTTATGCATGTTGGGATTAAACTGCTTCTACTAATTTGATTGAACATTGTTAAATCTCCGTAAGGTAAAATCTTGGTCGTAATAGCTACATAAAAGACTTCATCTTCTTAACGTTGTCAAACACTATTAATCAGCTGTTTGGCAACAAAAGGAGAATGAAGTAAGCTTTAAGCTTGATTAGGGACATGAGAGCAGCTTCTGTGTTGGGTTCAAGCTAAAAGACTTCCTCTTTTTGGTTGAACGGTCAGACGAGTAACAACTGGTAAAAAATAGTACATTTAACAACAAATTGTCCAAACTACCTGGAAATAAATAAAGAAATAAATAAACACATAAAATACAAATAAGAATTTTGGAGTTGATCTTTTTATTATAAATTTGATTAGTAAGGCAAACTACGAGTTTAAGTGCTCGGCAGTTTACCATTAATAAATACAAAATATATCATCCAACGCGTGCATGTGCGTGTTGGAAGTTTGATATAACTTCTTGGAAATTAATAAGAACAAACGCGTTCTTATCATTTTGGTGACCCCGACGTGATTGCAGCATTAACAGGATCATCACTTGGTGCGTAATCTACGGCAGCTAAGAATTTGGTGCATGTACACATAACGTGATTGCATTAAGACACGTGATCAATTATATTCAGTCAAAATTCATCTGGTACCAATTGTTAATTTCATACAGGTATTAATTTTTCACGTAAAAAATGGCAACCATTGAAGGAGATAAGAAACAAGAAGGGATCAAGCCGGTGTCGACCGAAGACAAAAACGTGACAAAACCGTTACGAAATCAAAGGGCGCTGATTCGCGTCATTGAAAAGACCATGAAGGAAATAGAATCAACATTTGAAGAACCGCAACAAGAAGTGGCTTACAGGACAAGTCAGGCACAGCTGGAAAATTATCTCAGCAAGTTAGAACAAAACAATGATATAATATGGAACTCCACCACTGCAGACACGGTAAGGGACTACAGTTGGGATGTGTTTTTTGAAATAGAAACAAAACTACACAATAAATTGATGTTAATAAAATCAAGGCTAAAATTGTTAAATTCTAGTGATGGTATCTCAGAAAATACAGTAACATTGCAATCAGTAAAATTGCCACAAATTACGCTTCCAAGTTTTGACGGAAACCCATTAATGTGGGTACAATTTCGCGATTTGTTTTTACAGCTCATTGACGAGCAACCATTTAAACCAATGCAAAAAATGTTTTATTTAACCACCAATTTAATCGGTGAACCGAAAAATTTAATCAAACATTTGCCAGCTTCAACAGAAAATTATGCCACAGCATGGCAAATTTTAAGATCTCGATACGACAATAAACGTCTACTCATTACAGCGTTACTCAACAAGTTGTTAAGCCAATCGTCTTTAACTGCGGAAACTTCATCAGGTTTAAAATCGCTGCATGATGTCACTAAGGAGTGCATTTTGGGCTTAAAGGCACAGGGTATTCTAATAGAAGAATGGGATGCAATATTGGTGCACCTCACTTTAAAGAAATTAGATAGAGGAACTCAAACAGCATTTGAACAATCTCTAAAGGATAATCGTTCACTCGTGTCGTTCGAAGAACTTCTACAGTTTATTGAAAGCCGATTTCAGTCACTGGAGGCTTTCGGCAGAGGATTCAACGTAAAGGTCTTAAACACATCGAGAGTAGTTGCTGCAACAAACGAAGGATCAAATTACGAAAAACTATGTCCAGCATGCAAGAATGACCGTCACCCATTGTACACGTGCAAGTCATTCATACAAGAACTTCCCACTAAAAGACTTCAGTTAGTTAAACAAATGCGGTTGTGCATTAATTGTTTAAAGTTTGGCCATTTTGCAAGAGAATGCTCGTCAGGCAATTGTAAAATATGCAATAAAAAACACAATTCTCTTTTACATCTGGATGATGCAACATGCACTAACCCAAATAAAATAACAAATTCGAGTAAGTCAATAAAGCTGTCATCTTTTATGAAATTACACAGGTTTATGTTGGGTATTGGGCGGACAGCACGCCGTTAAATATTAGAGCATACGACATCAAAAAGTGAATGTAGAGCATTATTAGACTCCGGTTCACAAGTAAATCTTGTAACGGAAAGACTCATCAAAAAACTAGGAGAAAATCCAATGAATGTATCCGCATGCATCGAAGGTATTGGACAAAGGAAACAAAATGCTCAAAGGCGAGTAAATTTGGGTTTTAGTTCCAAAATCAATGAATATGCCGCAAGAGTGGAAGCGTACGTGTTACCAAGTATCGTGTCTGATCAACCGAGCATGCAGCTCGACATTTCAAATTGGGACATACCGAGTAATATTAAGTTGGCTGATCCTTGCTTTCACCAAAAGGGTAATATTGATCTCTTACTGGGGGCAGAATTTTCACATGAACTGCTGTCGATCGGACAGATTAAAATTGGCAATAATCTTCCAATATTGCAAAATACGTTACTGGGCTGGATTGTGATAGGAAAAATAACTGACAACAATTTAGGTGTGCAGATGCAAACATGCGGCATTTGCTCGGACGATGAAGAACAAATAGAAAAGGTGATAGAGAAATTTTGACAACTCGATGAAGCATCACCTACAAACAAAAACTTAACTCAGCAAGAAGAGTTGTGCGAATCGCATTTTATAAACAATGTACAAAAAACCAACCATGGTCGATTTATTGTGAGATTACCGTTTCAACAAAATCCATCAATTCTCGGAGATTCTCAAAACACAGCGATAAACCGATTTTATGCCCTAGAAAGAAGATTAAGCAAAGATGAAGCAGTCTGGAAGCAGTATGTAGAATTTATGGATGAGTACGAAAAGTTGGCCCACATGAGCAAAATTCATATCGAGGACATCACATCACATTATTTGATCCCACATCATTGTGTAATTCGACCTACCAGTAGTTCAACAAAATTGAGAGTAGTGTTTGATGCATCGTGCAAGACCAACAACGGGTTATCATTAAATGACATATTGTTAACAGGCCCAAAAATTCAGAGTGAATTGTTTTCCATTTTACTTCGTTTCAGATGCCCCAGATTTGCATTTTGCACAGATATTGAAAAGATGTATAGACAAATCCTTATACATCCAAATGATAGAAAATACCAAATCATTGCGTGGAGAAGATCGCCTAACGACCCATTGCAGTTTTACCAATTAAATACAGTAACTTATGGCACAAGGTCAGCGCCATATCTGGCTACGAAGTGTTTGCAGCAACTAGCAAAAGACAAATCAACTAAATACCCGCTTGGAGCCTTGGCAATTATAAATGATTTTTATGTGGACGATTGTCTTAGTGGATCAGATAGTCTTGACACAGCTTTAGAAATACAACGTCAACTTCACGATTTATTGGAATCAGCTGGTTTCAAATTGCGAAAATGGTGTGCTAATAATCCTTTGCTGCTTCAAGACATAGCAAAAGAGGACCAAGAGGTCGATTTAGATTTCAGCAATGAAGACCAAGCATCAGTCAAAACATTAGGATTATCGTGGCAACCAAAGCGTGACAAATTCAGCATAAGGATTGATTTAACCCCATCTAAGCGAATAACAAAAAGATCGATAACTTCTAGTTTAGCAAAAATATTCGATCCCCTGGGTATTTTGGGTCCAGTGTTAGTAACAGCAAAAATACTAATTCAAGATCTGTGGCAACTCAACTTATCATGGGACGAAGCTGTGCCGAGTGAAGTACATACCAGATGGATTAATTTCTGTGACGAGTTAAGGTCATTGCACCATTTTCAGATAGATAGGCATATTTTTGGACAGCAGATTGCTTCATCGGTGCAACTCCATGCATTTTGTGACGCTTCCGAAAAGGCTTATGGAGCAGCTATACATTGTGACCGAAAAGTTTCCGGAAATTTTAAATAAAACGCAAAATTCTTAATCTTCATCAA
>NC_051847.1:141878231-141885264 GCF_002237135.1 Teleopsis dalmanni | reverse complement strand
ACAATTACTTTAGCGTAACTGTAAAAATATTATTAAAAAGTTGATTATTATATATTAGAAAAACACTTCATTATCATTGCAATTATTATCATTATACACTCAATTTTTTTTATTCCACACTTATTTTATATTTAAAAATTCTTCAATTATCAAATTAATTAGTATTCAAATTTATGTTCAAAAATGATAAATTTTTATTTTTTGAAAATGGACAGCGTTGTCCAACATTGTCCATCATTCGTTCTTTTTTTCACTTTTCCTTTCCTGTTTTCTTATAGGTAAGGCGATGCTGCATATTAGTTCTCTACATTTTATTTTTGTTGACTGCGCTGCTTGCGTAACTTGGACAACGTTGACCATAATTCCTTTCTTCACTATTTTCCTTTGTTTTCTTTAAACATAAAGCCACGCTGCGTTTTAGTTTTTTTTATTTTATTTATGCTGACTGCGCTGCTTGCATATAAAGACGAAATGTTTTTGTAACTCTAGCATTGGCATTAGTTTTATTTGCTTCACTTACCGAAGTAAATCGGTTTTTATTATCACAAGTATATTTTATGTGAAATTAATTTGAAAGACTTAAATATAAAAAAAATAATGACTACAAATAATAATAGTTATAAAAACTAATACTGGAAATAAATTAATGAGAAATTTTATTAAAGTTAATGTCTTAATATAATTATGTAACTTTTTTGAAGTGAGTGAATATGCAGGCATAGTTGTTGTTTTTGTGTTAGACATTTTTGTTATGTGTGTTGGCATATGCAGTAATTGTTGTTGTTTTTGAAGTGATTCATTTTTTATGTGCAAATTTCATATTATGTCAAAATAAAGGAGTTTCTATTATTTTTTTAATAATTTTCTTATATTTTTTAATAATAACATTTGTATTAATTTGAATACATCTTTAAATGTTGTTTTTACAATATTATTGAAATCGAAATCTTTCTTTATTTAAATTAATTCACATGTTAAAGTGGTTTTTGTTATTGAAATGATTTTTGTTTGAATATCAAATATTTGTATTAAAGTGTATACGTTTGTAAATACTTTTGTGTTTAGAATAGATTCTTTTTTTTTTTTATAAAAACTCTACCATTTTACATTTTCGGTTCTGAAATTATAATTATACGGCCATTGTTATTATTATATTAAAGTGTTTTACTTATTATATGAAATACTTAAAGTGAACGTTCCAACAGATATAGTCATTATTTTTGTAATGATGTATTTTATTTAACTGAAAAATATTTAAACAAAATTTTACGCAGTCACAGCAGTTTCTCCTTTTTTATTACTTTTGCGTTAATTGGTTTCAAAAATGTAAGTAATTATTTTACTTTAAATATCCACTTATCTTTCATACATATGTTATTAAAATACATTAACGAATAATGTCACAAATTTAATGTTCACTATAAAGTTTTAAAAAGTACTTTAAAAATTCAAATTGCAGCAATAACAGTTATAAAAATAATTTTAAACGAAAATACCAAATCAAAAAAGTCATATAAGCGAAATACAGATGAAATTGCATTTAAAGAGTTGTGCTTGTCAGTTTAACGGTTACATTTTTTTTTTTGCTTTCTTATTTCTTGCTGGGTTGCCATCGTTATTTCATAAGCATATGATTTTGATATTCATAAATTACTCGTTAAAATAATTATTTCAAAATTAGTAATTAAAAGATATATAAATTTACTCGAGAATCTATTATACAAATAAATGTTATATGTAAATAAAATAGTTTAGTGTTATCACACAACTTGTGTCGTCTACGATTGGAGTGTTATTAAAGATTTCAAAAAATTCACATTATCATATTAATTATAATCTTAATATTATTATTAATTATACGATTAAAATGAACACTACTAAATATTAAGAAAAGATAATTAAATGTTAAAACCAAAAATAAAGTTCATTCAGCCAACATAAAATGCAACATATTTTATATGCACGCCAACTTACATGGAAACCAATAAGAAAGCGGTGAACTAGTAATTAATCAGGTTCATTGAGGAATATATGTGTGAAATAAAAGCGAAACATAAGTAATAAAAAATGTCTTTGGCAACGCGACTTTTTCATAAGATATGGAACACTAAGAATAAAGAGCTAACAAATTAAAATAAGTTGCAAATGAACAAAATTAACATTTTATAAACAAATGAAGATCTGACAAATATTTGACAAAATTCATTTGTGTTTTAAATCATTGTTTATTGAAATGCAGTTTGTGTTATCATTAATTCATTTATCAAGTTATATATACTTTTTTGAATTCGATGTTGCTATAACAATCAACAAAAATTTTGTTTAAGGAATCTTTAAGTAGTGTTTATTGTTCTCAAACCTTGTGTGAAGTAGATTAAACATAATTGTAATATATACATTTTTGGAATTTAAATATTTTTTTACAGAATCTGCAAATCTGCATTATTTTTTAATTTTTGACTCAGATTATAATTGCTTATTAATAAAAAAAATTTTGGGGTTTCTACTTCTATATCCATAACAGGCAAATAATCACATTTATAAATTATAAAATATTATAATTTTTATAAAATAAAATAGAGTTCTTTAAAAATTTTGCCGCAAATCCTACCTCCCTTAAGCACTGTACACAACGACACTTTAATATGAAATCAATTTGTTTTTTATTATATTTTTTAGATGTACTCAGATATATTTATTTGTATCCTCTCTCACTTATTCTTGCTACACCGCTCTACAGAACTTTTCATAACATTAATCAAAGACTTTTATATTTTATATTAAAACATTTTTAACGATTTTAATAGTGTTAATATAGCCATTTCACATTGACTTCTAATCAATGTGAAATGGCTATAAATTGTATCTTATTGAACTCTTTGAGAGTAACATATGTTGTCTATTGTCAGGTCTCAAGTTGAAAACTAAAGCATTCTTAAACATTTCTTAAATCATTAACTAGTATTAGTTTCTAAAGGTGGTTCTTATATTAGGACCTATTGTATTCTCAAACATTTCCTAAATTGATAAAACTAGTTGAAAACAATTTGAAAATAGATTGAGATTTACTATTGCTAAACTATTACTAGTTATAAACTCATTTCTTGGTCTAGTATTTCTTGAATTCAACTCGGCAATATACGGCTATTTATTATTCGTTAATTTGATCACTAATTTAGCAATACAATTTTCTGACTTAAACAGCAACACGTCACTTATTTTCTGTTTTCTTTCTTATACGCTTTTTCTACTTTCATTTTGCCGTGTTATATTCTACTGCTATTTATTTCTATCACACATTTTATTCTTTTGAAGCTGCCTCACTTCTTTACTTGAGAATCAGGCGTATGATGTTATTAGTTATTATTATTAGGCAATTAGTTCCTAACTTATTAAGTAATGGTTTAATTTATTAGGAAGTGTTAATTGCAAACTGGTATGGCTTAAACTACAATTTATTTACTAGTCTTACGTTTTTCCCAGTCAAATCTCAATAAATATTATAAAATTATAAAATAACCAATGCAATGTCCATCGCTTCCATTTAATATTTGATCTATTATTTATTATCCGAACCAACACAATGTCCATCACTAATCGCAAATGCGAAACAATTGAATGCATTGGCTTTTTACGGTTTTTTAGTCTTCAGCTTTATGAGTTGTTTTTTCTAAATTCCTTGATATGATATTAGTTGATGGGAAAACTATTGAGTTTTTCATTTTTGGGACTTGCAAACAAATGGTTGTATCCTACAGGCAGATTGGATGTTTTTTTACATTTAATCTTTCTGTTTACTCTTACCATACAAAAATTACTTTCCGAACTTGGAAAGAAAAACTGTTTATTAAATCGACCGATTAGAAAAGATAAAACAATTTTTAAATGAAAATCAATTATTAAAATTAATAAGTTACTGTATAAGACTGTAAAGACATTCTTTAAGCAAAGATACTTTACTTGACCAGTCATGTTTAAAGAAATTTGCATTTTCCATGCTAATCATATAAATACCAGTAGACCTATTTTAAGTAGAATACGTAGATAGTTTACGTAAATGAAAGTAAGATCTGACAGGTTTTGAGTCTTGCAAATGTTTTCGCATCCTTGTTAAGAATTTTTTAATAACGATTAAAATCTATTTGAACTATATATGTCAGCGTTTAATTATTGATTTCTTTATTCTACACCAAATTTGATTAGATACTATTTTATAGCTTTGAAAGTAATAGGAACTCTATTTTTAATGAAATCCATCAATGAACAACAATTAAAACGTGATGTATTATATTATTAATTGTTCAATTGTACTGCTTGTTCCATTGCTTACAATATGATTGTTAATCATAATACATAATAGTTCACCCAATACATTTCGGGAAATTCACATAAACAATTTCATTCACATACATATTTCTTTCAACGTTTTCGAAAATTTCTAACATGTTGCAATTTCACGTAGATCCATTCCTGAGATAGTATTTGGTACAAGCTTTTTCTGTAAGTGCTTACAATATTGTTATTGAAATTTTCAGTATACCTCATTTTTGATATATGAAAATTACTCCATTTGTTGGCTTTCTAATATAAATATGAAATATTAATCAAAATTTCAAGAATATCTTAGACAAATACTCTAATTTTCATATAAATAAATTTATATTTATAGCTTTAATCTGACTTCAAATTAAATTTGAACAAATTTATCTTTGTAGTGGATGTTGAAATGTTAAAAATAAAATAGAAATATTAACTTTTATCTAAAATAAATACTATCTATAGAGCTCACTCGTTTCGGAATATATTACAGTATTTGCTTGTCTTGACTAGGAATGCAATCACAATATCAAATATTAATTATTATTTATTGTAAATAATATTTTGTGTGGTATATTAAATATATTATTTGATATAATTTAAATTAATATCAAATATACTGAATAAATTCAGTATACACTAAACCAAGGACTTCATCTTTATGTAACTAAGGAAATAGTAATTATTACATAAATCTCGAAATTGATTTTTTTTTTTATAACATAATGTTGTATGTTAGCTTAAACTGTAAAATATACTCTTTACTGTATAGTTATTTATTTATATACGCTACTGTGGTTGCAATTATTAATAATGCAGGTCCTTGCAAAAGTTCAATTACGCTTCCAAATATTTGAGTATCTAATTCTACTTTCTGCTAAGATGCTTGGTTTACAAATAAAAAACTTTATTCCTTCTGTTTGCAAAGTTTCAGGTACCGGTGTTGTTTAATTTGAAAATCTTATTCGTTTTACATATACTAAACTGTTTACAATTAGTTTCCTTTTTACGCAACAATATATGCTCTTAACTATTTAACAACCCACTTAAGATTTTCGAAACCTCAAATAATTTCAAAGATTGTTTGGCATCGCGGGGATTAAAAGATAAGCACAACTTAATTGTAAGAAACAGTAGTTTTCAGCTGTGCCCTCTACGTTGTATTTAAAAATCTTTGCTCTAATTTCACTCGAAAGTTGAAAGTGTAGTACACTTTAAAAAAATTACCTCGAAGATTGGAGAAATTAATTTAATGTAGAAATTTCTAATTATGAAATATTATAATAACCATATCAAATGTTTAAGATTTATACGAGAGAATATAACTAGTGAAAAGACTGAAAACAGTGGGATGAGTATGTGATACACTATATATAATGACTATTAACGACAAAAAGGGTTAACAATATATATATTAAGTATAAAATATATTAAGTATAAAATTTAGATAAATTTATTAAATAAGTTGTTCACTATTATCAGGCTACGTTATGCGTAATTTCTTTTAAAAATACTTTAAAAAAATTAAGGAACTTAATAGTTACTCCACAAACAAATAAAATTGTGTTCAAATTATAATGACTACTAACGACAAAAAGGGTTAACAATTTATATATTAAGTATAAAATATATTAAGATAAATTTAAATTTAAATTTATATAAATTTATTAAATGAATTGTTCCCTATTATCAGGCTACGTTATGCGTAATATCTTTTGAAAATACTTTAAAAAAATTAAGGATCTTAATAGTTACTCAACAAACAAAATTTTTAAAATCAAAATTCTGACCAAATTTTGAGCTGATCTACCCAAAACGGTTTATATCTAAAAGGCAACTGTGACGGAAGTCATCACAAGCTAGAAAGTAAGCACAAAGAACATTTAGTTCTCTAGTATAAAAATATGCTATGAAGTAAATCAATTATAATTTCCTAATTATATACTTAATATTATAAAATATAATGGATAATTATGTATAATTTTCATGAATGTACATACATTTACATTGATTCAATGTTATGATATTTTCCTTTAAACATATCTCTCAAACTTATTTATAAATATTTTTGAAGTACATTGCAATTTTGCGGGAAAAATTGTCATGATTTTAAAAATAATTATATATATATAAAATTATGTCATATACCATAAAATCCACAATTGTGTGTAAAATTCATTTACTCGAATTGAATTTGAATTACCACAATCGAAAACTGTTTTCACAAATATTTACTTTGATATCTGAAAATAAACTGCATTCTCAAAATATTATTGTCTTTGTTGTAAACTATATACAGGGTTTATATACAGGGTGCTTTCAAGATAACTGAAAACAACAAGCATAATTTATTCTGTAAACTCCTATTGGCGATACTATTGCAGTGACATATTTCACACAAAACTGCCATCCAGAGCATCATATGTTCTGTCTAATGGAATTACAATATGAATCGTTTAACAATCGCTGAATGTATTTAAGTCACGAAAATTTACTACACAAAATAACATTTTTTGGCTTAATAAAAAAGTCAACAACCGACATTGTAGCATATGGAGCAATGTAAATTAAAATCCACAAATAACTGGTGATAGATTATTGTCGAGAATTTGCCAGAACCATAAAATGGATAACTTTGTTCATTTGGTTCAAGAAATGCAAACCAACGTATGAGAAAAGGTCAAGTGTTCCATTTTCAGTATCAACCGAGATATAA
>NC_051847.1:141834212-141878131 GCF_002237135.1 Teleopsis dalmanni | reverse complement strand
AAACTACAACAACAACAATTCTTTTTTATATTATTTAAATTAATTAAATTTTTGGCTGACCATACAGCTGTTTCGAGTATTGCCAAATACCCATCATCAGTGGTGTTGGAATTACTTATTGTATTTAATTATTCATAAATAATTTTTTTGAGACTGTAAGTACCTAGGGTTAGTAGATAATGAAAAAAAATAAGAGAAACTTTTTAATAGATGAAAGGAGAAACTTACATATGTATAAACTTTACCTATTCATTTTCGAAGATATTGATTTTAAGACAGTTTTGAAGATACCGTCTGCATAGAGCGGCTAAATTGCAAAATAATAACTTTCTATAGGGTATTTACTTACTTTTACTTTTTACTAATGAAAGGTTATTTCAAATTGCGTTAGTTCGTAATCATCGCTGCAAAATTTACATACACCTTATGCTATGTAAGTTATTCAATCAATAATAATACTATGTTGAGACATACCTTAATTTCGCAAAAATCTTAATTTTATCTTCGTTTCAGCGAAATTGAGTTGTTTTTTCCACTGCAAAATTCAGTTTTAATGTTAAAACGAAATTAAGGAAAATGGCTATAATTTCGTTGAAACGAAGGCTGAAATTAAAGATATTTCAAATGCAACTATGCGTATGAAAAATTTTAAGCAAAAGATAAAGTTGAGATCACGAATAAGTGACATTTTTTTAAAAAAATGTCAATGACAGTTGACTTTTATAAAACCAGGAAAATATTTTGAAAGTAATGCAAATTTTTTAAATTTGAATATAGAGAAAGAAACTGTAAATATTATTCATTTAAAATAGAGTGAAAAAATTTACTTACATACTTGAAATCCACTAATAAAACTACAGAATGCTATTCTTTATAGTTATAATATTCAATTTTTAAAATTTCTCAGATACAAATGGTGTTTGGAGCATGTAATTTTTAACATTCGATTAATAAACAAAAAACGTATAATTTCCTTAATTTGGGGCAGTTTGAGGCATTTTCGAAATTAACTAAATGTCATTTTTACGAAAAAAAGGAAATTTGATTGTCTGAACATAGTATAAGTTATTCTATAAAAAAAGTTATTCTATACAATTTAGTTCTAATTTTTTATATAAGTTATTTCATCCTTATAATTACAATAGTTTTCAAGTGGATAAATAATGGAGAAGGTTAAAAAAGATCGGGATATGATCAGTCACTACACATTATGAAACTTATGATAAATCGAAATTATAATCCCTTTTTTTATAATTTATCTTCTTAAATTATTCACAAAAAAGTTTATTATGGTTACGCCTCAATAATCGAATGATTCAGATGGAACGGATTTACGGATATTGAATAATTTTTAAAGCGCGTAAACTTTTGTTTGTACTTTTAGGTGTCAAAAATTTTCATTTTGCAATAAAACCAGCAACAATTGACAGCTAAAATTACAAACAAAACTCTCGTGTGAATCCAGTATAAGAGATGATAAACTATGTATTTTGAATGATAATGTTATACTAAAACATTTTAAAATAAAACATTTCTGTCAAAAATTGCACCTTGGTGAGGGTTAAAGGCAGGAAAAGAGATTTTATAAGGTTTTATTGTATTTCATTCCTGGTAACCTAGCATAAATATAATGGTTTTGACTTGGATGTTAGTACTCGATATATCCATCCTTTAAATCTGCGGTTAGAGTTTCAAATCTGTGTGTTATGAATGTACACTGTGAGAAATAAGTGAACATTTCATAATGAACATGAGCTGAATAAGATTTTAAAATAAAACCCACTAATTATCTTTCTTAAGAAATTAACAAAAAATGAAAAAAAAAAAATTACAATTACTTTAGCGTAACTGTAAAAATATTATTAAAAAGTTGATTATTATATATTAGAAAAACACTTCATTATCATTGCAATTATTATCATTATACACTCAATTTTTTTTATTCCACACTTATTTTATATTTAAAAATTCTTCAATTATCAAATTAATTAGTATTCAAATTTATGTTCAAAAATGATAAATTTTTATTTTTTGAAAATGGACAGCGTTGTCCAACATTGTCCATCATTCGTTCTTTTTTTCACTTTTCCTTTCCTGTTTTCTTATAGGTAAGGCGATGCTGCATATTAGTTCTCTACATTTTATTTTTGTTGACTGCGCTGCTTGCGTAACTTGGACAACGTTGACCATAATTCCTTTCTTCACTATTTTCCTTTGTTTTCTTTAAACATAAAGCCACGCTGCGTTTTAGTTTTTTTTATTTTATTTATGCTGACTGCACTGCTTGCATATAAAGACGAAATGTTTTTGTAACTCTGGCATTGGCATTAGTTTTATTTGCTTCACTTACCGAAGTAAATCGGTTTTTATTATCACAAGTATATTTTATGTGAAATTAATTTGAAAGACTTGAATATAAAAAAAATAATGACTACAAATAATAATAGTTATAAAAACTAATATTGGAAATAAATGAATGAGAAATTTTATTAAAGTTAATGTCTTAATATAATTATGTAACTTTTTTGAAGTGAGTGAATATGCAGGCATAGTTGTTGTTTTTGTGTTAGACATTTTTGTTATGTGTGTTGGCATATGCAGTAATTGTTGTTGTTTTTGAAGTGATTCATTTTTTATGTGCAAATTTCATATTATGTCAAAATAAAGGAGTTTCTATTATTTTTTTAATAATTTTCTTATTTTTTTTAAAAATAACATTTGTATTAATTTGAATAAATCTATAAATAATGTTTTTGCAATATTGTTGAAATCGAAATCTTTCTTTATTTAAATTAATTCACATGTTAAAGTGGTTTTTGTTATTGAAATGATTTTTGTTTGAATATCAAATATTTGTATTAAAGTGTATAAGTTTGTAAATACTTTTGTGTTTAGAATAGATTCTTTTTTTTTTTTATAAAAACTCTACCATTTTACATTTTCGGTTCTGAAATTATAATTATACGGCCATTGTTATTATTATATTAAAGTGTTTTACTTATTATATGAAATACTTAAAGTGAACGTTCCAACAGATATAGTCATTATTTTTATAATGATGTATTTTATTTAACTGAAAAACATGTAAACAAAATTTTACGCAGTCACAGCAGTTTCTCCTTTTTTTTTACTTTTGCGTTAATTGGCTTCAAAAATGTAAGTAATTATTTTACTTTAAATATCCACTTATCTTTCATACATATGTTATTAAAATACATTAACGAATAATGTCACAAATTTAATGTTAACTATAAAGTTTTAAAAAGTACTTTAAAAATTAAAATTGCAGCAATAACAGTTATAAAAATAATTTTAAACGAAAATAACAAATCAAAAAAGTCATATAAGCGAAATACAGATGAAATTGCATTTAAAGAGTTGTGCTTGTCAGTTTAACGGTTACATTTTTTTTTGCTTTCTTATTTCTTGCTGGGTTGCCATCGTCATTTCATAAGCATATAATTTTGATATTCATAAATTACTCGTTAAAATAATTATTTCAAAATTAGTAATTAAAAGATATATAAATTTACTCGAGAATCTATTATACAAATAAATGTTATATGTAAATAGTGTTATCACACAACTTGTGTCGTATACGATTGGAGAGTTATTAAAGATTTTAACAAATTCACAATGTCATATTAATTATAATCTTAATATTATTATTAATTATACGATTAAAATGAACACTACTAAATATTAAGAAAAGATAATTAAATGTTAAAACCAAAAATAAAGTTCATTCAGCCAATATAAAATGCAACATATTTTATATGCACGCCAACTCACATGGAAACCAATAAGAAAGCGTTGAACTAGCAATTAATCAGGTTAAATGAGGAATATATGTGTGAAATAAAAGCGAAACATAAGTAATAAAAAATGTCTTTGACAACGCGACTTTTTCATAAGATATGGAACACTAAGAATAAAGAGCTAACAAATTAAAATAGGTTGCAAATGAACAAAATTAAAAATTTTATAAACAAATGAAGATCTGACAAATATTTGACAAAATTAATTTGTGTTTTAAATCATTGTTTATTGAAATGCAGTTTGTGTTATCATTAATTCATTTATCAAGTTATATATACTTTTTTGAATTCGATGTTGCTATAACAATCAACAAAAATTTTGTTTAAGGAATCTTTAAGTAGTGTTTATTGTTCTCAAACCTTGTGTGGAGTAGACTAAACATAATTGTAATATATATATTTTTGGAATTGAAATATTTTTTTATAGAAACTGCAAATCTGCATTATTTGTTAATTTCTAACTCAGATTATAATTGATTATTAATAAATAAAAATTTTGGGGTTTCTACTTCTATATCCATAACAAGCAAATAATCACATTTATAAATTATAAAATATTATAATTTTTATAAAATAAAATAGAGATACTTTAAAAAATTTTTCGCAAATCTTACCTCTCTTTAGCACTCTACACAAGGACAGTTTAATATACAATCAATTTGTTTTCTATTATATTTTTCAGATGCACTCAGATATATTTATTTGTATCCTCTCTCACTTATTCTTGCTACACCGCTCTACAGAACTTTTCTTAACATTAATCAAAGGCTTTTATATTTTATATTAAAATCGTTAAAAATGTTTTAATATAAAATATAAAAGCCTTTGATTAATGTTATGAAAAGTTCTATAAATGGTATCTAATTGAACTCTCTTTTGAGAGGAACATAAATTGTCTTTTGCCAGATCTCAAGTTGAGAACTAAAGCATTCTTAAACATTTCTGAAATCATTAACTAGTATTAGTTTCTAAAGGTGGTTCTTATATTAGGACCTATTGTATTCTCAAACATTTCCTAAATTGATAAAACTAGTTGAAAACAATTTGAAAATAGATTGAGATTTACTATTGCTAAACTATTACTAGTTATAAACTCATTTTTTGGTCTAGTATTTCTTGAATTCAACTCGGTAATATACGGCTATTTATTATTCGTTAATTTGATGACTAATTTTGCAATACAATTTTCTGACTTAAACACCAACACGTCACTCATTTTCTGTTTTCTCTCTTATACTCTTTTTCTACTTTCATTTTGCCGTGTTATCTTCTAATGCTATTTATTTCTATCACACATTTTATTCTTTTGAAGCTGCATCACTTCTTTACTTCAGAATCAGGCGTATGATGTTATTAGTTATTATTATTAGGCAATTAGTTCCTAACTTATTAAGCAATGGTTTAAATTATTAGGAAGTGTTAATTGCAAACTGGTATGGCTTAAACTACAAACTATTTACTACGTTCTTCCCAGTCAAATCTCAATAAATATTATAAAATTATAAAATAACCAATGCAATGTCCATCGCTTCCATTAAATATTTAATCTATTATTTATTATCCGAATCAACACAATATCCATCACTAATTGCAAATGCGAAACAATTGAATGTATTGGCTTTTTACGGTTTTTGATAGTCTTCAGCTTTATGAGTTGTTTTTTCTAAATTCCTTGATATGATATTAGTTGATAGGAAAACTATGAGTTTTTCATTTTTGGGACTTGCAAACAAATGGTTGTATCCTACAGGCAGATTGGATGTTTTTATACATTTAATCTTTCTGTTTACTCTTACCATACAAAAATTACTTTCCGAACTTGGAAAGAAAAACTGTTTATTAAATCGACCGATTAGAAAAGATAAAACAATTTTTAAATGAAAATCAATTATTAAAATTAATAAGTTACTGTATAAGACTGTAAAGACATTCTTTAAGCAAAGATACTTTATTTGACCAGTCATGTTTAAAGATACCAGTACCAGTAGACCTATTTTAAGTAGAATACGTAGATAGTTTACGTAAATGAAAGTAAGATCTGACAGGTTTTGAGTCTTGCAAATGTTTTCGCATCCTTGTTAAGAATTTTTTAATAACGATTAAAATCTATTTGAACTATATATGTTAGCGTTTAATTATTGATTTTTTTATTCTACACCAAATTTGATTAGATACTATTTTATAGCTTTGAAAGTAATAGGAACTCTATTTTTAATGAAATCCATCAATGAACAACAATTAAAATGTGATGTATTATATTATTAATTGTTCAATTGTACTGCTTGTTCCATTGCTTACAATATGATTGTTAATCATAATACATAATAGTTCACCCAATACATTTCGGGAAATTCACATTAACAATTTCATTCACATATTTCTTTCAACGTTTTCGATAATTTCTAACATGTTCAAAATCGGTATATCCCATATTACGTAGATCTATTCCAAAGATAGTATTTGGTATTAAATTATCAACTTTTATGGTTTCACAAGCTTCTTCTGTAGTGCTAACAATATTGTTTGAATGTTTTGAAATTTTTAGTATACCTGATTCTTGATATGTGAAAATTACTCTATTTGTTGTTTTTCTAATATAAACATGAAATATTAATCAAAATTTCAAGAATATCTTAGACAAATACTCTAATTTTCATATAAATAAATTTATATTTATAGCTTTAATCTGACTTCAAATTAAATTTGAACAAATTTATCTTTGTAGTGGATGTTGAAATGTTAAAAATAAAATAGAAATATTAACTTTTATCTAAAATAAATACTATCTATAGAGCTCACTCGTTTCGGAATATATTACAGTATTTGCTTGTCTTGACTAGGAATGCAATCACAATATCAAATATTAATTATTATTTATTGTAAATAATATTTTGTGTGGTATATTAAATATATTATTTGATATAATTTAAATTAATATCAAATATACTGAATAAATTCAGTATACACTAAACCAAGGACTTCATCTTTATGTAACTAAGGAAATAGTAATTATTACATAAATCTCGAAATTGATTTTTTTTTTTATAACATAATGTTGTATGTTAGCTTAAACTGTAAAATATACTCTTTACTGTATAGTTATTTATTTATATACGCTACTGTGGTTGCAATTATTAATAATGCAGGTCCTTGCAAAAGTTCAATTACGCTTCCAAATATTTGAGTATCTAATTCTACTTTCTGCTAAGATGCTTGGTTTATAAATAAAAAACTTTATTCCTTTTGTTTGCAAAGTTTCAGGTACCCGTGTTGTTTAATTTGAAAATCTTATTCGTTTTACATATACTAAACTGTTTACAATTAGTTTCCTTTTCACGCAACAATATATGCTCTTAACTATTTAACAACCCACTTAAAATTTTCGAAACCTCAAATAATTTCAAAGATTGTTTGGCATCGCGGGGATTAAAAGATAAGCACAACTTAATTGTAAGAAACAGTAGTTTTCAGCTGTGCCCTCTACGTTGTATTTAAAAATCTTTGCTCTAATTTCACCTGAAAGTTGAAAGTGTAGTACACTTTAAAAAAATTACCTCGAAGATTGGAAAAATTAATTTAATGTAGAAATTTCTAATTATGAAATATTATAATAACCATATCAAATGTTTAAAATTTATACGAGAGAATATAACTAGTGAAAAGACTGAAAACAGTGGGATGAGTATGTGATACACTATATATAGTGACTATTAACTACAAAAAGTGTTAACAATATATATATTAAGTATAAAATATATTAAGTTTAAAATTTAGATAAATTTATTAAATGAGTTGTTCACTATTATCAGGCTGCGTTAAGCGTAATTTCTTTTGAAAATACTTTAAAAAAATTAAGGAACTTAACAGTTACTCAACAAACAAATCAAAACAAACAAATTCTGGTCAAATTTTGAGCTGATGTACCCAAAACGGTTTATATCTAAAAGGCAACTGTCACGGCCGTCATCACATGTAAAACACAAAGTAAACACAAAGAACATATAGTTCTCTAGTATAAAAATATGCTATGAAATATTTAAAATAATAGTTTAGAAAGAAGTCTCTAAAATTATACTGGTTTGGAGTAATTATAAGAAATAACATTATATTACAAATAAGTTCCATATAATCAATCTCAAACCCTTCATTAACCTTATATAATATGTTACCTATAAATGTTCTGTTAATTAACTTGAACTAAATCAATTATAATTCCCTAATTATATACTTAATATTATTAAATATAATGGATAATTATATATAATTTTCACGAATGTACATACATTTACATTGATTCAATGTTATGATACTTTTCTTTAAACATATCTCTCAAACTTATTTATAAATATTTTTGAAGTATTTACATCAATGCAATTTTGCGGGAAAAATTGTCATGATTTTAAAAATAATTATATATGTATAAAATTATGTCATATACCATAAAATCCACAATTGTGTGTAAAATTCATTTACTCGAATTGAATTTGAATTACCACAATCGAAAACTGTTTTCACAAATATTTACTTTGTTATCTGAAAACAAACTGCATTCTCAAAATATTATTGTATTTTTTGTAAACTATATACAGGGTTTATTACAGGGTGTTTTCAAAATAACTGAAAAAACTTCAAGATAAAGCATCATTTATTCAGTAAACTCCTGTTGGCGATACTATTTCAGTGACATATTTCACACAAAACTGCCATCCAGAGCATCACATGTTCTGTCTAATGGAATTACAATATGAATCACTGAATGTATTTAGGTCACGAAAATTTACTACACAAAATAACAATTTTTGACTTAGTAAAGAAGTCAGCAAATGACTTTGTAGCATTTGGAGCAATGTAAATTAAAATCCACAAATAACTGGTGATAGACTATTGTCGAGAATTTGCCAGAACTATAAAATTGATAACTTTGTTCATTTGGTTCAAGAAGTGCAAACCACCGTATGAGAAAAGGCTGAGTGTTCCATTTTCAGTATCAACCGAGATATAAAGTGGTACCGAGACTTCCATCTGCAAAAGTATTCATTTAAAAAACTCTTCATATCTCAAAAGTAGTTTATAATTATAAAGATATTAACTCAAGAAGTAATTTTTAATTCGATAATGAATATGTTTCTAATTTAGTTTTTTCTCTAAATCCTTTTACTTGAAGCCAAAAAATGCAAAGACATTTTTTTTTAAGCCTTTATTTGTATATTACGAGAATACAAAAACACAAGTCTCTAATTTATACGCAAAATACCAACACTACTCTCTTGATGTAAGAGACTAGTTATATAGTTATTCAGTGTCTAATAATCTAAGAGACTGAAAAAAATGGTTGCCAAAGCAATAAGCGATTTATTATGAATATTTTTTGAAAATCTTATGGAATATTTCAGATATATGTTAAAAGTTTGTAAACAAAATTTCCAATAAAATCAAAAAGTTTCACAGATATGAAAATTGTAGAAAAAAATATTTTAAAAATATATAAAAATTTTTAAAAAAATTGGAAATCAAATTGTAATCAAACAGCATATTTAATTTTTAAGTTGTTAATTATAATAAGTTTTATAGTAAAAGAAAATTTCAAAATTTCCTACCTATATTATTAACACTGTTTTTAGTAGCTTATTTATTTTAATTTTAATTTTAAATTTTTTAGTAAATATTTAAATTTATACAAAATAAAGTTTTCCTTGAATTTTCTGCGTATGGTACACAACGTTCCGCTTCGAACGTTAGGTAACATGATTGCTATTTTGACTTTATCTACAGCCTCTCGAAAAAGTGATCTTGTACTTTTATTAAATCATTGACGTAAATTCTTCAGCCATAATATTTTTCGTCTTCTAGGGCCACGTCTGCCTTGAATTCTGCCTTCAATGATTCATTTCAGTAGTCCGTACTTTTCCGGATGCCTCGGACTACAACCAAAAAACTCTAACTTACGTAGTTTTACTATCTTTAATATATCTGTCTCTTTGTTAACACGCCGAAGTACTGAAGTACTTCTAAAGTTATTTTCAGCATACGTCGATAGCACCACATTTCAAAAGCCTCGAGTTTATTCGAGACAGCGTCCACGTCTCTGTCCCGGAGGGGAGTATAGAGAATATATAGAATCGCAGCATTCTTATTCTGAGCGGTAATGAAAGCTCTCGTGTGCACAGCAAGTTTTTCATTCTGATAAAAGACGACCTATCTTTTTCAATTCGGACACGTATTTCTTTAATATTATCCCATTGCTCATTAAGCTGGCATTCTAAATAGTTGTACTTATCGGTTCTTTTTATGGCTGAACCAAATACTGTTAATCTTCCTCCAGAATTAGGTCGTTTGCTTACCATATATTACATATATATACCACCATATATTGGGTTTTACTGAAATTTAATTTTAAGCTGTATTCTCTGCACTTTAATGCAACAGAGTCTAAAAGGTTGCCTCTATTGAGTCGGCAATAAGCACTGTATCATCGGCATACCTCAAATTGTTTATAAGTGCCCCGTTAACCATAATTCCATCTGTCGCATCGTGTAGTGCTTCTTTAAAAATAATCTCCGAGTATATATTGAACAGTAATGGTGACAGAATGCACCCTTGGCGAACCCCGTGCTTTATTTCTACTTCTTGCATGAAGTAATTATCAGCTGAAACATTTGCGGACTTTCCAGTATAAGTTTGCTATTATTCGGATGTCCTTTTCATCTAATCTGCAATGCTTCAGAATTTCTATGAGTTTGCCATGTTCGACAGTATCGAAACCTTTTCCGAAATCAATAAAACATAATAAGACATCTCTGTTAAAGTCACGACTACTTTCTATTAGGACTCGTATTCCATACAAGGCTTCTTTAGTACCAAGCCCTTTGCGAAAAGCAATAGGATTTGTTATTTATAAAAATATATTTGACAGATTGGAATAGTGATTTCAATTGTTAGTAGGAGACTTTAGCAAGAGACTTATTGTTTTTTGTGACCAAATACACCTTATATTGAAAGCCCTAAATATATAATTTAATTGTAGCTCTCTTGTATTAGCCCTCTTGTATTAAAGATACTTAATTGAAAAATACGCTATGTATACTCTATAAATACTCTTATATATATAATAAACTTCTAAAGCATTTTGTAAATTTAATAGGAAGTTATTGATTGATAATATTACTATTTGTGCTTAGGGTATTACTATTTGGAAAAAGAGTTGAAATAGTCCGTTTTTTTGATTATTGATGGTATTTTTCAGTTTTTCTTTTTCCTTAATTGCTGATGGTATTTTTTGTGTAAACGAGATATATTCTTAGTAAGTCATATAGTATTGTTATTAAACATTGCAAAAACATCAGAGAACCGAGTTTTTCTTTAAAAATAAATTTTTTTGTAATAATAGCATCAAGGATTTTGAGGAGCTTAATACTTACTTCATTTATCAAATTTTGCTGCTAATTAAAATACCAATTGCAAACCAAATCTTAAATGCTAAAGGAAATAAGCAAAGACATCAAACAGACCTAAGTGTAGTATACACAGGCAAATATTAAAAGTGAATGTGTACGTGAACAAGTCCACTTTAGCCGTTTTGACAGAGCTCAACTCCGAATCACACTCAAAGGACCGGCAAGCAAACTTTCTCTTTTTTGAAAATAAGTGCTCATCGGCCTGCACAATGTGCATCCTTACTGCCGTGCACCAGAAGATATTAATAACCTTCAAATCTGCAGTATTTCGGAGCAAAAGAAGAAGTTAAACTGGCACGCAGGATATATACGTACACGTACTCAGGTTTTAATGTTCATATTAAGAAAAGAACAATCGAAAATTCGCAAACATTTGCGGCAACTGCAGCAGCAATTCCAGCCAATGCAGTGGAGCCACATTGCTGTGATTATTAACAAACTTGCGTATATTTCTTGCTGCTCCTTTTTCGCTAAGGATTTTAATTTAAAAATCGCTGCAAGCGTACGCACAAGGCAATCTGTAGCGATTCACAGGACTCATACGTGGTTCAGTTTTCCATGTGCCGCTTGTGTGTGTGAATTCGCATTAATTTCAGGATGCCTCGGTAAAAAATATTACCCGCAGCATTTCGTGATTAAACTAGAGAGTAATGCTAATAAATCGCATTCGCAATGTGCGGATTACATACTCAGCTTCAACTAGCACACATGCAAGTGTTTGCTTGTGTATATATGTGTGTGTGGCCGCACAAACACACCAATACGGATTTGGTGCAGGGACATAAATTGCTGCAGTATGCGGAAAAGGAAAGTCTACACTGCCATTAGGAAAGAAGATTTGCTACTCGTACGTACTCGTTCACGTTACGTTTTTAGGATGCTACGATGTTGACTTACGATCTTTGATTTCTTACAGCAAATTCGTTTGTATATTTATGGTTTAGTCATGAAATTAGTTGATGGGCGTTACACTAAGCTCATGCAAATTACTGCATCCATGGATTCGGGCTGGTCGTTGTGAGTTCCGAGTGTGCAATGTATGTTTTGTGCATTCAAATTATTCGAATGTTTGCTTAATTGCCGTTCAGATTTGATTAAGCAGAGTTACCGGGTTTTTTTTTCAATTTTCGTACAAACAAGAGGTTTGCTCATTTGGTTTCTGTTAACTTCTTACTTACTACGTTAATTGCTTAATCAACTGAGGAAACATAAAGTAGAAAAATCATATACTGCAAAAGTGAAATTGTATTCAAAAATTTAATACAATTTTTAGCAATTTTGACGTATATCATTAGTCAATGCTTAAAGGAATTAAATGTTTACTAAATAATTTTAAATTTTAGTATTTGGATAATAGCCAACTAAAACAAAATCAAAATTAATTGTGCCCGATTTATCTAACAGATAAATTCAAAGAATTACGATCGATTTGTCAACTTTTCAACTATAGAATAAGAGTTAAGGAACATATCACTAATATTGTTTTCCGATATAATTGCTATAGTTTTCAGTAGAATTAAAATTAACGAAATGTATAATAAAAGCATTCACTATTACAACAAAGGAGTTCGGTAACCAATTAATTTATTTTCAATAATTTATTTGGGACATTTATTGTTATATTTATGATTTTTTAAAGTTAATTATTTTTGCCCAAAGGTACGCTACTTTTAATAACAAAGAAAAGTTTTAAAAAAGTTGAAATGGTTCGAATAGAAAAAAAAGATAAGTTTAAAAAAATTTAGTTAATTTATTGCAATTCGGCTGACCATACTATTACTATAATATTGTTTCGAGTATTGCCAAGTACTCATCATCAGTGGTCTTAGGATATATTTTGAATTAGTTTATAGTCTATATACAATTTGTTTGGAGTGCAAATGCCAGACTTATTATTAGGGGTTTATTATCACGAATAACAAGTTCGATAATCGATTAACCTAATGACAACATAACTTAATAACAATAAATCATATTTCAATTAACGCTTTGCAATATTACCACATCCGTCAAGCGTTTTATTTGATTAAAGACTAAATTAGTTGATCCGTACTACCTTGTTGAAAACAATGCAATCCATTGTTTGTATCCAAGGAAAAATGTTGGGAAATGTATGAATCAATCATACATTTATAGCAATGATTATTTAATTTATATAAATTAAATAATTATCATTACGGGTATTAGTCTAAACAGATAAATGCCTTATAAACCTTATAAACATATAAATTTATTTACTTGGTAAATGATTTCTCAAATTTTGCATGTTTACACAAACTTGATAAATATACACGAAAGTTTTATCGAATAAATTAATATCGTATAAATTTTTATTTTGTCAATACAAAGTTGCATTCCAACACAAACAAATCATTTAAAATATTTCTTTGTAAATACTTTATAGTTTAGACTTCTCGATCAATTTAGGTATTTTATTTTATAATTAATTGATAGCGATAATGTGATCAATAAAAACTAGCTAAAAAATTGCCCTACTGAGGAGCATTGCATTTTGTGCTGTCATAATTATTCCTGTTATAAATAGGAATATAGCAGATTTATAAATTTACACAAATATTTCACTAAGTGCGTTCAAATTATACATTTGATAAATTTATGTGCTTAGATGAGTGCCTCTATATACTAAAATGAAGTTTTCCTAGTGCTGTGGAAATCTTCTCCATGCATTCCTAAGAGGAGGTTTAGTGGGGTGCTTTTATTATTTATTATTTAGTTTAAAAGAAATTTAATTAAAATATTCGTTATTGTGTTACGTAAAGTATCGACAGTATGTTGTACCGTAATCGTGGAGTAGCCAAAATTGTACCATGGAGGAGATATACTAGAAAATATTTTTAGTTAAACAATTATTTGGAGTTATTATGTTAACTATATTAATAATTAGCAACACCTTTATTTATACACAGATATGTATATTGTTTATACAAATATTTGAGAATTCTTTACTTTTAATTATTTTCAAATTATATTTCCAAGATGGAATCTAAGCCTCTGAATTCTTCTCCGAATACGCCAGTGTTCAGTGGTAAAGCATAAACGCAACTGTTCTGCAAATACATAAGTTCTTTTGATAGAAAAATTTTTGTTGCTATCAGCACACAGAGTGTATAAAGCTATTTCGATGATTTTAATATCGTTTGAGACTACAATTTCCTATTTTAAAATCCCTGTCTAGCATTATTTCGAATTAATCATTATATATTGACATTCAACTTAAAAAAATTGCACGGGCTTACGATACAGTTGTTGTTTATATAAAAGTCATTATTGGTTGTGATAAAATTAAGAAAATAAATACAAAATTAAAATTATAAAACTAAGAATTATGGACTGAACTCATTACTAAATGAATGCTTTACTTTATTTAAAAGAGTTATTTACTAGTAAAAATGAAAAATATAAATTTCTTAAAAAATATATCTTATATGAATTAAAATTATTAAAATCAGGTTAAATCTTTTTTATTTTACTAAAATAAACAATCAATGATATATACCATTGATGAAAATGTTTTGATATTAATATCAAATTAATGAAGACTCCGTCTTTCTAACAGCTAAAGATTTTATTGTTCAGATTTTCCTATTATTATTTCATTATTCAACTATTCGAGTCGAAAATAAGATATTGTGTTGATATATTTATTTTATAGTCTAATATTTTATTTTTTCTATAAAAATGGCTTATTTTTTTCAGTGATTATCTTTTGAAATTTTTAAACTTAACACAGTTTTTAATAATTATCATTACTCCGGTATCACAGCTCATTACTGACGTTGTTAATTTATTATTTTTTCATAATTTTGAAGCACAGCATAATTAATTTATTTCAAATGCACTCATACAAATGCAAAAACTATGTCAAAAAATAACATATTTGCAACTATATACTATATAAGCTTGTTTGTACGTACAACATTTTTTTAAGTAGTTTGAAATTGTATAAAATTCATTAAAATTAAATTATGAGAATTGAAATTTCATGAGGTTGGTCTATATTAATTTAAAATATAACTGCGTGATTAATAAAATATATAAAAAAATTTTAAAAATTAATATTATTAACTCGTTTATATTACCCCGGACGGTGTAAGAAGATTTTCGTAAAATGTTGATTTTTTTTATCTAAGATAAGCATAATTTCAGAATTTGAAGAATGAACATTTTTTTGACCGATTTAAATAACTTCATTTTCATAATAAAAAATAAATAAAGACAATCAAATACTATAAAATTTAAGTATAGTGCACACTTTTAAATTTTCAAATATTTTAAGTAATATCTATATTAAAAGAATTTTTCATAATTAATTAAAATTATCGTAAATCATTAAGCAACTTTTACTCAGCAGAACTTTTATTAAAACTCTCAATAATTCTTTTTTTTCTTATTGTATTCCTCTTAATTAAATTGCATAAAATGGTAACCCTTTTAATTTTTCCAATTTTTAATTGAAAGCGATTTCTCAATCAAAGATGCCACCAAAAAGGTACCAAAAGAAAAATTTGAAAATAAATCTACGAAAACTTCGTCCATTGCGAAATCGCAACCGCAAATCCGCTTTAATGAAAAATTATAGTGATGCCACTTTTTCGAATTTCGGTTTTTTTTTTGTGGAGAGACGATTTTTATTTTTAGTTGATATCGAACACAAAGCAGAGCAGTATGAATGAAAGGATTTCGTGAATTCAAAATGTAAAATTCTTAAATAAATCTGACGCATCATGTCAGTCCCAGTTGAAGCCCATGCATTGCATGCCAAAATGAAATGCAGTCAAGAATAACCATTTTATAGTCAGAATGTCGCAAAGGAAATTAGTGACAGTGTGAGTGAGTCAGGACAACAAAAAGAAAACAGCAGGATATTCCGGCAAATAAAATCACAGTTTCAGACTTTTGATTCGTAATTCTTTTTCTGCCACAAAGTTCGTTCTGCCTGCATTAGCAAAAGTGGGTTAGTGATTTAATTTTTTTTTTGTTTTGATACTCGTATTTTTATGACGTCTAGGCTATCTATGAATTTGTGTATGTTAAAATTTAAAAGTTATATTAAAATTATTAAGAAAAAATTTCTTACCATTTACATTTATTTTCTAAATTTATTACATTTTATTTTAAAAAATTCAATGCTGTTTAATATTGTTATATACAACACTATTATAAATTTAATTATTATATTTTTAATAATCTTTAATATTATGTTATGTTATTACTTTACTTTATATTATTACAAATTTAGTTACAAATTTCTTAAATTCATGCACAATTTTTAATCCCACCCATTTTGTATCATTCCACAAAAGCTATCTAGGGAAATCAATTATATTTTAAATATAAATTGAAATATGTAGCTTTAATACTCTTCATGTTATGCATACTAAACACAATTTTATTTTAATTTTGCTATACCTACTGTAGGAGTTTATACAAGGAATTGAATATACTGCATTCAATATCCTTTTAGATGTCATTTAAGCAGTTAAGCTTTTAATCACCAAAAGTTTTAACTTTTGTAAGATTTTCTGTTATTTTTTTTTATATACCGACTTTTGTTTATAAAACGAAAACTAGTCATCAAATTAGAAAAAAAGCGAATCGTATTAAATTTAAGACTACAGAAATTTATTTCGATTAATCTTTCTGTGATTTTAAATCAGAGACTTTACTTTATAAAACTAATGCAATATTAATCATATGTAGTAGTATTTTAGTAGTATTCTTCGTTATCATATACAGGTTATTTAATTTTACAAAATTAACTTTATATATTGACTATAAATAAGTATATCTTAACTAAATTGACATAAATAGTTTTTAATTATTGCTTATACAATTATGGCTTTCGCTGTCAATAGGAAGTTTGGATTCGTCTTGATATTTCTTCATTACAGTAAATATTATTATATATTGAACATTGAGATCATCAACCTATGGTTGTTAAAATGTTTCTAATATAATATTTCCTCTATAATGAATTACCATTTTTAAATAAATCGATAAGATATGCCAGTTTACACCATTAAGCAGCTTCATTGACTCGTTCAAGTCTAACATTTGCTTTCCGAAATAGTGTACTCATAACTCCATTAAATCGGACATTTACTCAAGAAATGTATTATATTTTTCTTTACTCCAGTATTGCATAGGTGCATCTCGAGTCTAACGACTTCCAATATAAAGTAAAGTTGAGTTTTAACAGTTCTCTTTGAGTTTTAAAATATTTTCGATTGCTTTTGCATTGAAACGTTCGGAGAAATAATTGTTTTTGCCTAAGACAAAATTATGTTGTCAGTATAATACACACGTTAAGCTTTGTCGACTCTCTGCTACGAACGTTTCGCTATACACATTACCGATTTTTACTAATATACTTTGCTGCCCCCTTTTTCAAGAATAAAACTATATGCATTGTGAAGGTAGATTCTTTTCTAATATACTGTTAAAATTTTCTTAAGTTTGGTTGAATAAATTATGCGTGATTTTGATTTTTTTACGGTAAATTTATTTCGAGCAGGTTTTTTCACTGCTCTATATGTTGATTTACCTTATTTCTTGAGATATCGAGGTTTAATACCATTAACTTTGTAAATTGATTACACTACTAACGATATTTAGTGTCAAGTAGTATATACAATTGATTACATATAAAATGCACACCAAAGTAGAGATACCATAGTAGATAGTAGTGATACTATCTAGTTACAATCACATATGTCTATAAGGTTGATCCCTTGCTGAAGAATAACAACAAATAGAAGTGTTGGATAACGTCTTTTCTTGTTGGTGCTGGTTTTTATGTTAAAATTAGCAACTTTAAAGCATGATAGTTAAAAAACTAAGCTATATTTATATGTAGCGCAGAAAAAAATTGTTCAAAATAACTGTCTTCAGTAAAATCCGTTGCCAAAGGATCATGCCCGGACAATCCGAATCGCGTCATTGAACCCAAGCACAACTTTGGATAAACTTTAAAATGATCTTATGAGTTTAATTTAATTTTCTTTTTTCGCCGCTTCTTCATTTATTCTATCTTCATTATAATTGCTTGTCTACTTATGTAGTTGCGTTGGAAGTTTATTATTAGATCTGTGTTAGCTGTAATTGTAAAATTTGTAGAAGTACAGATGTACGTGTATGCTATAGACAATGTTATTTAGCACAATATCACATTCTTGTCTCGGATAACAGATCTGGTAAAAATTATTTTGCTTTTTACTATTTTTTTTTATTAAAGTATTTGTTTTTTCAATTGAATCTAATACAACATATACTATCAAATAATTTTAGATATTCTGTAGTCCGAATTACTTTCCGATAATTATGATTGTAACTATATACATTAACAATTCTTTTACTTAGTTTTCAAATGTAAAAAAGTTACAACTAATATGGTAAGACAATTATACTATTTTAAACTACTAACACGTGTAATAAACAATTTATGCTAATAATAAATTTGATCAATTATTTTAATTGATCTATTATTTTTTTTTAATGTTAATTTTTTCTTAACGAATCTGACGCGTCTTGCGACGAAAAGAAACTATTTAAAACTTAGAAGGATTAGAATAGAAATGAGAAGATAATAACAACATTTATAGTTAATTTACTGTTTCGAGTATTATTATCAGTGATCTTAGAAAATATTCAAATTTTGTTTAAATTAATTTATAGTGCGTATATAATTTGTTTAGATTGTAAGTGACAGGCTTTGAACTCATGTTATCAAAGGCTGCACAAACTTTCAATGCTCAAGTTTCAAGTCTTTTTTACTTTTGAGTGACACCAACCAAAACACTTGCCGTGGATTAAATTAGAATGAGGTTATAAACTACAGCTTTATTTAGAAACACAAGTTCAATGAATTAAAAGCTTATTCTTGAGGTTGCCTATTTTTGTTTCATAGCTATTCTTTTTGCAGAGACATCTGCATATTCTTACTTACTATATGTAAAGCGCTTTCTTGGGTGCAATTTTACAAAGAAGCTATGCAAATATTACACTACAATTGCGCTAAACGCGATTAGGAAAACTTATAATTCTTATTTTTTAATGTTAATTTTTTCTTGCCGAAAGTGATGCGTCTTATGATGGAAAAAAATAATTTCAATTTTTTTTATTGTCTTTTCATTTCTATTCGAACCCTTTTTATTTTGTTCATTTTTTTTTTAATTTTTAAAATTTTTTTGAAATTATTTTTTTTTAACATATAATTTTAGAATCCTTTAAATTTACCAGAAGCATAATTTATTTTCAATATGCTAGTGCAGGAGTAATAATTCAAGAAGTATTAAAAGCACCGCAGGTTGTTAGTTTAGGGATGTGCTCCGCTTTCAAAACAGCTAAATTAAACTATATATTTGAAAATATCTGAGCAAACAGTGTAATTAATGTGAGCACATTTATAAAAGAAAAAATAAGAAATAAATTCAATTTACAATCATGTAGTCCAGCAGTGGTTCGTTTGGTTGTTCCCTTTTAAGCGAATTGGACTTTCTTCTCTTTTCTCCTTTCTCCATTTTTTTTGTATTTTTTTTATGTATTTAACTTTCTGCCATTTGAGCAATCAAAGCTGCTAACTTAACCAATACGTTTGTGGTACGGTTCAATGTTATTTCGTTTCAGTTTCACAGAGCCAAAGGACAACATTGCTTTTAATACTTTACGTAAAGGATGTTAAACTGCGTGCATAACATTCGATGGATACTTGTATGCTTTGCAAATACTTCTACATTGGAGTTTTCTTTTCACAGAATAAATTATTAAAAGTAGATAAGACTTTAATTTGATGTGGTAAGGAAGAGATTACTGTCCCATTCATAGCAACTTATATTGATTACTCCAGGGTGAGTAATGCAATCCATTGCGCTAAGGACTTTTGTTATTTTAGTTCGCCTGTGCGATGTGGTCATACTAAAGTTAGTCAATTAAGAAGAAAGTAAGGTTTTGAATTAAAAAAAAAGTTGATTAATTTATGGACTGAAAAAATAAGAGACAGTATTCAATACACAATTTAATATACAACAAGATATTAGCTTTGGGTTTGCGGAAGCCTAAATATCATATTCGGTGAATTTTAAATATACATTAAAATTACAAATTTATACGTATATCAGGAAATAAAAAGTTTTTCTAACAAAAGCATGTGTCTAAGTCGGCAATTTATATGAGATCTATATCTAAATACAAACCGATATAAATAAAATATTATATATTATTTTTTATTATTATTATAATATAATGTTAGTATTAGCGTTTGTTGGACTTGGATATTAGTTCTTCGTGACGTTGATAGATACAATAGTCAACCAATAGATATGGTTTACTGCTGTATTTTGCCTTATTCGTAATAACCGATGGATTTCCTTCACTGCCAATCCAGAGAAGTCTGAATCTTTTCCAGATTGATATTTGACTACTCTGATGAGTGGATAAAATTTTTGTGGAAAGTTTGCTTTTTATACTTTTATACTTTAAAAGCAAGACATTCTCCAAGCATATGTAAGGATGTTTTTGTGTCTTTCTTATTTTGTCTGCTTATTTAAAAGTCAGTGAACACTTATCAATGTGTTCACTGATTATTTTTAAATGTGATCTGTTTGTATTTTAAGAGATATTTGCTCTTCTTTTCTAAGTAATAAGTATAAATAGTCTATAGGTTGCATAGATGTTTTTAATATAAAAAATTCTCCTAATGAGGCCAAAGCAAATTTGTCGAAATAAGTATAGAAATATACCAAGCATAGTAGTAACTCAAAAATTAAAAAAAAAATTATCTAAGTATTTTAGGAAGAAGAACTTAGTAGAGCGGAACCCCTTCCAGTTAGAACACTTAAAAGATTCGCTCCGACTTATATGGTTGCCTTGAGGCAGCTTGCTTAGATAATGGATTTGTCACTTTATTGCTATTAAAATCACTGTGCAAGTATTATCTAAGATATTTACTGTCTTTCAAACCAATGCAGAATTTGTCGTGGTTGAGTATAAAGCTGTTCGGATGTCTGATATGAGAATAAACCATTTTACCCAGACTAATGGATATTCGGTTCTTGGAATTGTAGATTCTGGAGCCTAAACCTTTTTAGTTATGGAGGCATCTGTATACCATCACTTCATCTGGTATAATCATAATTTATTTCATGCAAGATTATATGATTAAAAACACCTTATAGCCTCTAAGTTGTTTTAATTTGACCAACATGGATAGGTTATTGTAATGCATTCAACCATCGGCACATTTAAACATAGCAGCAGTATACCTTATAAGGTAATTGCTGCCGACGCGGGAGCCGTTCTCAAAGACTCAGTTGTATATGTATTTGCTACTCTTTGAAGCTTTTTTAGTTTGTTAGAAGTGGTTTGCTACATTTCTTTCAATGCACTACGAAAATATTGAGAAATCTCATATAGCTTTTTACAATCCTCATATAGCCTTATTTTCCGTTACGTAATTGAAAATCATAGTGAGACTTGAACCCCCTAAAACCACGTCTGGATGTAAAATGAACAAATTTCAGCTATTGACCCGTTTAAGTCAAAAGCTCAAACAGCATTCTAGTTATCAACGGAAAGACAGACATTTGAATACAGAAGGTTTAGTATTTAGACAACAAATATATCCAAGCAAATTTTGTAAATTAGTGGGAGATGGAAGGGAGGATGTTCTTGTTAGGTAGTAATTACTGACTTAGATTCAATTTCATGTAAGGAGTTGTTGTAACCACGATAGTAGAGTGGGATTGCAGGAGAAACGCGGACGATTTCATACAGATAAAAGGCTAATAGGTAGATGTTTGTACCTTATATTATTAAGTAAATCGACAGAAAATTGATCTAGGTAAATGATATCATGAGGAAGATTAATGCGCCTTGCTGAGTATCTTTGTGCTAGAGATAATAAAAAGTTATCTCAACGCTCGATGTGAGAAGACTTGTAAATAGCGAAGTTGGGAAAGTGTATGCAATCGAGTCTACGTATGTAGTTTAGGTAGTCCCGGAGCACTCTCTTTTCAAATGCTTGAAAGTGTTCCATTTGGGTGGATCCTCATATAGGCTTTTACAGTGTAAAGAACATTCGTAAAGCTTATGCGTTATATGTCATATGATGCGAATATATTTATCATGGTAAACTTTTACATGTCCGAATGTTTTATAAAATCATTTAAAAAATATAATTATTTATTATAACGATATGAGCAACTTCATGACTACAAGTAATTGTAATGTCATTCATATTTAGTTGAAGTGGAAGAGAGTAAGCAGTAATAATAAAAGTTTTACTTAAAAATAAAGTATTTCTCTAATTTAAATACTACAAAATCTTAATTATCTAATTATATTATCAAACTGAAAGTCTCCTACAACATTTTATTTGACAAACACAGACTTGTAAAAATTTAAGGGAACTTAAAAGGAAACATTTTATTAAACATAGAATAATCATAATTAATATGAATGAATGTAAATGTCGTACTATTCTCATAAATCAAATACTTTGAACATTTTTTGAATGCAATTTAATGCATAATAAAATATCAAAATATATTTTAATTATGTGTACTTCATATACTGCATGTTATAAAGCATTTGTAATGTCTTTGTATGTTTGAAGTAATTACTTGCATTGCATAAACTTAATCTGCTCTAAGTAGTACAATAAAACAAAGTTTCCAACAATAAGAACTTAAGAAATTTGAGTTTAATTATTCATTTTCAGTATATACTCGTATTGTACTTGTACTAATACTTGTATATTAATATAGTAATTGCAATTCATGTTTGGTATTAAATGTCATTTAGAAATTTCTGTAAATAAAAACAAACTTACTGCATTTGCTACAACTCAACTTTCAACAATCAGTACTTTTAAGCATCTTAGCAAATTGCATAGCATAATGAGATAAATTTTAAGGCACTTTGTTAATATAGTTCCTTTAATTTATTTCCTAAAATTACCCCACTTAAGTTGTACTTATGACTCATGTTACAAATATTTATATTTTTACTGTTTACTACGAGTCAGAAGATGGTGAATTTGTATTGTACCATGTAGCAAATTGTCATATTTAATTGCCTCTATACAAATTCAATTGATAGTTCGAAGATGTTTTGATAGTAGAGTATCAAAAAGATAATTTTAAACTATTTGACATTGATATTTATGCATATTATTAGCATCAAATTGGTATTTTCCTATATTCAAGTATTTACTGACCTTATGTACTATGCATTTATATACAAATTCTATGATTTAAAATCGACTAAATAAACTATACTCGCATTCTGTTAACTTTGATGAATAATTATGACTTCATAATGATTTAATTGAATAATTTTGCAATGGACAAATATTTGATCATTAATATATATAAAGTAATTTAAAATTGGGAATTGAAGTAATTAAATTAAATAATTAATGCACGAGTATTTCAAAATAAAATACATCGGAATTCACGCACAACATATATGAACATTATTAATAGTGTTCACAATGTTTACGCAGCCACTGATTTGTTTGATATGTATTATTAACTATGAATGATTTATATATGTACAATTATATATAGTTTATTTAATTAACTGACATATAAATTGTTTTAACTTAGTCATGTTATAAAGAATATAAATTCAGCAGTCTGCTCGTAAAGTTATAAAAGTGTGGACATTTCTGTAGAGCACTAAATACCTTAAATTAACACCAATGTTGAAGATTGAAATCGAAATTTATTTATATCCTTGCAAAGGTGCTCCTTAACCTATTGCATTAGATTTGGTAAGGAAACAAGTAGTTGCAACCTTCGAGCTAAGATAAGAAATCATATAACGTAATGACATGATCGACTATGTGACTATTCGGATTTTTAGCATGATTGGAGTACTTGGATACAATAGATCGACTACAACTTCAATAAGTAGATTCCATTGAAAGATAAATTGGTAGAATATGTTTTGCAGAAGAGAAAAATTGAACTTCTATAATGGCGGCGAAGAGTTTGTCATAAGAGTTGACTTTATAGTTTTCTGAAAGTATTTAGGATTGGATATTACAATGCCGTCACCTGTAAATACTTGTTGGGGAACAATATCGTTTCATAGACCAATAAATTTTTGGCGCACGTTTTTAAGCAGGGATTTCACTCTGATAAATATTGAGGAGACGACTAGGACAAAGTAACAGTGAAACATTTCTACTAAAGTTATTTAACTCTACCCACAAACAAAACAAAATTCTTAGCCAACACTAAGATCTAAAACTAGTTGACGTTTCGAATTAAGCATTAGTAACGCAATGCACCCTTAAGGTTTAAGTAAGTTGGTTTATTAAACAGAATGCTACATAAATTACCACTTCATAGCACACGTCTTTCTTCGGTAAAAGTCATAAAAGAGAACTTGCAGCGAGTACTAAAATTAATTGTGTTGCCCCAAATTTACAACGGAACGTTATGCTAGCTCTATGGTCGTCGCTCACTTTTGTACTAATAGTACAAACATCCACCGTTTCAATCCATCCAATCCATCTCATAAGTCCTTTTTAGGTTTTATTGACAAAATATGTTGTGCCTTACAAGTTATTATTATTTACAATACAATTAAGTAAGTTTAAGTTATTAATAATGTCTAATTACCAAAACAGATGAGAGTGTTGTGTGCAAAGCAGGATTTAATTAAATTTCGCTAATTTTCTTTATTTACACACCTTGTTGGGTCGTTAATTGTAGTCAATGCAGTTAAAAATACCAATTTGCATAGAAGTGTTTCGACTCTCAATCTGGCAATATTTATTATTCATTAGCTCTTTATATTTGATTTAATTTTAAATTTCAATATATTTTGGTGTTGTTGATCACATTTACGCACTTAGTATTGCTATCTACTAAGGCTGTACCACTTTGTTAAGCTCCCACAACACAAAATTTGGAAAGAATTTTGGTTTTTATTGTATATAATTATTTATCTTCTTCTGGTAGAAGTTGCTTAGTGTTCCTTGGTTTGAAGCGCTTTTATATGCTATTTTTCTATTTATAAAGTTATATAATATATTATATGTTGAAAAAAAATTTGATGAAATTATTAATGATTGCCCCCAACCCACCGAGCACTGCCTTCTATTCAAATTTAAACATTTTATAAGATTTCATAAAATAGTGCAATTATGCAGTTTTTGAAAGCCGTTTTCTAAACAATTTTAGAAAAAGTTTATATAAGTCGTTTATATCGGTATCATCTTAATTACCATGTGATCGGTATCTTCTCCGTAAATATTACCACGAATTAATGAAAATGTTATGAATGAAAGATACTGAAAGATATTTGTCGAATTTCAGCCTTAGTCAGTTTTTAAGATATGATTTGCATCTGCGTTATCTGTAATATAATCAGTTTTCTTTAATTGATGTGTATTTTTAAAATATAAATAAAATAATAAAATATATTTGTGTGCATTAATTTTTATTCTTTTAGTAAGTACTTATACTAACTATATGATTAGAGTCAACACAACAAATTTAGTTTGTATAAATTAGTATTTAATTCTTTTGTTCCATTTATCAGATCTTCATCTTCGATATAATGATTGGCTAAGAAATTTTGAATTACTATCTCTAAGTACAACTACTTTTATATTATATTACATACTATAATCAGCTACAATTTCAGTATAACATTTCGGCTAATAAGTCCGTAGAATAACTAATAAAACAACATTATTTTAGTAATGTTCGGCTTTATTCATCAACGTATCCTCCTCTTAAGCGATCGCTATTGATGGTCTAGTTTTTCTAAGGTAGTTAATGCCCACGCATTTTAAAATTCGGACGCTATAACCTTGCCTTTCCTTTTTGGACACTTTGGGTGAATTCCATCGGTTACTTTCTATTTAGCTGAATACCGATTCCACTCTAAAGTGAAGTAGTGGATCCAAGTTTCGTCTATTGTTGCATTCCGATGCAAAAAGTTCTTTTAATCCAACTTAAATAGCTCTAAGAATCAGCAACACATTGTTAGCCAACTGTCAGTAAATGCGGTTCACACTTCGATAAGAGTGGTTAGCTCTTTTTCACAAGCAAATGTTTAGTAAGCCAAGACGTTCCTGTGATATCTTTAAGGTATCAGCTGTCTACTGTAACTTCACCCTACGGATAGCCAATGCGATTTTGTGAACTCTTTTGATATTTTCTGGTGCCAGTTTTCTGTGATTTATCTCGATGAAACAGAGTTATCAAGTCAAGCCTTTGCTGTCAAGATTGTGCTTTTCATAAGAAGCAAACATCTCTCATTCAAGAATATGAAGTAATAAAATTGATTTAAATCCATTGTTCTGGAAACATGAAAAGCAGCATCACTAAAACAAAAAAATTTATAAATGGAAATTTTCAAAATTTTTAACATCTATATGGATTTTTTTTTAGCATCACTGCCAGCGTGTTATCCTATGGAATTATCAGTCAATAAGTTGATTGCAAATTATTTCTTCAAAAAATAGTTGTGGTTAAGATATTTCACAATTTCTTGTCACGGTACCTGTATTAGATCTCCTAACATTGTCGAATAAGAAGTTTAACTAAGCAAATTTCCGACAATAAAATGATATGCGTCCATCAATATAAAAAGTTAAGGAAGTAATATTGTTTGCTTAAATTATTATTATTAAATATCCAAATATTAAAATATGACAAACATGTAACTTCACCAAAAGATTATAATTTGATTTTGTATTTTTGTAAAAATAAAATTCACACTCTAATATAAAACTAGTTATACCATACATGCTATAAATTTCACTTTCCGATTAAAAGAATTTAATTTTTTGTTTAAATTCTGAACAAAAAGAAAATATTAACCAGTTTAACAAAAAAAACTTAATTCAACAAGAGATAATCTTATCACAAATTCTAAGTCAATGTACTTGTAATAAAACCCAGAGACATATGTAAAACATACATATATACACATGTCTCATTTTCTATAGCGCCAGTTTAACAAGAATATAATTGATTTTAGTTGGAGTGAATAATAGCAGTACATGGCCAAGTGACTATCATCTCAGATAGACGCTTGTATCTGTAATTCAATCCATGATGGCTTGTCTGCAACTAATTTTGTTAACACAAAATTGAATGGCTCTGAAATAATAAAGCAAAAGTTTATCACTTAATTTAACTGAAACTAGAAGTATTTAAATTCTGGTAGACAAGAGGAAATTTCAAAACACAATATAAACTATTATCGTAAGTCTTCTTCTTTTATTTTTAGATATCTCATTTTTTTTGAGAAATAGTTTAGGCTTCAGTCAAAATAAGTACAAAGCAAAACCAAATTAACAAAATTTATTATGGTTTGTCATGCAGTAGCAAAAGTTTGAAAAGTCTTTTTATTTAGTCTCAAACAGAAACTATTTGCTTCCTCCAACTTGTCACAAATCTCTATATAAAAGTTTTAGTAAAATTTTTCTATTATATCTTTTCACTACAGAAGACCAAAATATTTCTATAACCTTAGCATCAAATTCTATGCATATGACAATATTTTCAGTATCTTGTATGAAATTTACTTTACTGTCTATATATAACGTAAATATATAATAATAGATGTAAGTGGATTTGTGTTAGCATATGTTCTAATTCGGTAACTTAAAGCGTCTATGTTCATTTTATTTAAAGGACATTCACCATTTGCGTTGCTTTGGCAGCTTCCACCGACATCGACAATGTCATTGCACGCAATTCATGCTTTTTTGTAAATTTTCCACACTTCGGCACATGTAATGATTTTTTTATAAACAAGTTTGTGAAATGCATATATTTTTGCACATATTGAAGATATTTACGTGTTTCAATATGTTCCATCCTAGCATTAACTTTTTTTGAATTCTGATGAATGTATTTACATGGTCATGTACGGGAGACAAATTGAGAAAATACTTAAAGTATATCAGTAAAAAATGCAAGAGATTGTCTTATTATTTAAGCTTGCAGATTCAACTTTCACCTGTAGCCTTAAGGGAAACAAAGTTATTCATTTTACTTACCAGTCTATAGACATGTAAGTTATAGATACACGATGGATTTGTACTTACTTTATATGCCGTTTATCTATTGGTTGATGTACCGTTTGTTTATATAGTATCAAATTAACTTAGACTCGGTAAACGTAGTTTGATACTGCAGTTTATTGAGAAACTGCATATGAAAATACACGTTAAGTCCATGAGAGGAGTACAATAGATCTTTGTGTATAGTTCCCTTAAAATAATACATTATTTAGATAGGAATGCTTCAAGAGAAAGCAATACAAATATAAAATATGATACAAATACATGAACTTCCAGTATCGTATTAGGGAAATTCTTTTATATTAAACTTAATTAAAAAAAATACGCACCGAAATAAAAATTAATTTAATTATATATTAGGTTACACAAAATTGGCGTTTATCTCTAATAGCAAGTACAGAGATAATCGACAGAAGTTAATCAAGAAAAATGATATGGAGTATGGTATATACAAAAAATACTATAGAATAAATTACTGAACAAGAACAGGCTTAATGCATATAATAGAGGCATATAATAGAGGGGCAGGTTACTATTGAGTATATTTATAAAAAAATTGAAAACCTGTTGAAAATCTGTTGAAAACGAAAAAAATGAATATTGAGACGAATGTGGTTTGGGTTTCGATAGTATAATCAGCATATCTTGAAATTATCCCATATAAATAAAGGTTGATGCTTTGATGTGTTTATCTTCAATTTTTTTTTGACCATAAAATTAGTAGTCATGTTTTAAAAAGCTATTAATAAAAGTAGTTTGCCAAAACTGTTTGAAGATGTAATGTTCTTTTTTGTGAATATAATGATTATTGAAACATTTCTTTCAGTATTTCATGTACTTTAATTTCAATGCAAGAAGATTATTTTTGTAGATGTTTTGATCGATATGCAGTGCTGCTTCAAAAAGACATCTATTATTCATTTTATATATGTACTGCTTTAAAACTGGATACTATGAAATTCCCATTTGCAACAGTATAGGATTAGGGTATCATTTCAGTTATTTGAAAGTCTTGCTTCAAATTTTACAATATATGATAAGAAGTTTTACACAAGTTTTTTAACTAATACACAAATTTTTCTCCTATGCTTTAAATTGTACCAATTAGCACACATTTGTTGTGTTCTTAAATGCAATAATATGTCTCTTAATACACATGTACATATAACTTACGATTAATACTCCTTTACAGACTTAAGCCATTTGAATTCAATGTACCTATTTTAGTTGTTTTGCATATCGTATGCTGTTCTGAAAATAATTTTCCCCCTTTTTTCTGTATTTTTGGATTAAAACTCCTACTCATTATGCATTCAGTTTGACTTGACTATGCTTGTCATTACGATTTTGCTACGGCCTGTGAATATTTTCAAAAATTAAACTCATTATCGTGCACAGTTGGGTCCTTGAATTAATTTATCTTATCGTTTCATCATCAACGTCATTGTATGCTTAGCTTAAGTTGAAATTTTTGCATGTGCTTAAAAATGCGTTCAGATACACTGTCCGCCCTTTGGTACTTATGATCCGCCAATAGCATCAGTTGATGCCTTAGCAACGTTTGAAGCAGGAACAGAAGCAGTGGCAGTAGCAGCAGCAGCAGTACCAGTAGCAGCTACAACAACAGCAGCCACATCGGCAACAATTATACCCGTATATGCCCAAGTGCCACAGTTCAAGTTGTTTGCTCTTTCGTTTGGAGCTAAGTAGGTTCCACTTCATAATTTGGGTTGAATGCTGTTCCCTAACATTGCAAATTGTGGTTGTGTGCTCCACTGATAGTGTTGTAAATATTCAAGTAGTCGTTTGTCATATTTTTAGTTGAATCGTATTAAAAATTTTCAAAAAGCGCAATAGAGTTCAAAAGCTTTAAAGCCGATTGAGGTTGGGCAAGTGCACTAGAAGAGTTAAAAACGAGGGTGGTTAGATGAGTTTAGTAAGCAACCTCTACATAAGGTTGTAGTTGTTAGATAGATTTTATAAGTGAATAGAAATAGAATAATCGATTTTAAAAGTTTTATTTGCTAACGAAACAAATATCAAATAAAATATAGTATGCTTTGCAATCGTTTTTGATTTAAAAAAAAATTTTTTTAATCTGATATTTCGACAATGTTCTATAGTCATCATCAGGGTACTATATAATATTAATATAATGTAACAATGTTTTAGTATATATCATAAAAAAACAATTATGCAGTACATTAACACTTAAACATAAATTTCATATACAGAGAAAATATTGGTTTAAACAAAATATTTTAAAAAACAAAATCAATTTTTTAAAAAGTGTATTATTTAACTACTCCAGACATAAAGAGTGAAGGATGCAAGTGTTTGTCAGCAAGTGTCTACGTAGAATTCTGAAAATATAGTAGCCAGATCGAATATCAAATGAACGTATGCTACACCATAGGAATCAAAAAGCAGCACAAATTAAGATAAAAATGTGAAAATGGATGTCCATATGCTTTGACAACCGAGAAATCACATCGCGAGGCATGCTTTAACATAGAATCCGCAAAGCAGTAGAAAACCTGGAGCGCCAGCGAAAACGCAGAGAAAAACGATCGAAAGTGAGTTAGCTGAAACATGATATACAAGGAACGACATCTATAGAAAAGTAACAAGCAGAGTCACATTTAGAAAAATTATTGATGCCCTTTACCGCACTGGGGGAAGTGATCAATAGTAGTAATTATAAATAATGAAGTAACTACATTACTTTTGTAATTTGTTTTTCATTAATAAATAATTTGTAAGAATATGAAGCCTTTTTTTGGATGTTAATTGTAAATTTAAGTTATTACTTTAAAGTTTTTGTGTAGAACTATAATAAACAAAATATATTTTTCTCACTACTAATTTAAAATAGCTAAATAATCTGATATAAAATTAATATATTTACTAAAGATTTGACATATATATATATTTATATATATTTATATACATATGATATATGTGATATGAAAATTTCATTTTTGGCACACTTTGCTACTTATCAAGCAACCCACGTAGTTGGTTACAGCAACTGGCTATGGGTCCGTCAATAGCATTGCTATTCCAAATGCTA
The DNA here is from genome assembly GCF_002237135.1 of Teleopsis dalmanni. Taxonomy (NCBI): domain Eukaryota; kingdom Metazoa; phylum Arthropoda; class Insecta; order Diptera; family Diopsidae; genus Teleopsis; species Teleopsis dalmanni. Next base: position 141,846,712 of record NC_051847.1, on the reverse strand, counting down.
ATTTGTATTGCAGTACTATAAAATATGACTTTGCAGTTAAACATGAAGTTTGGATAGTATAACTTTTCCCTTTGTGGGAAAAACTGTAAAATAAATGCAATAACTTTTCAGATACAAATTTAAAAGTCTTTAAAAAAATTATGTGAAATAAGAGTGTACCACAGCAATTTTGCCACAACTGAGCTATTGCAGATGAGAAACAGTTTAAAGTTTGTCACAAAAATTCCTTCCCTAATAGCATATCCTACAGTAGAAGTTCACCTGCAGCAGTAAACTACCTTCTATGTGACAAGTTTCAAGTAGTTATGCCCTAAAATTGCCGCTCGTTGTAATCTTAATGTGCTTAACAGCTGCATTTCATGCAAGTAAATGACTTAAATTGTGGATTGAAACGTAAGCAGCGTTGCTCTGCCATAGACGAGCATCTACTGCAATTTCTCAACATATCAATTGTTGCCATTGCTACCATTACTGCTGCCGATAACTGACTACGGCAAATAATTTCAGTTTGCAACAAAATGCGGGCATATTGACTTATGCTGAAGCACAGCAAATTGGCAAATTTCCATAATAAACTTTGATAATGTTGACATGCAGCGTTGATGCAGTAAACTTTGAATAAAGCATTCGAGGCTCCCAAACCATTCGGCAGGCACTAAAAATCTCTGTACAACCTGTGCTACGAACAATATTTAATCTACAAAAAAAAATATGTCCTAACAAAATAATTTAATTAAGCACACATTGAAAAATGTTCGTATACAGAAATTATGTTATTTTTTATTTAGTTCGTTGACTTGCCACTTCAGACGGTTGGACTTTTTTCCAGACTTAATGCAATTGAAATTCTATGAGATTAAAATTTTTCATACAAAAATATTTTATATTAATAGCTGATTGGTAGAGAAATTATTTGAGTCACATTTTGAGTCACATTATACTAATAATCTAAACTCTTAAGTTTAACAATACAGCCAAATAAGGTGGGCGCCAAAAATATATTAAAATGCACTAAAATTTAAAAAATTAAATAAAATAACGAAAAAAATCAATAAACTTTGAAATGTAGGTATTTTTGCTTAAGAGAGTTATATAAATAAATACATATATTTACAACCGTAATTTATGATTCCCATGGCAGTGCGACTATAAGTGTTAACTATAATATTAATATTGTATTATGAATATATACAGTACGATTTTGAAGATGCTAAGTAATAAACTAATCAAGTTGAATTAAGGAAATAAGACAGAAATTTTATAAAGAAAATAACTGAATTATGCTTATAATTAGTTTCTATCATAGTCTATGATAATATCTTCCTATTTCAAATTGCTTTTTATTGTCCGTAAAATTTGTCATTACTGTCTTTTTACTGTTTTTTAGGAGAATTTCAGTATGCACACTTTTTAAGACTAAATTATTTTCGACTTCAGCAGCAACAGATATCTATTCTTTAAAAATGTTAACTATAATTTTTTATTGATCATAATATCATAACTTGAATAATTTTAGTGTTCATTTAGTTGTTGCTACTCAAGAATGTTAGAAAGAATCTTGCAAAAGTCACATTCCATATTGTAGCTAAGTTCAAATAAGCGTTATGAAAGGTTACAAAAGTGAAATGATTAGACAATATTCGAAGAGTTTGCACATTCGTGTTGGCAATATTTTAGGTTGTACTATAACTTTTTTCAATAAAAGTTGTATTTTATTTTAAGTAACTAAATAAAATTATAAAAAATAATATTATTTTATGATTATTAGTAGAAGGGAAAATGAACAAAGTGACTTTTAAGATCTAATGTGCTATCTCTTGAGAGAGTAGATAAGATTCTCACAGCTTTTGACCAATTTATTCGACTATATTATAATGTTTGTGTTTTTGTATCGGTTAAGCTTTCTATAAAAGAAATTTCCATTGGAATGGCTGTGTTATAATAGATCCACGAACGCCAACATAATTTAGTCCGTTTTCAAGTTTTAATCCATCCATGATCCTAAGCGTTTGTATTATTAAGCTCCATATTTTTCTTCATTTGCTTCATTATGGAGAACCTGTTTTGATGTTAAAGGAGAAGAAATTGCCTTCAAGTAGAATATATCAGAATTATTTTGAATTTAGAATTTTGGTTTTTACAACTTAAAACTCTTCTTTGCATTAACTTTAGATATATGAAAAGACATTGGGAAGACAGAAGGCGCTTCTTATTGCTTAACACTTTATAACTAGATGTAAAATTGTCAGTTCTAAAAGTGTTGTGAGACACGTTTTACAGTGTATCCGTAATGGCTTTACTTATTAAATATAATCTTTGTATAATATAATTTTTAATCTAAATGTTTTCAATATTTTAATAAAGGTATTGGCATAAACATATTCTACCATGCATTGTAATTCTTAGGCGCACTTATAAAATAAATTAAGAATGACATATTTTCATACTTAACAAAAATTTCAAACAAATTCTTGATTAAATTTAACCTAATGAGCTTGTACAGAATATTGATCCCACTCTGCATTGTGGAGTATCTACATGCTGTTTTGAATTCTCACAACATAACCGCAACCAATGCAAATTTTATTTTAAAATAAAGACACTATCATTTAGAGATAAGGATTATAAAATATCCTAATCTCTTTTAAGATAAGAATCAGAAAATATTCCTGCTTTTTTATATTATAAACATAGGATTAAACGGTTAGTCTTTATTATATTTTAATTTATAAAAAATATTACGGAAAAAAAATATAATATTCAATTAAAATCTATGTTCTGTTTTGTATTTCTAGTTGATTAAAATAAAACAATGGTTGTGACAACTAATCACAAAATTTAATTTTATTTTAATATATCAAATAATGAGAACGATTAATTAATCAATGGTGCAGTATATGAAATTCGAGAACATCAGACACTACCGTAGAAGTAGTAAAACTATTTTGTAGGAAAAGTTCAAATTATTCATCAACTTCGGTATTAATATCAGTGAAACTTAATATAATTGATTACAATACACTAGATAGAAATTTTTTTGTCCAATAGGTATTATGTCTGCTTTAATTGCTATGAATAGTTTTACAACAATTGGTTCAGATAATGTTAGGTTAGCTAAAAATCAATGATTTCATTTTTCTTTCAGTTACTTTCAATTTAGTGCAACAAGTATCAACACAAAAGAAAAAATAATAAAAGCATAAAAACAGACGAAGATCAGTGTTAAATTGACATTATTGCGGAACATCTAAGAATATCTAGTAGTTAAATATATCTAAAAAAAATATCCTTTACAAACACAAATAATGTTTAAGATTTAATGCATTCCATCCATTCTATAATTCATACAATTCTAAATCGAATAGAATTGGTGCGATACATATCTTCTTCTAGTTGGTGATTAGTCACTTTATTGCAAAATGCAATAATGCATTAAGTACAAATATTATTGTACTTAATGCAATAAATTTTGGTTTACAAATTCTGTATTAAATTTATATTCATTTATATACAAAATAGTTTATTGCTTATATATATGCATATTACTGCTAACTTTATCACGCAATTCTGCAGTTCATTTTTAATCATTCCAAATGAATGCAATGATAAAGCATAAATCTAATATTCCTGGCTTATCTCGCCCCACTAAAACTTTTGCAATATCACTTTTATTACATTTGGAATGTAATTTCAAACGAGAATCATAATTTTCTAGCTTTTAATTTTTATATTTCATTTTATGCTGCTTTTAGCGCAATAATTAATATTACCTAGTTAAACGCTTAGATGGTTAGATGGTTATGTGGTTAGATGCACGTTATGAAACTAGCCTCAAGCAATTTAACTTAGTTGCACGATTTTTTCAAGTGTAAAAAAATGGTAGGAAACTTTACACATAAATATTATGTCAGCTGCTACGGAAACACAAGAAATGGAAGAGTAAGGAAACTGTCGTTATCATAATTGAAGATAAACTTTCCACCATTAACCTTATGCTTGATATGCAAACTATGTATGAATGCTATTTAAAATGAAACATTTGTATCTGCATTTATGTAGGGGTTTCGCATACTTCAATCTAAACTATTTCAAACATGAAGGTAGACACAAAAAGGATACATTTCAAGTAACACACATACACAGAAACTCACACATTGATGCATACCTCTTCTATTAGAGTATAACATTACTTTACCTTGCATTATGTGATATTAGTTTGCATGACGAAGTTGAAAGCTGTAGTTTTAGTCATGCATACTCCTCGAATGAGTTGCTGTCTACCTGAATTGTATGTATCCATGACTGGAAATACAACTGCAGGCAGTACGTATCTTCATCAAGTGCAACTCGTACTTTGTCATCAATGTCAGTGTAGAAATCGTCAAGCAAAGTCATCATCATTGCACATTAAACTTTAGTATAAATTACAAGGAAGAAGCTCTGGCATGCCAGCAATTTTGTACATACCAACGTGTAGAGTATGTGCAAAGGTGAGCAGTTTTGGAATAAATTAATAATAAAGTAAAAAATTGTTTAAATGCAATACTCATGATTCCTCTAAACGTGATACTGGGTGCCTGAAAGTCAAACATTTTATTTGTATATAATATGCATACTATATGTATTCTTGTGACTTGGAATAATGAAAAGGAGTTATTCCAAGAATTGTTGCCAGATTGCAAATTTTAATTATTCAAGAGATAAAATTATTTTCAAATTTAAATGGAAATATTAATATTTAAGTCAAAATTACTTTTAATAAACACATATTCCGTAATTTTTTTATTACGAAATTTTATACTAATAGGTATACGTAGAATATATACAAATCGCAGTAGTATTATTTGCTTTTAAAAAACAGACCTATTGTGTTCAAATTAGAACAAGAAGTACTATACTGTCTAGCCAGACCATAAATTGTATTTATTTTTGTTTTAATTTTTGAGTCGTTACTTCGAAAATGTTTAAATGCATCATAAATTGTAGTTTTTGTAGATTCTTTTATATGATAAGATTCATATAAAAACATTTGAATCGAATCCGGAACAGGATTGCACTTGCAACAGGACAAAATGAAACATAGTCAAGGAGTAAAAGCGATCAATTCTTTGCTAATTTATTTCTTTTTCTTCTTTAGTAATAAATATTTTGTGTTCAAAATATTGTGGGAAAAAAATATAATACTTTCAGTTATTAATTAGTCCATCTTATTCATTTTTTATTATTTGTCTTCCACGCTGGTTACGATATGTATTTATTCATTATCTTATTTTTAGTAGCATATGGACACCAAATATATCGGAACGGACCTTAACCTGACTCTTACTAAATGCAGTTACAGTCAATGGAAGATTATTTCACTCTGTTTTAATGAATTCTTGTTTTTTTCTATTCTGCTTCGAAAAGCTTGTTTTCTTACGATACCCGATACTACTCTGACTTTTACCTAAAAAAAACTTAAAAATCTGTTGGCATTTCCAGTGTTGCTTTTGCAAAAAGAAGAAAATCGAAAATCTAACAAAAAAAATAAAGCACTAGCCAATAAGATAGACTTGCCAATATATCTCTGTATATCTGTGTCTATGTATTGATATGTATCTATAGCTGCGTTTCAGCAAACGCTGCAATTGATCTGGTTCACATTCTGGTTCAATGTGGAATGTACGTAAAAAATAAAAGTGGAACGTATTTTAATGCAAATGTGGCAATGCGATGCAACGGTGCAGTAAATATATTAACTAATCTACATTAATATTTATTTATTATTGATTTTATTTATTTATTATTTATTTTATTTATTTATTTATTTGTTTATAATATATTATTATTATTTATTTCTTTGTTTAAAATAATGTTATAATTGTTATTGTAATTAAAATTATTACTTTAAATTTTCATGTTTTATTATTATTGAAAGAGTGTTGTTTGATAATATATTAATATCAAATAATTTAAAATGAATAAAAAAAAATTAAGTTGATTTCTTTACAATTCTTTACAACTCATTTGTAAATGAATCAATACGAATGCATTACATGCAGAACTGCAGATATTCAGAATCTCTTAAAAGAAAAGAACCGCCTGGAAATTTGTTTGAATTTCTAGTTGTGATTTACGCAAAACACGGTTGTCATGTAACCAGGCTTTTCAACATACACATCTATAAAAAGACCATTTTTATCGCAAATTCCCTGCAAGATTAAGCTTTAGTACTGCTTTCTTTTGAAATATGCCTCCTTGCTACGGTTTAGTGCATTTATTTTAATATGTGTGCTTTCTATGCAATCAATTACGAACGATTCCATTTTTGCACCAATTCCATGCAGAAGCTTTTGATATGCCAAAAAAAATACCAAGTTCGCGAAAAGTATTCATTTTTTCCACATACCACAAAAATATATAAATGTCTTTGATTGCTCTTATCCGATTGTGACCACCACTGTTATTTTATATTTGCTGATTGGAATTTATTAATAAATCTATATAATATAATATAATATCAAATAAAATTAATAAATATCAATTGTGTTTTTTATGCGCAAATACCTATTAAATAATTAGTAGTACATCTTTGAAATCATAAATGCATATGTCAGATACTTCGAGTGCCTATATGCATAGCTCACGATGTCTTGCGATTTCTGCAATATTCTTAAGAAGAATGATTTTGAATTGAGCCGACATCCTGTTCAGAAACATGTAGCAGCCAGAGCAAGCTCCAAATATTATATATTTTTTAAATATTATTTTGATAGTATAAATATATTCCAAAGCTACAGATATGTTCTGATTGTACTGACTATGGATATTAAATATTAAATATCCATTATATGCTTTAAACTGATTTTATGCTAAATAATTATCAGAAACTGATATTAATAATTTTCTCTACCCATTGATAAAACCTTTGCGATAAAGAAAACTTATACGTTATACTTTCCATAATAATTTGTAATTTGGATTTGAAACTCCAAGATTGCCGCATATAGAAGGTATTAAATCATTAACTTGACTATACTTAAGGAATAGATAGAAGTAGAATAGATAGAAGAAAAGAAGTTCTGATATGAAATAAGTGCTATTTATAATAGAATTTCTCAAATTTTCAACAATATGCGTTTTTGTGATTCAAAGTTACAACAGCCACTTATTAATACAAATTATTTTAACTTCAATATACATATAACCGTTCGAAAGCATTTAGCTTTAATACAAATTCAAGAACTTTTCAAAAATTTTCACAAAATCATAATAGATTTTAGCTTAGCATAAAACTGTTAGCTTCCCAAATATATTTTAATTTTGTTAAAGTAAATTAACAGAACATATCTGATATTTTGTTTAGTACTTCTAACTAAAATACACTCGAATACAAAAAATATCGAGTATATAATGAATATCGAATATAATGAGTTGTTCAATTATAAAAGTAAAGTTCAAAGTCTAGCATATATTCCTGACAAAGGTATATGAAGATTTAGTTTAAACTTTTATTTATTATATATTCTAAAAGGAAAATTCCATAGATAGCACAATATAGGCTAACAGGAATGTATTGCGGATCCAAAGTTGACCAGAAAGGTGATGTTGGATATTTTTGGGATTCATGCGGTATTAATCATATCGATTACTTCCCATCATAACAAACAATCAAAATAAACTGATGCAACAAAATTTTGAGGAAAACCCGTTGTTATTTAGACAAAAAAATATAGAGAATCTCATTGTGAAGAGTTTGACAATTCATATTATTCGATCAATTTGAGAAATTTAAGCAGCTTTGATTAAATTTTTTTAATGTGAAGGTGCTTTACTATATTCTACTTGCAACATATTGACTTGCTGTAGTACATCAACTATAGAATATTTTAATAATCTATAATTTTAGGAAACTCAAACTCATTTTAATTTATTTTACTAATAAACATACATTAAGACCGAAAAGTTTTCGGAAATTCTCATTTAAAATTCGCGCGCTGTATATTTTTCGATATTTTAAGTTTCTGTTGTTTTTCAGCACTATCCTTTACATTACTATGTCTTAATTTAGTGATCTGTCAGCAGTTCGTTTACGGCATCTGTGGAAATAATTTCGACTTCGAAAATTTTCAGCAAAATTTCAGATACAAGAACCCAATAGTCTAAAGCAATTCGGAGAAATCTGGTAATTTACAGAGAAATTGTTCCATTCAGTGCTTTTTGCAATTCACAGGAATTTTCTTTCAATAGGAAATGGATCAATTGATCCATTTAAATTGTTTAAACTTGAACATTTAAAGTGCATATGAAATGTTAATCCCTTGCTGCCATTTCGTGAACATTTTTTTATTATTTTCTACTTAAATATTGGTAAGCACAAAAATTACTTTATATTCATGTAGTCTTGTCCTTGTAACATAGACATTGGTTAATTAAATATGTAAAAGAACAAAAGTATTTCATCAGTTTAGTTTTCTGAGTTTAGTTTTCTGCATTATTGACAAGTATTGTGAAGTCTTGATTGCAGGCAATATAAGATATAACAAATCCTGATAAGAAATTTCTCTAAAAACGAATACTGCAAGTACTGCAATAAAATTGCACAAAAGAAAAAATGGAGGAAAAAGGAAGTCAACAAAATTCAAGTTTAGCACACTTCTTTTGTGTCATATCGGATACGAAGCATATGACATGATTGGCGCGACTTAAGTCAAAAAGTGCAAGGATATTAAGATACTAAAGTATATACTGTCTGTAAGTTACATACATAGATTTAGCAATAAAATTTCAATAATCCGTTGTATAATATCCGACAAAAAAACCGCTAAAGAAATTGTTACAAAGTGGTTAATAATAAGGCTAATAACGATGACAATGGATTTAGTGATCGTAAAATAGGGTGAAATGCGATGGAGTAGAAGCGGTTGAACCTACAGTAACTATTCTTTTTATGAGTTTATGTTGAGCGATGTGAAACAATATAAGATGACGTATATGGTACTTATAAACTTGTTCTTAACTTTGTATCAGTGTTAGATACAACGCTGAAGTATTTATGTATTTTTCATTATTAAAATGTTAGATACAAGCTATTTGAACCATTTTGTCTAAAAGTATAAAAATCAATTTCAATTTGTTTTTCCTAAATGGAGAAAGGAACTTATGTCGCATATTTGAAGCATCTTCCTTCTTGATGCATAGTTTGACACAATCGCATATCTAAAATGAAAAAAAAAAATTTTAATTCTTTTGTAATCAAACACCAAAATGAAATCTACTTTTTATTTTCTTGTTGTTATAATTGAAAAAAAATGTGGTTATTCGTACGATTTTTTGTTTTGTGCTTTTTGTTTGGTGCTCCATAACTTTTTTCTATATACCACATAGGTTAGATCCCATTACATTCCCCAAAATCTCCATAACAATTGTTTTTGATGCTGAATAGTTGGAGCGGTATATCTCAAACTTAAAGCCAGAACATGCTACCTTGGTGTATGAAACACTCCTTCACTTTAACGAAGCCGGAGAAGGTGTTTATGGACCATGTTCAAATACTCGGTAATAACAGAACTATCTTTCAAGCAGAAATTTATGCCATAGATAGACGTGTATTCTTCACTAGAAATATCTTTTATATAAATATATGCTTAAATTAACAACTGTGATATTTTTTATTTAATCTTCAATTTGTTTTTATATAAGTTATTATATAAAAATATAACATTAAAAAAACGACCTAAAGCCTGGAAGAATTAAACACACACAAATATCAAAACTATTGCATAGCCATTCTCATTGATAAGTAGATAGCAATAAATGTTTCCAATTCTTATGAGGTCTTATCAAGACTTGTGATGGAGCGTTTAACCAATTGAAATTCTAGAACAATCAGATGTAGATACTATGGGTTACAGGTCACACAGAAATTTATGACAACAAAACTACAGAAAATCTTGCCAAGAAAAAGGCAAACTCACTTCTTGTTGGCACAAAATTATTCTATAGCTTGAGAGGAGTTAATATCTTCTAACACTCTTGAAATTTAGAGCAGAATTTAAGAAAGCTCTACTGGAATAAAATATCACAACCGAAATTGATCATGGGGACTTTTTAACTGAAATTTAAAAACTGTGTGCAACTAAGTAAACATAAATAAAGAATCAATACAGGAATTCTGACTAAGCACAGTCGATTAAATGATCACGTACCAAACATTCCAGTGGAATGTTTGCTGCATAAGCAAAAGAAATACTTATGTATGTATGTCACTTCGGATGAAGAAATAAAAACCTGTAATGCAGTGCAATATTATAGTTTATAGAAAAAGTTGAACTGGAAGAACTGGAACCCCGACTTATAATTTTCTAGGCCACAGTAGAAAGGTCTCCAACGTACTAATAATATTAGTGATAAGTTTCTATATGTAGTTTTCAACACATTTTATTTCCCTTTTAACAATAATTTTTCTTACTTCATTGTTGTTTTTCCTAACTACTGAAATTTTTATACATAAGGTTTTGTCATCCGTGTCGTAGCGTGTGTACCAGACCTATAAACAAAGCATATATTTTCATATACATATTGAAGGTTTTTATTTTTATGGCATTGTTTTTTATGCTATAAGTACAATTCCGTTTATAAATTTTACATCCAAGAGAAGCAACATTTGGCTGAACTTACAAGATTTCATTTCCCAATCAAAACAGAATACAATTCTTTGTTCACTAGAATAGCAATAAGTAGAAATATAACACAACAATATATTTTATTTTTTTTTTGTTCTCTTATTTAGAATGAATTGTCAAGAAACTTTGTTTAATAACTTTTTTATTTGTTATATTGTGGAAGTTCTGTAAGGTTATCAATTGCATCACGAAAATAAACTTTAGTCAAATCAATATTTAAAAAAATTATATGAACTAAAATGTTGTCATAAATTATTATTACGATTCAATTACACGATTATGATATAACTAAAATACCAATTAAAGTTTTTAAGCACCTTTAAAATGCAAAAGTTTGAAGGTATCTAAATACAATGCAGTGATCTATAATATATATCACTGCATTATATATTATATATATTCTATATAATATATATATCACCTGCACAAGGTGATAAATAAAATTATCACCTGTATAACTACAGGTCACTTTTAATAAAATTCTATAAAAGGAAAGACAGCATAGATGTGAAGCAATTTAGATGGGTTCACCTCAATGCAATAAATTGCCCCTACTTTAAATGGAATAATCTCTGAAACGAAAATCAATCTGAACGGCATTTTGCATTAAATTTTCGGACCGTTCGAAGAGGAAAGTATTAAAATATGGTAATTCAGTCAATGGTATTGTGTTGAGATTCTGCAATAGTAGATAGAACCTATGATTGCCTTGGTTACCCTGTCCATGGTTACATTCCGGTTTCGACTAAAACCGGTTTCTTCTAAGATTACTGATACATAGCCGTTTCCGTTTATAACGAAAAAGATTTTATAGAAAACAAAAAGAAGCTTAACAAAAAAATAATGGTGCCTTTTTATGTCGTCTAAATATTTTCGAGCGTAGCTTTTGGCTAAGATAAAAATTTTTAGATAAAAGAATAGTATTTATTAAAAAAAATTCAAGAAAAATGCAAAACCAATTATTTTCGAAATAGTACATTTTGGTCTCAATAAAAAAAAATTATTTTATGATTGATAAAAGAATTTTCTAAATCGAAGGCATTCCAGTGTGATCTGTTACAGCCGACATCGTAAAAATTACTGGAGAAATGCATGGACCAAAAGTACAGAACTTAAACCGAAACTATGGTTTAAATATTTGTGTGCAAAATGTTTTTGACAATAACTCAAATAGTAATCTATCTTAAATTTATTTTTTAGTATTACAATAGATATAGGTATAAGAGCTCTGGGATTAAGTGACGACGTATTCTACATATAACAAAAAAACACTGTGAGTGACATTTTAACAAGAAAAAACTATACACTGATGGCAATGAATACTATAAAAATTGCATATTAATACATTCATTATTAATACACTCATGTAATGCATTTAAATATATCATCATTGTCAATGTCGCAGAATATCCAATTCCATCTAAATCGCTACTCGTTGCTTATGAATACGGGACCATAGATCTTCCAAAGAATTTTTTTCCCAAATAATCTTAATCTTAAATAATCTTACGCCTTCTCATCACTGGTGGTTATTGTCCGGCGTGTTTTACGTACTTAGTCCGAAGTAACATCTATTGACAAGAGTGATTCTTCGTTGAATCTCTGTATAGTAACACCAAATCTGAAATTAATAATTAAAATAATTCAATGTATACCATCAATGCTACCAACTGAATTATAATGGTGATACTATATGAATTTAACAAAGTATAGATGGTTGCTTCTAAAAATAAACTTAAAAAAAGAATGCATAGTCATAAACACAGTATTAAAGATAAAATTAGTATTACGGTCAACATAATACGAACTTCATATTGTATTCACTATATACATAAA
>NC_051847.1:141635956-141834112 GCF_002237135.1 Teleopsis dalmanni | reverse complement strand
AACTTCTCTTTTATGCAAATATGCCAGAAATTATGCTTTTACCATCGCCGCAAAGTATTAACTATATTTTTGTAATTAAAAGTACAAATTTATTGCATACAATATTTTTAGTATAAAATAACGTTTTGTTGGAAATTTTGAATTTTTCATCCATTACTTCCGCTCGCAGCCAGTTTAGCTTACTCACATATGCACTTTTTCACTGGTTTTACTTATAAATCAACTGAATGTGTTTCATACATATAATTTGCAATATTTTTTCCTTGGCATATGCATATATATGTAAGATACTATATATATATAGAGAGTATTTTTTTGAAATAATTTTATATCATGTACGTTTTGGCCATCCCCGAGTAAGAACATTTAACTTTAACACTGCGAAATTTTTGGTTAAAAAAACATATCCGTTTTGGTCTGTTAATATAGTTGGTCCTGTGTTCCGTTTATTTTGCAATTATTTTTAACGAAATTTAAAGAAAAGTTTTGTTGGTTCAACGTTGTATAAAATGCTTTTTAATTATTAAATATAATTACTTAACTTGTGCATTGTATAAAGTTTAACAATTATATTTAGAGTTCGAGTTGAGTTGCACTGTAAAGTGCTTATGTTTTTTTCTTTTAGAGATAATTGTTAGGTCAACTGGAAAATTTTGAAAGCTTTGAACCTTTATGTAAAGTAAATAAAACGTGTCTAGTAAATAAATAAAATTAATTAATAAAAATTTTTTCTTTATAACAACGTTATTGAAGTGTGAATAATATTTATTAAAACAAAATTTATAACAATTAACATAAATTTTATTGTGATGCATTATTTTTGGTATTCAAAAAGGAGTGTTATGCATAAATCTTTGTCGGAACTGTTTAAAATTTGTACATGCACACATTTTTTTTATTTTAATTTAATTAATGATAATAATTAAGTTATAGAAAATGTTAGCTTTATAGATACTTCAATAATCTTCATAAAAAGAAGTTATTATTAACTATTTAGTCACGTTTTTTTTTTGCAGATACGATTTGTTAGCAGTAAGAAACTGATCAGCTGATATCCAATCCATTTTTCATAATATCCGATTACTCGCTATTTTGATACCTCATTCTTTGCAGGAATAACAAGAAGGAAATAAAGCTATATCCATGCTTTTCATTTTAACTAATTTAGCAGATATCTTGATTTTAGCTATTAACATTCCGATAAACTCTTAACGTAGAAGTATTCTTAATAGCCTGTTTCTACGGTAGTCAAGCCTGAACACTTATAAAAAAATGATAATTACTTTATTTCCATTTTAGTTTTCAAGAATTTTGAATTTTAATATAAATCCACATCCCATTTGCTCGGTTACTCTGTGTTCTGAGAGAACTGGTCCAAGGCTTGCAATATCGAACTATATAAAAGTAAGGTCAATCTATGTATTCTATGTATCTATAATGTGTAATCTATGTATATAATGTAATGAATTTCCACTTATTACTGCACTCTTAACGATTTTAAAGAGACTAAAACTCAGTACTCCAAGAGCGTTATTGCAGATATGTTTGTAATACCATATTTTTTTTGCGAAAAAATCTAACAGAAACACACATTTAAAAATGGGCTTCATTGATGGGTGAAGGACACCCACAATTCCTCTTCCTATATTCTCTTATGGCTATTCTTAAAAGCGTAAATAAATAATATTTTATTTTATAATGAAAAAGGTGATTAATGGTGTAATAAACTCTACCTCAAAATTTTTTTATTCAATGTTTCAATATAAATAATAAAAAAAAACTAATAATTTGATTTGAATTTAGTATGATACAAATAATTTTGGTGTACGCTCAGAGTAGTTGGTCACTTCATAAGAAGTTGTCATTTTTTTGCATTCAAGTCTTGTCTTTCATATGCTTCCACCAGTAAGGGTTAATGCTTCGTTATTACCATAGCGTGATAATCCTTTTAAATAGGATTTTACAAATTCTTGTATTGGAATGATAACTGTTTTAGTGCCAAGATCGTGTTTGAGTCCAATGCTATGGCTCCACCAAGACACATTGACAGAATAACTAAGACCTTTTCTTTGGAATTGCTCAATCTTCATAGTATTGCTGGAGCTTGAACAACCGCATGGTGGGATCTCATAAGGATTAAGCACTTTCTTGTAGATATATTAGTAATTTATTGTCTGTCGATAGAGAGATCGCTTAACTGAAGCACTTGCTTGTACTTAAATATTTTATTATATGTGGATAGAAAATATTGCTTATCCATGAGCCAGAACATAGTTCTTAATTTCAATGTAAGTTCTTCTTTCATTTGATGTATGCGTTTCATCTGAGCTTAGTAACCAGTGCCGCACTGAAATTTTTAGTGTTACTATTGTACAAAATTTGATTGCCGTTTATGTATAATTGAATATATCATATTCTATTGTATGTGTAACTAATATGGAACGATTTGATTTTGATCAGTTTTAATACTAGAGTTGGCTTACGGAGTTGGCGGAGATATGAATCGTCAACGTAATAAATATATGGCGAAGTTATTAACATAAAGATAGTCGTGTATCTATATTTTTATGTTTTAGTAAATGACAAAATAATAGATATTCAGTGAAAATTGATTACTTTATTTGAAAAAAGTTTTGTGAATAGTCAGTTTCTGTAAAAGTTTTTTGAAATGTGGACACTCTGACCTGCATCCCGGTTACGCCCTTGTATTTAACATAATTTTCATATAATTTCATATAGATGAAGTACTATATGAATTTTTAAAATTAGTAAAATTATTTAATTAATAATTTTTAATTATTATTATTAATTAATAGCATATTTTTTTTTCTTAACAATCGAACTTTATTAGGTTAAAGTTTTAATAAGTATTATTATATTTAAAAACATGTTTTATTTATTTTTAACTTTCAGATTTTGCATTAATAATCTATCATTTACCATATATGAAAATAGATAACTAATACTAATACTTAAGGAAAGTCAAATTTTTATCTAAGGCACTCATCTAAAGAATGATCACATACGTTCTACACTCTTTCTGGTAATAATGACGAAACCCTGCATACAAGCAAATCTCTATTGTCAATTTTGTACTGTAATGATTATTTTGATACCATTTGCTAGTGATTTTTTTTGTAGGTACCGTAGTATCTTTTGTCTCTTCTTCTAACAGGTCCAAGTTTTGACATTTATTGTTTAGCAACAATGATTCCACCTACGTCATCGGGATCTTAGTTCAAATCTAATTCCGTTGTTATCAGTAAAAATTGTGACCTAGAATGGGTGTATAAAATTGCTCTTGTTTTTATTTTGTAATATTAATATGGTATTATGTTTATCTTTGTTAATATCTGTGTCGATATAAATATATATATATATATTTTGTTTTTTAAACATTGCATGTACTGCACATATGATTTTTTTCCATTTTTTTGAAATTAATATATGAATTTGTTGTTAAAAAAATCTAGAAAATCAATTGGTGTATATATGTAAAAGCTGGTTCTTGCTAAGTCTGTTTGCAATATAATAGTTTTGCATTTTATTTATGGAGTTGTTATAGCTACAATACTTTTTCTTCATGTACTCTGTGTAGTCAGTAAGATAATCAGTTCAGTTCTTGTACTAAGACCTTTTCTGGCTAGTTTACTCTTACGGTTATATCCTTCCAGTATCGTAATCACACGGCGAGAAATTAAGAGTATAACTTGCCATATTGACATAAATGAAAGATAATAAAAAGTATACAGTTTTGATATATAATTTTTTTTATATTATAATAGTTCTATTAAGTATAAATTTTGATAATGGAACTTCATAAACATTGGAAAATATTGGTAATAGAAATATTTATTAACGAAGAGATGATAGTAGAGTAAGAGTAAGAATGTATTTATATAAAATTCTAGAAAATAATACCAATAGAAACAAATATTTTTTTCCTAAGCAGATTCATGTATACAAAATGCTGTATTTATAATACAACAAGTGCCTACTCTTATTGCAATATATTTAATTATTGTTATAAGTTGCAAAAAAACTTTATTGATAATATTATAGTTTCTAGCATGACACCCCATTGACACAATTCTGGCCACACTTCTGTGCAATGTATTTACATATTTTCGAAAACACACCTGCGTTCAAAATATCAGATCAGTATCATTTGTTAAATTTAAATTATATTAACTTGTGCTGTCTTTTACTATGTTCACACACACCTTAATTTCACAAAAATCTTAATTTCATCTTCGTTTCAATGAAATTAAGTTGTTTTTTTATACAAAATTCAGTTTTAGGTTAGAACGAAATTAAGGAAAATGGCTGTAATTTCGTTGAAACCAAGACTGAAATTAAAGGACATTTGCAATGCAACTATGCGTAAGATAAATTTTAAGCAAAAGATTAAGTTGAGATAACGAAAAAGTGATATTTTTTTTTTTAAATAAATGTTAGTCACAGTTGACTTCAAGAAAACCGGGGAAATATTTTAAAAATAGTGCAAGTTTATAAATTTAAAAATATAGAGAAAGATACTGTAAATGTTATTAATTTAAAATAGAGTGAAAAATAATAATTTACATACCTGAAATCCACTAAAGCTAATAAAACTACAGTATGCTATTCTTTATAGTTATAAAAATCAACTTTTAAAATTTCTCAGATACAAATGGTATTTGGAGCATGTAATTTTAAACATTCGATTAATAAACAAATAACGTATAATTTCCTTAATTTGGGGCAGTATGGACACTTTCGAAATCAACTTAATTTCATTTTTACGAAATTAAGGAAATTTGGCTAACTGAAGATAGTATTTATCTATTATCTTTATCTATAATATTTATCTGATACTATCTTTAAAAATTGTACGGTAGTGTGCTACAGTGTAACTTACGAATTGAAACTTATTTGCTTTTTTAAATGTCTGATATTTAAATATTACATATTTTACTATGGTTGGAAGAAAATGTTCAAAGTTTTTAATTTCGTTTAGTCTTTTATTATTACTAAAAGTTTATCTTATTACTGAAAGTTAAATAAATTTTTAAAAAATTGCTAATTCATAATTCATTCATAAAGAGTTCGATATTGCAAAATTTTGTTATACGAAGCTGTTAAAATTTTTATTTTTTAATTAAGCAAATACAAAAAAAAATTACATTAATCTACATATTAATTAAGAATGCAAATGCAAACTCCGTGTTCAGTTTTAAATGCTCGAGCATGAAAATATAAAAAAAAAATCATCGAAGAATGTTGAAAAATATTATGCAGCATTCACTTAAAAGGAAAACTCCGAACTCTTTGGCCAAGTTAAATTAAGTTTAAAAGTTTGCTTTTTAAGCATAAAAATGTTAGAACAGGAGAATTAAAAAAGTTTGAAAAATTTTAAAATTATTTTAGAACAAAATAATAAAAATTACTTTTTATTTTTGTAAAATATTTGTTGTTTTTATACAAAGGTTGGATGAGATTGAGTTTTTTATAAACAAACAACTCGGACATGTTGCATGTAGACCAAGTACGTTAATTGCATTATAGTATGAGTATGAGTGGATAGGAAGGGTATGAAAGTACAGCAACATAAAAATGTTAACATAAATCATTTATGTGCTTTAAACGAGCATAAAAAACATCCTTGGCACCGAATAATGGTACTGAATTACACAAACTACACGCACATACCTAAAGGTCCCTGCACAAAATGGGCTTTACATGGCCAAACACGCATTTTTGGCTAGTCAAAAATGTTTATAAAAGACAAACCCCAAAACATAAAACAACGAAACATATGAAAAAAAATATACAACTAAAATAAGACATAAGCACAAAGTTTTAGGGTAAACTGTAAAAATGGTCTTTAAAGCATTCAAAAATAGTTTCATCTGTACCATCTTCTATATAAGCAGTAAGCAAGTAAACTAAACATTAACTAAACTTTAGTAAACCAAACTTGAATGAGCTTTGCCGAACCGTACTGAACCAGATTGTACTGAACTGAATTAAAATGTAGCAGGGAAACCTAATGTAAACTACAAAATCGTATGTGGAAATTTTTTCTTCCATAAGCCAAAAGCAAGAATAAGTTAAATTCCGAATAAAATTCGTAACAAAAGTCACGTTCCTGCGAAGCATAGGATCGAGTCCAAACGATAACTAAACTATACCATATGTGAGATGTGAGATGTGAAAGCGTAAAGTGTACATATGAAGTGCTTACTAAAACCACCGGGTTGGGGCAAGTGCACAGAAATCAGGCAGTAGAGCGTGGCATTTGAAAGAACCGTACTTTTCGCATTTACGTGAGGTTATTTTGCAAATGACTTAACAATTTAAATAAACTTACACATTTTTTTCACCAAAAAACAGAACAACATAAATATTTTGCATATCTAGGCAAATAATTACTTCATTTAGTTTAATCAAAACGTTTCTAAAGTTATCCGCACAATTGTTTGTGCCAAATAATCAGACTATTTTTAAGAGAAAAAATGAACTTAATTAAATTGAAAAATTAAATTGCTTTTGAACAGTTCTTAAATTGTTGATAAAAAGTGGTACAATATTTGTTTAACTTTTTATATACTTATGCGAAAATATTTAAGACACAAATAAAATATTCGAAATATAAATGTACATATATAAATAATATTATATCTATATATTTGTCAGACAACATGGAATATATTCTGTAAATTAATTCAAACTAGTGGTCGGTCAGCGATAGAAACTTATTGTTTGATATCTTTGATATATATATATAAATATAAATAAATACTATACATATATTTGTCAGACAACATATAATATATTTTGTAAATCAATTTTAACTAGTTATTATTTGATATCTTTCAGTTCTACCTATTAGTAGGCACTCATACCGAAGATTAGGGCAACCTTTCAATCAGAATGATGAAAGCTACACCAAGACAGAGGAAAAAGAAATAACTGAATATTTTCTTTTTAAATGCTCTGGTCTGACAAGATTAAAATATTCGACTACAAAAGTCTATGAAGTAATGAACCTCACAAATATCCTGAACATCTAAAATAAATTAGAAAAGATCCACACCAAATTATCATCTTTATTAAACGTGCAACTTAGTTTTAAAACTTACATTTTTATGACTGAATGTGTGGTATTTGTATGGCTTTATGAGATCTTTGAACAAAAGTGGAATGTCTTGTACCACTAAAACCAACAAACCCATTACTGAAACATAGCGAAATAGCTATAGTAATAATAGCTAAAGATTTATTTAATTGCTGTTTAATTTTTTATCACTCTTATTTAATGGTATTAAAAAATCTTAAGTTAAATTTTGTCTGAATTTTTTAAGGATAAACATATCCTTTAAATTCGGTAAAATAACGTACTAAGTGAGGTTGACATTCACTTCTCCACAAATATGGCTTTAATTTCATGTCTTTAGGACCTTTGGTGAACGTTAGAACTATTTATCTTTTCGACTTCGATGCAAATAATTTCATAATAAGTTCACCTCCAATTCAGTTATTTTCTTCGCTCTAACGAATCGCACTTAAAATGATAGTGAATATTACAAATATTTCTCGTGCATTTCAATATTTCGCAATATATATAAACTTGAATGGTTATGTTTGAATAACAATAACATCTCTGCGTTTGCAGAATCGAAAAGAATATTTTATTTGTTGTTAAAGGAAAGAAAGAAAAACAGGAAATAAAAAACAAGCAATTTCGCACTATCTTCAAAGCAATATATAACATTATGAAGACAAATATTAACAAATTTGCTATTCACTATACCACAGGGAGTAGTAGCAATAACAACAACAATGTTTTAGCAAAATTCACTGCTAAATTTCCTATAATTATAAAAGCATTATTATTGTACCAAAGCAATGAACAGAGGACAATTTGGAAGAGAAATAGTCTTCATTTCTCCATTTAAATAAAAGGAAACTAACCGCATACGTCTATAAATTTGTATTTGAACGGTGACACCTCAGTTAGATCAGTTGCAAAGGGTCTCCAAAGATTTTTAGTCTCGTACTGACTAAAGATGGCAACTGAAGCATAAGGTTAAACACACTTTTCTTCTCTTTTACAGCACTACACCTACGACAAAAGTTACAATAAAGTACTCTAAGTCTCATTTTATATCTAACACATATTTATAGCACACATTGACCTGGTAGCACTAGTAGGTAGGCAGGTAGGTTATACTGGCAATCCCAAGGAATCCATTTATGCCTATAGGCTCATTGTGTTACCGTTTATTTAAAAACTCAAAGGTTAAGACCACTTAGAATCTCTGACAAAGCTTATAATGTTATTCAGGGAGAGGTCTTGCAGTTCACGAAGATTATCAAAAAAGAAAGCCTCTGAAGTGGTAAGGAGGTGCCGCGCATATACTGGATAGAAACAAAGCAGATGGAAAGCACATTCAGTACTGGTAGCTTAATATTATGAGAGTTTACAGCTTTAGTTAAAGTAATTGTCTGGTACAATTCTGATCCAAATTGGACCAAGTTAGTTTTAAGATCCTATAGTGATTTATATTTACCCAGTGTTTTTTTAACTATCTGTACATTTTTTTTTTTTGATCAGATTAACCGTTGCAAGTGAGATAACGATAACATCAAGTAAATTTTAGAGATAAGCTATCTTTTACGTACGACAGTGTGATAATATTCAATATATACAAAAAATAGAAAGATTTTCAAATAAAGGCTTTATAAACCTCGAACGTTTTCAAATCTGTTTATTTAACAAGTATTTAAATTTTTTGCCAATTCACTCTTTTCGTCATATTTTCACATCTATTTTTAGATTATTAGAAATAAAGAATATACCAAGTTCAAAAAATTTTTATGAAAGAACCGTAAGACACCATATAAGTAATTCCATTACATTGTTTGTACTCCATAAATTAGTACATGAAGCAGTTTCAAATATAAGTGTATGTATAATGGGACTTTTTATGTAATATTCATCGAATTAATAAAATTGGTCCACCATACAATATAATTCCTAAAAATTAGTTTATATAAATATAAACAAGATAAATTTCACAATAAAAACATATGTTATTGAAAAAACTGATTAATTAGTAGTTAGAATATTTATAATTAAAAGTCTTATGTCTTATAACAAGGCTGTCCAATCCAGATGCTATTGCAGGCCAATAAAAATCACTGTATAGATTGGGGAGCCGTAGAAACAAATAAAAAAAATAACGGCTATAATGCTAAATTTAGTTTTATTAATTTATCAATTTAAATTTATTTATTTGGTGTACCATAAAACATAAATAATATAGTTTTACCAGTACACCAATATATAATTTACGTAATTGTAGTAGAATAAAAACATGTTGTGGACTTCATAAATATTAGCAGTGTACCGCATGTAGTCCGCGAACCGTGCTTTGGACAACCCTGTCTAATATAGAACTCTTTTTAAATTAAAAATGTGATAATAGTGATAAAATATTTAAATACAAATAAATTTTTAATTTTGAATCAACAATGTTTGGGACAACCACACATCTATTTTGGATGTCGCAAAATAGAATATTTGTTAAAAAATTGTTGAAGTTAAACAAAGCTAAGGTAAATAATTCTATTAATATTTTTTATTGTATTGTATTTATATATAAATTATATATATATGTATATATTATTTCAATCTGTAATTTTTGTACTATTTTTTTTCACTTTTACTATTAAATTGGTAATAGTATTTCTAACTTATTTTATTTTTCATTTATATATTTAAATATAATTAGATACGTTTTTTTTCATGTTAAGAGCAGCAAAAAAAAGTATTACTTCACTTCTAGTTACTTTGTGGCTTTAATATTTTATTATACAATTATTTACTTTCCTAAATAAGCCAAACATAATTCGTTGAAAAATAACAACAACAAAATAAAAAGCAAATTGCCAAAACAATCACGTTTCCAAGACATTTTAAATTTTATTTTCCTTTTTTATGGACCTGTTAATTCTAGTAGACATAAGAGTTTATTTCCTTTCTCTGCCTTTTATTGACATCTTTATATACTCTTTATTTAATTTTTTTCACTTCTTGTTAGGCTTGTTTACTTAACGTACCACATACGAAACATATTGAAATAAATACACAATTCGGCTTGAAAACGCCTCAGCGCCTTGATGTATGCCACACAATTTTGTTAAAATGATATTTTATGTGTGGTTTATGAAAAATTATGCGCTGTAAATTTACAACGTGCTTAAATGGATTTATGTCTATTTGCTTTTTATGTGTCGGTATGCCAGCAAATATAAACGTATTGGTTCCTCCATAGTCTGAAGTACTGGTGTACTGGTGGGTATATGCATAATATTTTATATATGGCAGCTACAAAAAGAGTTGAATTCTTCAAATTTCTAGAGCACAACATTTCATCTTTTTTTAAAAAATTTGTTTATTCCTTTTTTATTTCAAACAAATATATAAAATTCTTTTCATAGAGTCGTAGGAATGTTGTTTAAAATTTCACGAAGCATCCATCAATGGCCGTAAATGAAAAATGAAATGAAACACGTTGTTAATCGTGTTTTTACAGTTTTTCTGTGCTTTAATATAATTTGGATTTTTAGCTGGTATTTTTGTGAAATAGAAATATAGAAATACACAAATAAATACTTACAATGTGATTTAATACCAAACAAAAAATATAAAATAAAATGAAAACGAGTCGCTTGTTTCAAAGTTACCTAACACATCCGTCCAACGGCACTTAAAGTGTTTGTGTCTTGAGTGTACATTAAAGATTTTATATTCAATGAAGAAAATTGAATGATTATGATAAAATGTTATTAAAAAAAGGATATTACCTGAACTCCCAAAAAAACTAAATCAATTTGCATCTAAACCAATACAATAGAAACTCATTATATTAGATATGTGAGTATTTGCATATACTTGTTAAATATCTATGAATCAATCAATTCAAAACCTTGTAATGATTCCTAGATGGTACAAGTCTTGTATGATTATCATTTTATAACTCCTGGTAACTAAAACCATTGTTTCGAAAAGCTAATTGACTGTAGAAAATTAATAATTAATAGTCAATTGTTTATAGAACAAGGAAATTCACCCTATCCTGGCTAATATGGAGGGTTCATAGTTATTCAATTAAATCAAATAATTAATAGTGTATTCATGCAAAATCAACACAAACTCAATACACTCAATACTATCGAATGGATTTTAAAATATATTGTCTTTAATTCGGAAATACAAAGAATGTCACTCTGATAATATTATCTAGTTCGGCACAATAAAATACTTTTACACGTTTTTTCAACAATTTTGCCTTCTCTAAAAGTTCTCTTTTTCTAGGAACAAAATTTCATTTACAGCAGTAATAACATACTTAAGTTTCATCTCAAAGGCATATTTCCTCAGATGGTTACACTCCTTACATAACTGACTCGACAGTTTTATTTAACTGTTTCTGTTCAACGTATATGTACAAAATTGGACATCGTTAAGTATATATATATATTTAATCTTCAAATTTTTACAAGGAACATGGAGCCGTAACAAATCATTTCCATTGCTTCAACTCTTTCCGTAAGATCGTAGCTCTGTTTCAATCTGCCTCCTCCACGTACTGCACGGGTGCCCTGGTCTTCTAGATCCTTAGAGGTTGTAGTCCACGAATTGTCGATACTATATAAAGGGTGTTTCCTTTTATATTACGACAGTTAGAAAACTGATTCATAAGTATAAGAACCAAAAAAAACAAAACACAACTAAAGGTGTGGTGTACTTGTAGCATTATTTTGTGAAAGATTACTCTACGCTACTTAATAATAAAACATTTTTTCCATTTTTATTTCATCCATTCCTTTATTGCAAAAAAATTCTTTAGAAATAATCATATTAATCGAATAAGTTCATCAGATCAAGTCACCAGTAGATGAAAGTGAGTAACAAGATACCATACCCACCCGAAATTACAACAAATTTTTATATATAATATTAGTATTACATAATGTTTGCTCTGACTTAATGTCCTCAATTTTTAAGGGTATACATCGGAAAACAATTATGTACTAAAGATATATATATATATATACATATATTGACGATTACAATAAAAAATAAAAATAGAAACTTTTTCAGTTACTACATAAAGTTTGATGCTGCATGTTTATCAGATATGAAAGAACATAACAAAATAAAATGGAAGAACACATTATTCAATTAAAATGTTACAGATATTCCGGTTCAATGTATATACAATGTGTATAATATCCCCAAAATTTAGTTGACTTTCCTAATAAAAAGTAGAAATAGTGCACACAAAAATGAAAAATTATTTATCAACAAATTTGCGTAGGATCTGAAAACTTGCTTTGCAAAATGATCTCATATTATATCAAGTATTTGGTACCTAGTTAACTTATAAGCATACAATGAAATTAACACAGCCAAATCAATTCATACCTATTCATAAGAATATCGTACATATACCTTGATAAACTAAATACATTATTTAGTTGAAATACTATATGTAACTTAAATATAAAAATTTTGGTAAACTTAATGCAAGTCCAATTAATTAAAGAAACTGTGAATCCTGAAAAATTTCTTACCATCTAGGTTTGTCCTATTATTTTAAAATAGTAAATTATGGGGTTCTGGAAAATCGCATATACCGGCAACTCTTGTTGTCATATTTCATGAAAAATTGGAGTGAAAGATAATTGCTCTATTTTTTTTCTTCCCTGAAACTTGTGTTGAAGTGAGTAGTTTATGTGCCAAAATTTATATCTGTGTATTCTATATTCTAAGCAATTACAGCAATTAAATAATTCGGCGCACTTAATGAAAATTTACTTAAAGGAAAGTAAGTTACTTAACTACTATACGTTAAGTAAAGTATCAGAGCCCCATAATTTTAAAATATACCAACTTTAAGAAATGAATTATATTGTTTTGTTTGATATTATTGAAAACTGGAAATGATATGTGTAAAAATGTCATAAATATATATACATATATTACGTGTAAAAATAAACTGAAACTTATAAGTAGAAAAATATGTAAAAAATACCGCCAAACTCATCGAATATAATACACCAACCACCTTAATCATAACCATAATCAGGAGATACCGTGTACATTTTTTCAGTTCCACAAGGTAAAATAGTAAAATCGCACACCTAAATCGGTCTACGAATAATATATGGAGAATTTGGTAGTTATCATAATTGTAATATGATTAGAAGCCACAAAATAATTTTGATTAATTGATTGATAAATTTTTGTAAATTTTATTAAGATTTCAAAACAATTTTCCATTTAATCTCATGTCAAATTGCGATTTATGGAAAATCAAAAAGAATGAAGCATGAGAATTTAAATTAAGTTGACTTAACATAATAATACAATTAAACATCAAGGTAAATGTGAACAATTCAAATGGTTTTATTTTATTAATATATCTATTGAGAAGCATAATATCTTATATACACCAGACCTGTTCAACTGGGAGTCCCTATAGAATTCATCAGCTTTTTTATGTTATATTTCATTCATTTTTCAGCTTTCAAGCTTTCAGATCTGTACAAAGTACAACACTTAATTATGCTTAATTTAATTACATTAAATATTCTTTATGGCAATGGTAGAAAAATGAAAAATTCTTCATAATTACAATCGTAATGACTTATGCAACAGTGTGCTAAAAAAACTTCCGCCACAAAAAAAGTTTAATTAATCGTGTGGCACGTTTCATAAACCACAAATTTCCCCTTTAGCATTTTTTTATGCAACTTCTGCCCATACATACTATATTCTACTGCGAGAATATCCTTGTAAATTATACTCATTAACTAAAAATTACATTTCAACTGTTACGCCTGCCTACTTGGCATAATTCAAGCACTTTAAATTTTACGGTATTTAATTTCTTACAAACCCACAGTTTTTGCTAATGATATTTACCACACTTTTTGCATATATAAAATTATGAACAGATATATCTACCTTCGTAGCGTTAGATACATGTTGCAAGGGCTTATATATATGGATATGGCTATGTATAGAGAGCATGCTACTGTCTATTCATTTCTATTTTCAAGCGATTTGTGTGAGTAGTTGAAAGTTATACGAAAATTTTGCCAGGGTAAAAAAAATTTTTGTTTTTTTTTGGTTCTATATCCTTTCAAATATACTATACATTACATACGACTGTATATACATAAATATATGTAGTTGGAATAGGAGCCATATTTGCTGTCATTTTCTGTTCCTATTCAGTATTAAAAGACATTTTAAAATGTTAAAAGCCTGTTAGTTTAGTTGCCAAAAAAGTTTCTTTTTTGATAAAACACAAATTATTTTAACCATAAACGGACATAGTCACCTACTGCCTACTTTACTGCTATTTCAGCAACAAAAAAGGGCAAAAAATTAGCAAACATGGCTCACTTAACAGTGGTTACATTGGCAGCACTGTCACGGCCAGACATGAACAGCAACGGCAGGCAGCGACTGGCACAAGTGAGTGCGTCTACTTTTGCGGTAATAGGGTTGCCAGTTTAAATTAAAAGTAGATAATTGAAAATTATGCTGCCAGACAAAGTCAAACTCGTAAACATGTTAAAATCTTGTTGAGCTTAGTTAACAGCTATGGAATTTTACTTGCTGTACTTTTACCATTTTGTAATCATCGTTGTTGGTATTGGTATTGGTGTTGTTGTTGTTGTTGTTGTTATTGTCGTGTTGTTGTTTTTGCTGTTATCATTATAACGACTATTGTTATGGTTGGTTTGTTGCCCATATCCGGCACAAAACTTTTACAATTAAGCGTGACACTGTCAATTATTATTATTATTTTTGCCTTTAAATGTTAAAAATGTTTTTACATTAATTTTAGTTTAGGAAAAAATTATATAAATTTTTTTTTTCTTTTTTTGTGGCTCCGTTTCAAAATTAATTGCATAATTTTTTTTTATTTTCTTAATAATTTACACTATGCTCGCATACAAAATGCGCATAATTTTCTAATTTAGATACATAAACCAAGTGAAAACAAACTTTAAACTAAAACAACAAAAACAAGAACGCAAAAAATTGCATGATTTATGTTTTAAATTTAAGGTTTTTGTGGTTGGTGCTGTTATTAAACAAGAAATATGACCAAAAGGCCGACACGTTACCAACTAAGCGAGTTTACCACAAGTAACAAGCTGAGATCCTTGAATCAAGTAAGTTCGCTTAAACTGCTTGTCATAAACATCAAAGGCACTGCACAGGCTGGCAGAGTAGAAATAGGAAGTAAAATGAACAAACAAAAAATTATGCATAGTGTACCAGGCTGCGCTTAAGCATTGGTAAGCAGTGGGTTAATTCCCGTACTCCTACCAAAAGCCTTAGTAGTGCTAGTAGAGAGAAAATCGGTTATAAAAAACTTTGTTTCATTATTTATGACTTTTTGTCTTTGGTGTGCGTAATAGCGAAATTGTAACCAACTTATTGCTTTTGCAAAGAATTTGAAGTAACAAAAATTAAAAACAATATTATATAAAGGATAACGAAATTTATTTTCACCATGGCGATGTATGTGCTTTATACTTCATTTTAATTAAACCGAATTAATGTCACTGAATATTTATAAATACAGTGGAGGCTCTATAGAGCGAATAGTGGAAGGCTCTATAGAGAGGATAGTGAAAGCTCCATAGAGAGGATAGTGAATGCTCCTTAGAGCGGATAGTGGAAGGCTCTATAAAGAGGATAGTGAAGGCTCCATAGAGAGGATAGTGAAAGCTCCATAGAGCGAATAGTCGAAGGACCTATAGAGAGGATAGTGGAAGGTTCTATGGAGCGGATCGTGAAGCCTCTATAGAGCGGATTGTGGAAGGCTCTATGGAGCGGATAGTAGAATGCTACATGAAGCGATAATGAAAGGCTCTATAGGGAGGATAGTGGAAGGCTCCATAGAGCGAATAATGAAAAGCTTTATAAAGCGGATGATGAAAGCTGAAGTAAAAGTTCTAAAGAGCGTACGAAGAAGGCTCTATACCATAGACACTGTGTTTATGTAGGAATATCAATGCTATCCGATTAAGACAATTGTCAATCTAAACAAGTGTGCTTCGAAATATGAAAACTGACTAAATTTCACAATAAAGATAGTTTTCAATATATAGAAGTATTCATTTAATAGAGCCTTTACTGTATTAGTAATAAAATTAAGTAACTAATAAACAAAAATTTCTAAAATATTTATAGTGGTCATGAGAGATTAATGTGATATTTTTATAGTTTGAGAAACTTTGATATAAAATTTTATAAATAACATTTAAATTAGTGTTAAATATAAATTATCCAGCCAACGATGACTCCTTATAATTCTTAGTAGTTATGCCAGTTGATTTTTATCTATTCATAGTAAAGTTTTATCTTAAAATTCATTTTCTGTCTATTTATAGTAAGTATTTTCTTCAAAATATAACTTTTTTTCCTGCATAGAACCTAAAATTAAACTATCTAGATTACTCTATTTTACTTTTAATATTTTATATACATATTTCATATTTTGATATTTTGGAGACAATGAAAATAAACGGTACAATATTATAAAAATTAACTAATCGCAAAATGTTGGCTAAGTATAAAATACCTCATGAGTGCCGTGTTCGCAACAACTAAGAATCTATATCCCTGCATGTAATCTATTTATCTAATTTTACAAAGGAAAATAATTCCATTATTGTGTGAAACACTAAGACCGTCTGGCTCATAGTCAAATTGGCCTAGATTCAATTCTTGTGGACAGCAATAATGAACTTCATAAGTCTAATTAATTCTAACTTTACCTGTGAAGCAAACACAATTGGTCTGACTAGTAGTTTCTCACTGTACCGAGGGCTTTTTAACGAACTGCTTAGAGTACATAAACAAATATCTTCATAAACTAAAAAAATTGACTTTTGCAATAAGATTTGGAGTAAAGAGTGATTAAAACTTTCAATAGCCGACGAATACAGATTATATATAAAAAGCACAGAACATCATTACATATCTTGGCTATTATGCAATATAGAATCCTTTTCACAAAAAATTGATCCACGCATGAAAACGTTCAAACATCAATATAGAAAAAATTATAATTATTTCTAAATACAGACGAAGTAAAAGAAATCATTTTGTAATTAATGACAGAGCTACGTATTATACAAAGGTTTAAAAGGGCTTAGTGTCATGACACCTGTTTGAGTTCATCAATCATTAACACTAATAGTAATCAAAAACTGTATAGAAATTTACTAAAACAAAAAAAAACACACAGAATATATATTACATATGAAAACATTAATGTGGCTGGTTTTTAATCAATCTATTAATAACCAATTCTTAGCGGGAATCTTAAAGCTATTTGTTAATGTAGAATCACACAATCTATATAAAAAGACTTATTGTGCATACCACATGAGAATTATGATTTTATTACGAATTATAACTAATACATATATTTCAAGAAAATACATTCAGATGTTTTTTATATATTTTTAGATATTTTGATAAGAAATTATAATATAATGTATTTTGTTTACTTCTTTTAAAATATTTTGTAAAATCACCGATGACTTAAGAATATCAAATACCTTAAAGTTAAATTTGAAGTTTCAATTGTTTGTGTTGTTATCGTAAGTTAATTTGGCTGTGCAATGACATCTTAGTTCTTAAAATAATTTTTTGTTAAATTTAAATACTGTATTAATGAATTTAATTACAATAAAAGAGTTACTTTCTTTTAGAGCTGTAAAAAATTATCGGAAATAAACTTGATGTGATAATCAATCATATTACATATCTTTTGAGCATTAATTTCGTAAAATTTAAAAAATATTTCTTAATTTTAGCAAAATCAAAAATTAACTACTGCATTAACAATATATCAAACATTTTTATTTATAAAAGATTTAACAAATAGACATATTTTCTAAAACAATGTGTTGACATTTAGTTTATAATAATAAATCCGTACTGTCTGTAATATATTTTCTGTAATAATTTTCTCTCCTTCTTTGAAAATTGTTCTGTTCATTCTACTTTCTTTACTTTACGAAGAAGATTAATAAAACTTGGTTTTTGTAATTAACGCTTGTAATAAGATAACGATTATATGTATACAAAGCGGCATAATACGAGGCTTCATCATGAGGTCCTTTTCAAATGAAACCCATCTACGGGTAAGGAACACCAACAAGTAAAATAAGTACAAATAATGGTTGTCATTCCTCCTGCTATTTTTTGCACTGCATTTTAAATCATTTTAATAAATTATCTCCATTGTACAGAAACAAAGGAAAATAGATAAAAGTTACTTACAGAAAGGAAATGCTGAAGATTCATAATAAAAAATATGGAAAACGAATAACAAGTAGATGTAATGCATTGCTAATGAATAATTTAAAATAAATAAAAATAATTAAAATACAACTTCTACTTAACATTACACATACATGTATATACAATATATATCCCGTATAATGATATCCGATCCTGAATTTTTTGAGTTTGAAAAACTATACTGAAGTTCTTTCTTTAAGTGGAGTTGTATTGAATATTTTATGCATTTTTATCAGCACCAATTTTCATAATATTAAAGCAGTTTTATTTCTCTGCATTAATTAATTATATTTCTTTACTGCGAATGATTTCAACACGATTTTCTCTAAAGTTCAGGGAATAAATGGAATCCGTTTTATACAATTCTAAGTAAAATGGTACTGCAGTAGAAATGTTCAATAGTTTCTTTAGTTTAAAAATTCTTTCCGGTTGACTTTTATTTATTTTCTATCAAAATATCTCAAATATACATATACTTACGTCCATTATAAGTCAACTTACTATAAACTTTTTTAGTTAAAAGATATTATTTTAAAATTGAGTTCCAGGTATACATTTTATGATTACCAAAAAATGTTTTATTAACTTTTGATAAATGGTACACGTAGTATACAGGCTTGTTCATATCAAGTAGACCCATCTGGCAACACTTACTTTGACAAGGAAGGTAAAAATGACTAATGACAATACGTGTTAACATTAGTTATTCTCATTATTATCAGTATTGTCGCTAATTGCAGGCGTGCAAAGAGAAAGTGAACAAGACGATCCGATAAATATATCATGGCCGTAGAAACCAATGTTGAAGTTAGGCATAACATACTTTGGACCAATTTTTTGATGCCGATTGTTTGTGAAAATATCATGCAGTACTTCTGTTTTCATAGGGGTAGTCACCTACGTGATATAATCCTTTGAAATTGTTATAATCAAATCTCCCTAAACCTAGTTAAAATATTTTCAACTAGATCACTAATAAATCTCTCGATTTTTTATAAATAAAGTGGTTCCACTTATTGTGAACAATTGTGTACATGGGAGCATAATGTTACATAAACTCTAAATATATCGCAATCTTTGTTTCTTTAACATCCTCATCAACGAACTTCTTAAAAACTCATTTGTAGATGGCATAGAAGTGGAAATATTGTACTAAAACGGAAGTAGTATTAGATTTCCTAGACTCATCAATTTTAGTAAAGGCAGTTCTTTTAAGCAACATTTTTTTACGACGCTAGATATGAATTTAGATCAATTTTTGAGAGATGGGGCTTTAAATTTGAACATTTTCGCATGGAAGCTATCATCATGTATATTTACTTATTATTACTTAGGTATTATATATATATATATAATTGTAACGAATTTGGTTTGGGGAAATATCAAATCGTAAAACTGACAGGAATAAGAAAAACTAACGTCAGATATTTCTTTCAGAAAAAATAGTTGAATTTTTATTTGGGTAGTTTCAGTTTAAAGATTCAAGTTCGAGTTTGTGTTAGAGTTATTTTGTACGTCAGATAACAGCGTGAGAGCAAATAAAGATTATTCAGTTATCAACAATCAACCTAACGTGGTGTTTTTTGACATTTATTCAGTTATTTACAATCCTATGAGACGAACGAGAGAATCAAGATTGAATTGCAAAAGGCAAATTCGTAACAAATATATAAATATATATATATATATATATATATATATATATAATATATATATATATAAATACATATATATATAGGTAATATATAGATATTATATAGATTTATATATATATACATATACAAATACGCTCAGAAAAATATTTTCAAATATGCTATATACTAATTAAATTGACCTGATCATTTTGTTAGAGAAATATTACCCCATGTGGTTGAACCAACATGATGCGTTGAATAAGAATATTTTGACCAGAGATTTAATTAATGTCTGGTTACATCAACCAAATTATTTTTCTAAGTGTAATTGCTGTGTATAGTCGTTACTCCTATCAACATACAAAATTTACAATTTTAATCCTAGAATTGCTCAGCATATTGAAATTTACTAAAATTCGTTATCAAATCACTGTACGAAACTTAGAATCACGCCAATAAGATAGTTTCACACTGTAAACATTTTCAATACTGTTATTACTAAAGGTCTACCCAGCAACTAA
Source organism: Teleopsis dalmanni (assembly GCF_002237135.1). NCBI lineage: Eukaryota > Metazoa > Arthropoda > Insecta > Diptera > Diopsidae > Teleopsis > Teleopsis dalmanni. The sequence goes on along the minus strand of NC_051847.1, from coordinate 141,813,560 downwards.
AATAGTTTTATGTTGGATTTTTAATTTAGCTTACTTGTAGTCTAGTGTATGTAGTCTATGAGGGCTGGAAGAAAGCAGAGGACTGGAAGGAATTTTTGGTTTTGTAAATTTAAGTACTTTATCGTTAGAAAATAAATTGATGAAATATGAGTTTTATTTCTTCTCGAGCCTAAATGTATGCAACTAAATCAAATTTTAATTTTTCTTCTAACTCAGTATTGAATTATTATTATAATAATAAAAAAATAATGAAAATAAGAAGAGAGCGAATTTTTTTTGGAAAGATTAAACCTGTATATGACAGAGTTATATTAATTATAGAATATTTGAAACTTTTATTATTTAAAAATTACAAAAATTCACAAATAGTTTTAATTCAATTGTATTTAAACTCCATCTAAATGTCGAGCGAAATTTTTAATACAATAATAGTATTAAATATTTGTAATAAAATGTGAAAAATATTCACATAATAAAATGTAAATAAGTTTACAAATCAATTGGCTTAAAACTTTATAGAAACATGCAATTATTAATTTGTGCATATGTAAATAAATCTGAGTGTTTTTTTTTTGTTCTATATACAAGTATACGTATATTTACTCATTCACATGATAAATAGCTTTAACAGAAAATTTCCCCAAAATATTTGCACAATTGACTGAGCTACAAATATGCACTGGTAACGTTGTAAAATTGCCGGGAATTACAGGAGTAAGCAACCAGCGGTGACATGACATATCAGCGTTTCAACTTGCGTGCACAAAGGCTTAAGGATGAAGCTTAGCGGTGGCTTAATAGTAGTTGCTGTAAAATAAATGCTTCCAATAGCCTTGTTTGAATTTGTACAAGGTATTAAGTCCTGGACGAAAGGCGATACAAAAAAAGCACAATACAGGACAAAGCAAAACAAATTATAAAAAGCAGCTTATGCCAACAGGTTGAAATGCAATGGTGACATTTAAAATTGTGTTTAAATATCCTGAAATTGTGGCAAGTCCTTAATAAAAAACTACACATTTTTTCATAAACTTTAAAGTACATGTTTAATAGCTTTAATCGCTTTATATGCATTTTGTAGATGGCAAAAATAAAATGTATATGCTTTTTTTGAAAATATTTCATTTGCAACTGATTTGAGCAAACAAAGGCTTTCAATTAAATTTAAATTGAATGAAATTCTCACAGAATTTAATTTTTAAATTAATATTCTAGGTGAGTATTAATTATAGAACTTAAAATTAAGTCTTAAAACTTTTCATGTTATATATAACATTAGCTATGACTTTCATCTTTGCAATACATCCTAAAAATCTATAAAGAGCAATTATACAGATAACAGACATAAAAAACTTAAGCGAAACACTCTAAGATACTTTGGCATTCTTAGAGCATTCTTAGAAAGTTGCTCATATCCATTTATTATAATAAATAAAATTTGTTAGTAAAAACTGGTGGAATTAATTCTATTTTCAATACACATTAACTATTGACACTATGGTACATTTATACTTCAAAATTTTGCAAATTTTCACAGTATTTAACCTCAAAGTACTTAGTTCCTAAGACAATACAAGCACATTGCATGAAATTAAATTCAACTTTCTCTCTGTGCTTTCTGTATACAGGGGATCATCCCGAAAACACGACGAGTGTGTGTTCAAATTGAGTCCCAGTTTGAACTAGCCCAAAAACAGATTTAAAAACCACTTCCTAGATACATAAAAATTTCTAAAACAAAGTATATATTAAAATTTAGCTCAATCTGGTATTGCTAGGTGTATATAGGACTTAGTTCCAGTTAGACTAACCTAACCTGATCTAATTTTCTATTTGCGAATCCACAGTGGAAACAATTATACTCTGGTGAACAGCTACTTCAAAAATCCTATTGATTTAATGAATTTCAAAGATATCAGTTCTATGATTCATACGTTAACAATGATATTTTGTAAATGGTTCATATTTTTGGTTTAGTGTCGTCAACTGAAATCATTTTAAGGTGCGATTAACAACCTTTATTTAGTACCAAATATTTATATATATACTATATCAACGATAATAGCTTAAGGATTAGAATTATAATATTATTAAAAATTAATAATAATATATATAATTATATAATATAGGAATAGAATTATTAAAAATTACACCACCAATGAATCAGTAACAGCTTAGAATATTATTTTAATCAGCTTTATACAGCTTTTAGTATGTAATGCAATACTTTTTTGCTTTGTTTGTCTATCTATAGAAATATTCTTGGTTTCAGGCTATTCATTTCTCTTATATTAGCTACGTATTTCAATTTGGGTTCGAAAACCTACTTTACAGTACGTAATTGGAAATGTGTGGAATTAAATAAATAAATTATCTCCACATAGTTTTCCGATATACATGTTTGTACAATTTTATTTTTGAGCAATTCTGATACAGAATGCTACATTTGTCTTTAGTGCACTTATAAATGTAATCTGTGATATATATACCAGATGTATGTGTATCCCAATCAGTGGCAATGCGATTTTTACTGGCGGCGGGATTGGCACAGCTTTTTGACATCCTCTAAGAATTATTAATATTATTTACTAAATATGCGTTCCTCGGGAACCATTGGCGTCCTTCTCTTAGAATCACCTGTGACACAAATGAGTTAGTCGTCAACCGTCCCATTGCGACTTTGATTCTAATATTTACATCTCAAATAATATTGCTGAAGACGGCAAATATTAAAAAAAAGTACAATACATGCTTCGGCTACTATTAGTAATTAGTCGGAGTTATAAAATCAACCAACTGTTCTAGATATTTATTAATTCAATTATTATATATTTTTTAACATATTGTTATACGACAATAATATATTGACAACTCTTTTCTTAGCGTAAAAGCTTTATTAAATTAACTTAAATGAAACTGGAAATTTGTCTATACGTTATTTAGAACTTATTTAAGTCATATGTAGTTTGCTGGAAACATGCTTTCATAACATAATATTGTAATTGTGTCTGAAAATCCATTCACTATATCAATAAATACTATCAAAACAGTATATCAGGACAAAAACACAAAACTTATTTTCAATTGCTTGATACATATTTTAGATAAGTTAATATTTTCTAGATAGATATTTGCTAAAGTATCTATCTAATGATTCCAATATCTCCACCTAAGCCCTATTTATTTGCATCACGCCTATGCTTTACGATTTATATACACCTAGTCCACTAGGTAACATATCACTAGGTATCTTACTCATGTCTGTCTCCATCAATTACTGGAATGAAACTTTCACATTGCTATAGAAATCTTCTCCATTCATTGCTAAGAGGTGATTTTAGTGTGTTGAAGTCTCATACTATGACACGAAAAAAAGATCCTAATGTGTCGATTGAAGAAATATACGAACACCTTTTTATCAAAATGATAGTGGATCAAACGCCTAAAATGGGGTCTTTATGTTAGCTGTATTTTATAATATGTTTTTACTTTTTGTCGTATTACAACGGCTATGTTTTGTATTATCCAAATGAATTTATTTTATATGAGACACGTTGTTATGGATATTAATCTATTTACTTATTATAACTTATAATAACTTATTTATAATATCATATATTTATCTTTAATGAACGTTATAAACTCATTATCTCTTACAGTTCATATTAAAATATGTAACATATCATTGTCTATAAAAAACCACACAATAAATAATGTATAATCTATATAAATCTAAATAATCTATTATAATAATAATCTATAAAAAAAGCATTGCTGGTAAATTATTCGTATTGTTAATAAAATTTGATCTCTCAATCTAAGTACAAACTGCCTACAGTCATAAAACTGCATTTATTTCAACAAAAATATATTAAATAAAATAATTTGAAGCATAGCTATATTCTACCTAATAAAATTCACTACATAACTAATGAAATGAAACGTTTTTACCAACAAGGGTTTTCAATAAATTGCAGGACGAAGGATCCATTGTGCTTTATTTCGACATACCACAACTGCAAATTTCTGTAAATTTTCGTTCAACACTGAAATGGTCAAATCGTTGCAAATGCAATTGATTTGCATTCAGTTCGAATTGAAATTAACCACAACACTGGTACATATGTTTCCGATTAGATTGGAAGAGGCGAAAGATATTTAAAATACTAATTTAAAATGATTTTATCACCCCCACAATTGCACTAAATAAAATGAAATAAAATTGTCTAACTGCGAATAGAAAAATAAGTGAATTGCTTTGGTTCAGAAAATTTAATTAAATTCGTTAACTAAAATTATTTGATTTTAGCAAATGTTTAACATTCTACTCGTATCTGTAAATTGTTTAAAAAAAGTATCTAAAATACTTTTGCGGCTAGTACAGTAAAAATGTTTTCCGTGTTGCTCATTCATTAGAAATTAATTTTTAATTAGTTATGTGAAAATAATTTCATACTAAGTTTTGTAAAATATTTTACATAATAATGTTTAAAATCCTCATTTTAAAATATATTTTTCTGAGCACAATTCAAATGATGACTTTATTTAAACGCCAAATAAAAGATGTATTTATGGACTCAATATCGAAAACGTATAGTATCTAGATCCTACCATACTATGTCGGTACATGTCTGATTGCAAACAATCAAAATCACCATTAAACATTTACAAAATTACCAGAACATAGCACTGTTAAATATTTTAAAAGCCCCATAGTATATTGATAGATATACACAGGGACGCACGAATTGGCAATAGTTAAATATTTATCAGAAATAAAATGTATGGGCATCAAATTACAACATTCTCTAACATTCCCAAACGGCAAAGTAACCCAATAATAAATAAACAGATATGCAGATAATCGCTTACTTATATTTTTAATCTAGGTTTGCAACACTGGGATATAAAACTTACCTCTAATCGTCCACCCACAACTTAAACTAAAGGTACTGTTCAAATAAGAGCTGAGTATAATATAGAACGATCTCTGTAATCAAAAGGCATATTAACCTTATAATAGGAAAACGACATGCAGATTTTCGCTGCATTTAAACTTTTGCTAACATTGACTATTGAGACTTAACTATTTTCGTTTACCAGCAGTAAGGACTTAAGGTGGTCTTTGAACTGGAACTAAGCATAATATAAAGCAATCTCTGTACCTAAAAGGCATAGTAATCCTGAAATTGAAGGATTATATATACTATTATATTTAATCTTATTTTATAACAATGACCACAGACACTTAACTGCATTCGTTCACCAACACTAAAGACTAAAAGTACTAACTGAACGAAAACTCTTCAGAACACTTTTCAGTTCATTTTTTAAGTCTCTGAGTCGGTGATAAGCGAATCGTAAATTACGAATCGTAATCTGCATAAATTTCAACCATTCCTGAAAACAGACTTTTTGAGTTTGTTAGTTTTCAGGTATTTTTTTTGGTGCTGATCGTATTTTGCAAGATGTCTGACACCTAAAAGTTGAAAAACCCGGTTAGAATTTTATTTACTGACAATAAAGTCAACTGCGTGATTGAAATAAAATATAAAAAGTTGTCTCTAGGTTACTTGGTAGGCATGTGGTTTGGGTTCTTGTTAAAACTAAGACTCTCTTTAATCGAATGTTGTCTTATAAATAGTTTCAGAGAATCTGGTTTTTGTAGTTTCTCTTTCCATTTCTTTTCGTTGCTGTACGGAAATTGTTCAATATGTGGGTATATTTTCTAAACCCCTTCGGCTACAGTGTCAATTTCGGTAAGATCACCAATTTTGTAACATTTCGAGTTTGTTATAGCTATTGCTGGAGTTTGTTATTTGTGAAACGGTATCAAATATTAATTGTTCTTGACATCGAATCCATATCTCTTATGATTCGCGATAAGGAAGATTTGACATATTTAACGACTCTAACAAAAGTCACTTGAATAAAATGACTTAAGTAAAATGTTGTTATACAACTCCATTAGTAACATATTCCATCACTGATTACACTGATATGGACTTGCTATTATTAGAAAATAAAATCACCTCTGATTACACTATATGTAGTCCATGGTTGGCGTCTATTGAAAAGTAATAAAGCTTTAAAATTAGTTGCAGGCCCAATTCTTACTTACTTAATGGGCCATTATAGACCTGGGTCGTTCTTGGTCTTGTCGATTGTATATGAATTCTGTATATGAATATATAATAGCTGAAATAGTTAGTGAAACATAAAGCATTTATTATATATTAAAAATTTTAAGTTAAATAAAAATTAAATATGTTTCATGTAGAATATTGTTATGCATGTTGGGATTAAACTGCTTCTACTAATTTGATTGAACATTTTTCTATTCATCATAATTTTACTACATTTACTCTATTTGATCAACAATTTAAATTTCACAGCTGCATAAATTAAATCTTTCTGTTGCCTCAACGACTAGTCAGCAAGTTGAATACAATTTAACGCATGATTGTTGTGAGAAAATACACACTAACAGAAAGAGTTAAAAGAATTCATCAGATTCATATGTATCCATCAGACTAGCTTCACATGCAGTTACTGTCAAAATATTCCAAAAAGAAAAGAGAAATAGCAGATTTCAAATTCGACAATACAAAATGCCAGAACTGCACGAATTGCTTTGTTTTATTGTCGGAGTAGAGAGTTTTGCTTTTCTGCACCAGAAATGCCTCGATTTCAATTTTCCAATTTCTGCAGGCAATATCAGTTGATGTGTGGCAGTATGGCATAATTTAGCACTTTTCATGGAGTGATCCAAACTGAAAAGATGCAAAAAACAAAAGACTCTGTTCTACTACTAGCAACTGATTGCGAAACATTTCATTTCAAACTGCCGATAGTGCTTCTTCTTGATTAAAATAATTCTGCAATATGAATCAAATTTTAAACATTTTTAAAGTAAAAATTAACTAAATTCTATACATCTTTTAAATGTAAACAGAAATCAAACTAAATCCAGATAATCAAACGAAATTATATTGTAATATTGCAATCAAATAAATTTATGTGAGTAGCACATATTTAAGTTCAAGTTAGTAAATAAGTATAATAATAAGTATAAGTATATATATGTATAATAACACAAGCTAGAAGTTTAGTTAACATATTAAATATCATTTTCATCTCACATTGTTAATTACTAATGGACGACTTATCGTACATAAGTCATTTTACTAAATACAGTCAAACACTTTATCTAATGGTTGAGGCAAATTGTCGCAATGAAAATTATTTCATTGAAATATTCATAATGCAAATTCATTTGCTGTTTGAGTTTTACAGATTAAAAGATATGTGCATTTGTCAAATACATTTTATGTGCCACTCAATAATGTACAGATTATAGTGAATACTATATGTGCCACGTTATGTACATGGTGTATCGCATTGCAGTACTTTGACTTTGGGATTTGATTGCTTAGTATAAGAAACCTAAAGAATTCATTTCCAATATTAACCGAATTTCAAGGTATCAATAAGTCACATATTCATAAAGAAGATTTTGTCGAAAATCTCCAAAACGCTTTAGATTGTTGGAACAAAATAGTGGGGCAAATCAACTACATTAAGCACAGACTCTATAATTTTCCATGCGAAATTCTCTGCTATGATAGATACTTTTAGAGGAGTCAATTAGTTCTCCAACTCTTAACAGTCCGAAAACGAAAAGACGGACCTTTATTCCAAAAAAGAGGCAAATTCCACCCCCTTCCTTGGCTTCAATAAAAAGAACGTAAAACATGAGACCAAAAAACAAATAAGATAAGAATGAGAAAATATTGGAATAACACAGACGGTCTAAATCATTACAAAAAATTTTTGAATTTTAATGCCGAAAGAGCAAACATCGTTTTATCGCAACTATTAAATATTGCAAAATAAAAAAGATATTATTGACATTAAATGTTATTATTTTTTTTCCATATATTTTCCGTACACTGTTATCGCTGAAAGATATACATGATCCAAAACATCAATGTACCTGATAAAGACTCAGCATACTAACAAATTATTTTATTACAAATTTTTTAAATTTACGTATTAAAATATGTGGCCAACATAATTCTTAAAACTAAATTACTAAAATTAATATTACTAAAATACTAAACTAAATTATAATTTAAAATACTATATTTGCGTTTAACCAATCAAGATGTTTTGCCAAATCACAAAACACAACAAATTCATTTAAATAGCATTCACCATCTAACCGCGGTCCGTCAGATACAATACCTCGTAACGACCAATGTTTATTTTTTCTCATCATTATACCTGAGCCAAAATCACCTGTGCAAGGACCAGGAATCACTGCATTGGACGCACAAAATGTTCGTGGTGAGGTAATTGTTTTGAATTTATCAGATGAGCTCAGGCACTCAATATTATTAACAATTCTGGCGAAGCCTACCTTTTGTGTTGTGTTAGCAATGCTGTCACTCTCTGTTGAATTCCAGGACAATATATAAGCCAGTTTGTTAACAATTTTATGCAGCTCAGTCGATTCATTCCATAAACAAATTGGATTAATATAATTGGAAAAACTGTAATAAATATGAAATCAATCAAATTGAATATTCTGTTTAAAGACTGTATCAAATGTATATACATTACTGAAGAAGTTAAATGCAGTAACGCAATGTTTGCATCCGCAATTAAAGCAGATGTATAATTGGGATGTATTATTATTTTTTCTACACCAAAATTAAAGATTTGGCTGTCAGTTGCTTTAATACCACCGCCTAGCTTGACGATCATTTGATCTGCCATCACAGATTCTGTGTCAAAACAATATGCTGCGCTGATCACAGTGCGCGCTGATATAAGTGAACCACTGCAAATGAATTTTAAAGTGTCATTTCTTTTCAAGTATATAGCCGCGAGCCAAGGAAACTGTCCAGTAGTATCATTAAATCTGACAATTGGTATGAGAACATCGTTTTCTCGTCCACAAGTTCTCTTATCCTTGGATTCTTCACTATCATCATCATCATCTTCATCATCGGTGTTCAAATTTCCAAATCCCCCCGTGAAATGTTGAGAATGTGTAGCGCTGTACCATATTCTATTGGATCGAACTGAAAAATAAGTTTGTAGTTCGACTTACATAGATGATACGCTTTTTTTTTTAATTATTAACTATATCGGTGTTAATATTGTTATATACATTACCGTTACCGTTGTTGGTGGTACAAATTATTTTACCATTCACTTTTATATACTTTAATAGGGGAATTTCCGTTTGACCCGGAAAGTCAAAACGGTAATAACTTGGTTTGCCCTCCAAATGGTCCAAAATGGTTTCATCTAGAGTTTTGTATGGACTCAAACCAAAAACATTCTAAACAACATAAAATCCATTATCAAAATATCATTTTACATAATATTCATAATTACATATTGTATAGGTGGTTTCTGCGAAACCGAAACACTGACTTCAAATTTTCCATCGTGAAATAGGTAATGAGGAATTTTTATTTTTCCAATAGTTTTGTTATTTTGCTCTTCGTATCTAAAGTAATTAAAGCAATTGTGTAGCTTCTGTAATGATAAGTCTCTAGATGAAGAGATTAAACTGCCTAATATAAGTTGAAGAACTGTAGTTATACTTGGTGCAGGATCTAGAACAAATCGAATATAGAAGTTGTAATTATAAATTATTTATATTACTTACAGCCAACGTCAGAACAAACTGTATTTTCATTTACAGTTATTTTGGTAATCTTTGGATATTCCGTTGGACTTGCAAATATTAACCGAAATTCTATTGGTTTATTCTCGTAAATTTTTCGAATTGAATTGTCGATGCTTTCAACTGGTAAAAGATTATATATAAGCTAAAGAATATGAAATGGAAAAAATTTTTTAATACTCGTAAATACTGATAAAACGATAAAAGTTTTAAAAATAAGAAAAATTTATAAAATGTGTATTTAAACAGATAATATGATTAGTAAAGAAAATTTATTAAAACATATTGCATTCACAGAAAGTCACTATATGATGTGGTGTTTGGTCTAGAGCCCATTACATTTTTAGAAATAAAAAAAGTGTTACCTACTCTGTCGGCATATAAGAAATATACATCTGAAGGCTAAATGGTTTCAATAGCGATGAAACAATAATCACATAGTTTTCTGATTTGGTAAGCTTGAAACAAAGTGCTTCCTGATATGTTTTATCATTTTTTGGTGATATGATTGTATCAATTTATCACCATTGCACTGTCTTTTTTTGGTGTGCTGTGAAGAAATGTGTTTATGGGAAACATTCTCAAATCAAACATCCTTTGTACACTTTGTAAACTAACATCTGTTCAGTTCTAACCTAGTTAGGTATTGTCAATTATATACAAAAAATTAACGAAAATCACTGCTAAAGGATACAGTACAGTTGAATGTTCCACCGAAAACATTTCAATAATGTTGAACTTGGTTTTTATTATTAAAATTCAAATAATACGCGGAAATAAAATTTAATGGAAATCAAAATCAAAATGCTTAAACAAACATTTTGTTTAAGTTTACTTTCGGAATTACAAAATGGACAACTTTGTTTAACACACTTGTCCAGAATTTTTATAAATTTAATGGATTTCAAATGATTGCCATTTTTTTCATATATGAACTCCTTAACCTATTACTCAAATATTAAATTTATTATCACATCTTTGTTACCAACTATCAATATGAATTTTTATGTAAGACAACACGATCTGATATCGTCCTTAGCCTTAGCAAAAACGGATAGTAGTTTGTCTTCCATTTGTCTGGTTGTAACTGTGAACTCTGCTTCTTTAGGCAAAAAACCCGTAAGATCTATTATTATTTCACAGTAGTTTTTTTCATTTGTATATATCAGTGATAATATCTGCTTAAAATTGTGTCCAGATCATAGTGTCCTACTAATCTTATAAAAATGTTTCGATATACAATCCGCTATTTAAAAACATTTATTTGAAATTGCTCATTTAAAAAGAGTAATTAAATCAAACTTTTTTCCACTAAGTATGAGCTTAAGCATCATACTTAGTGCTAGTGGAGCAATGTAAGTTTTGATTGTGTCGTTACTGTATAAGAATTTCAAACCACTAATTATGCTGTGGTTGCATTAGATTTACAAAAATTATTACGAGAGTAAGTCAGAATGATTTTCAATTTCTACAACTTCAATTTTGTGTCAGTTCTACTTATATACTAAAACTAAAACAAAGCACTCTTGTTAATTAACTGAGTATATGTGTTGGGAAAATCCGGAAATAGAAAGAAATAATTTTAAATAATTTTTCTGTTCTCAATACATGCGGTTTATTTGCTGATAAAGCAACAATTAATAAAAGCTACTTATCCGCTCTAATTATCCAATTCCACTCTGTTATAAGCCACACCTGTACGATGCAATCTATCGTACATCACTAAAGTAAGTTAACGTCTATCTACATCATAAAAAAAACATATGAACAATTCCCTTGTATATACTTTACCTATGAGTTACGATTGTCAAGAACGCATAGAATACTAGTACCAGAGTTTTAGCAAATACCAATCAATATTATTGAGACCACTATGCACCAACTACAGAGCATAGCCCGATTACTTTGGTATGCGGGAACTACATAAAACAATAAACAAGTTGTGTGGAAAACCAAAATAAGTGAACATTGTGGTTGATTACCGTATTGTAATTAATCGGTAATTACTTAGTAATCAGATTTTCTCATCTTAAAAAAATTAAAAATATGAATAAAGTTATTTTTTCCATTGTTTTAAATTTTATGTAATAAGTATTGCAATACGATACTGAATTTAAAACTTGCTTGTTATTTGCAACCGAATGACTGTATACTGTGAGTCTACATGAGAAATTATTCGATTTATACAAAAATTCCAAAGTTAAATTATTAGATACGTTATTTAATTATAGTATACCCACAAGTTCTTGTTGATGCATGTTTGTTTGTAAGTACACTGCTAAACATCTAATCCACTGCTAGCAGTGGATTTCTCAATAAAAACTAACTCTCTATAAATGGAACATACGCAATATCTATTTATACGATTGTTAATAAATTATGAAAAAAATTTATTAATTTGATTTTTAATATCAAATTATTCTTAATATAAACTATTATTTTCAATAGAGAGGGATTCCGAACCAATATAAATTACAACAATAAAATTTTATTATTTTATTAATTAATTGAATTTTTGGCTAACCATACAACTGTTTCGAGTATTGCAAAATATCCATCATTAGTACTCTTGGAAATACTTCTTGTATTTAATTAATCGTAAATAGTTTTTTGAGATTGCAAGTACCAAGGGTTGAACTCGTACCCTGCCATATTTGAAGCATAGAGTCAGTGTTTATACTTGACTTTTATGTTTGAACTTTAAGTTTTGTTAATTTGTTGTGAAAATTCATTAACAAATTCACTTGTTATGGTTTATTACAACGAAATCATGAACCAGCTGTAGAATAATTGAAATATTACATTATATTTTTTATTTTTAAGTGTAAAATATCAATACTATTTATTTATTAAATAATAATAGCATTATTCTTACTATTAGTATTATTAGTATTACAAAATAAAAATGAAATGTCAGTTTAATAAAGATCTGATGCTAGAGCTCCAGCGCGAATATCTTCAAATATGCACTATATAGTAAACTCATAAGAATACTCTATAGAATTAGAATTCATTGTAAATCACTTGTGTGCAAAATGTAGAAAATAAGTTAGATACATTATGAGTTAAAATGAGATATAAACAAGATATTAGTGTATTAATAGCTCTAGTATTAGTTTCCGCTTAAATAGTTAACCTTAGTCTGTATTCGCAATCAGTTTTCTAAATCAGTCCAAAAAGTCTATTACTAAATGCATTGTGGTCCTGAAAATTGAATACTGAAGGAATGGTCGTATTTTATTCACTTGGATATTGCTTTAATCAAATTTAACCAAAATTTATGTGTTCATTGATATCTCTAGATACTTTGCATATATTTGATAAGACTTACTATAACTAAAATTTTTATTGAAAGGTTTGGCAAGATGTAAATTACTAGGCTAAGAGTATTATATTAGGGGATAGCAGATCAAAATACAGAATTTTGAACCAATAACTAAAAGTATTTTTTTTTCAAATACAGAACAAAAACGATTATTTAATTTTATTTATTTGGCAAAAACACTTATAGTGATTTGTGTGAATGTTATTTCATCAGTTGTGAAGAGACGCCATTTTTCTTAATGGCAAATATTCTCTTTTTTCATCCTATCCAGTTACTTACTTTCATCATATCCTACATTTTTGAAACTATTTAAGTAAAACTCACATAAGTAAACAATTTAAATGATATTTAATAAAAAAAACAATACATGTTTAAAAATACAGATAATGTAACATATTTAATTACAGAATGGTCCATATTTCGCAAATAGGTGGACTTTTTTACAAATATTTTTTTTCTGGTGATGTTTTCTTTGACATCAAATATTGTAAACAATATCCAAAATATAGCTCTCAATCGCTCTCATAAGTTTTTTTCCTTCATCATAGTAATGCCTGTTGATAATAACACATCATTGTTAAGAGTTACAGTTGTACTTGGTGGGGGATCTGGAATAAATTGAATATAAGAGTGTAGTTATAAATTATTTATATTACTTACAGCCAATGTCAGAACAAACTGTATTTTCATTTACAGTTATTTTGGTAAGCTTTGGATACTCCGTTTGACTTGCAAATATTAACCGATATTCTAATAGATTGCTGTCGAAAACTTTTTTAACTGTATTTTCGGCGCTTTCAGCTAATTGAAGTCTATGTTTAAACTGAATGTAAAAAATTTAATTAAAATCAAGAAGTTGCTTTAAACACTTTGAGTAACAAAACAGTTCAAAAGTTCTCTTTGCAATATCTATATTCTGACAATCCATAAACTATTAAGACTTTGAAAACCAGCTTCCATCAAGATATGGCTGAGCTATTGCCAGTTATGTACAGGTAAGTTATCGAAAATTACATCAAAAGGATTCAGTGTCAAGAGCTGTTTACTAAGAAATATATCAATTGTATATCTCAACCAGAAGATCGCACTAACTGGGAACTTTTATAGTTTCTTGATCTATATTTCCACTAACTTATAAATATTAATAAAAGAGGTATCCAATTTAGTTACTCTCCTCAATTCCTCAAAAGTAATTAAAAGTAAAAAACATACCACCGAGCTCACTTCGAAGAATAGTTTAGAAAGATATATAATAATAAGAGTACAAATTTTTGTGAATCAAAGTAATTATTATACATCTTAAATTTTCTATTCTGTTATAAGCCTTATAAGCCACAGTAAGCTAACATCTATCTAGTGCATAAAGAAATAATAAATGATTCCCATTTATTGTAGAATAGAGTAGAGTAGAACAGAGTAATCTACTCTCCCCATAGTTTGTAATTACTAAAAATGAATTTATTGTTTATATCAGAATTGTATGGAGAACCAGTATATATTGTGAAGGCAACTGCACAGGAGTTAAGAGGCTTAAATGAAATATTGCCCTAAGGTAATTTGTAGTCCAGTTACAGTTTTGGTTAAAAGGTATTTTCTGCATTAGCTTAGTGTAAATTATTTACCTTAATTTGTTTTCACAATAAACGTCTTCTAAATGGATCAAGAAGTCTTATTACTGAATCCACGAGTGATCCTGCTATATACTATACTTCGATATTGTTTTAAAGAAATTTAACCGAAAAGCATGTCTTAATTGATATCTCTAGATACTATATACACTTTTGATGAGAGCTTAGATATTTTAAACGTTATTTAAATATTTATATGTAACATAGTGAAGATTAATATGTAATGAAGTAAAGTACTACACGAAGAATTCTATATTAAGGGACAACAAATATTATATCTATATATAACACTAACTTACTATAGTTTTAAAATGTTAGTGCATAAATTTGTAAATTCTTAAAGAAAGCTTTTTCTCTAGAGAAAAAGCATGATAAATGCTAAACAAAAACAAAAAATAATAACAATATGAATGAAGTTTTTCGGAAAAATGATCCAGAAGTATTAAAAAAGTTTTTGTGGACAAGCATTTTTAAACTTATTAAACTAAGTTTTTATACTTATATAATAATATAAAAAATATATTATTATTATTTTTTCAGTAAAAAAACTAAGCGCTTTTAATAATGAAAAGTAGTATGTGCTTTAAAATATGGATAAAGTAACATCTTTATTCGTAAAATGGCCGTTAATATGTTTGCTCGGGCAGTCTTTATTTTCATTAATATTCATTTTATTTCAGTTAAGTTTTGCTCTGTCATAAGAGTTATTTTAGCGACTTATGCGAGTTAGTAAAACAAATGTATATATACATGAAAAATATAAAATTATGAATGTGTATTTATATGTGAACACTTACAAAATAATGATATAAACTTAACAAAAATATCTAATTCACTTTTAATAGGAATTGATTACACTCTAGATACATATTATTTAAAAAAAAGCAATTTGTAATGATTTTTAATGTGAAGCAATAATATATATAAAAACAATGTGTACCCGTATTACAATTATTATATGAATTCAATAAATAGTTAATTACGTTCTTTGTGTCACGTTGATTAACAGTGACTGTGAGATGTACTCTCTTATCGGTGATATCTTGAGTGGGTATAGTAATTATTCCATACGCTTCGTTGGCATCAGTGACATATTTAAATAAATCCGGGCAGGCAACAGATGGCTGCTCCATTTCAGATAAAGTAGCTAAACTGTACTTAAAAGCTACCGCCATAAATATTATATATAATTTCACAACTTCCATTATAGAGATTTTTTGATAGACTATTATAATTATGAAATTATATTCATATAAATTAAAATTTTTTACGCTTAAAATCACTTATCACTTCTTGTTTTAAACTTTTCAAGTGTTAACTAAATATCTGACTACTTCGATGTGCGGAAACTAAAACAATAAAAAAGTTATTCTGACATTATTATACTATAAATACTGCAGTTGATTATATGTTGTGTTATTAATTATTTATTAATTTCTCACCAATCAGGTTTTTCCATCTTTCTCAGAAATAATACAAATATGTATTAAATTTTATTTACACTGTTTTGATTTACACGTAAACAGTATTCCAATACTAAATTGGAATATAGTTTATTTTATGTAGATGAATGGCTATGTACTATGAGTATCTAATGTCAGAATAAGTCATTAGATTAATGCAATGTATATAACAGTGCTTCGCGTACTGATCTGATGTGAGTAATAGCTGTATGTTTAGTTATAGGAGCACTGCTAAACATCTCAACAAAAAATTTAAAGCAGAAATTTTTTAATAAAAAGTTACTCTCAGTAAACATCTCTCTATACGATTGTTAATACATTGCATCAAAAACTACCAAAATAATTATTAATTTTAAGTAAAACCAGATGCTTGCAATGTAAGCATTTTCAAATAAAGACTCATGAAAATACACTACAGAACTAGAAATTATTGCAAATAACTTGCTTATAAAAATTTATTTTCGTTATGTATAGTTGCTGTATACATTATATCAATAAAAAATTAAATAAAATTTCTCAGTTTCTCAGTTTGTTTCAAATCGTTCGTCATTAAAATTATCGGAAATTCTTTCTAATATTGCATGTCAATGCTTGGTGTGAAATATTGTTTACATAATATAATACTTATCCAGATATATTTGAGATTTTTTTATATCTGAGTGTAGCTTGCCATTACTTATTAGTTTTGAGCCAACAAAATAATGTAATTTTGTTTCGCTATATACAGCAACAAACTAAAATCTTTATTATACATATATTGATAATACTGCAAAATCTTCAAATGTACTAAAATTCAAGAGTTTCGATGTTTTACGTACATTATTATTACGATATGCTTTGCGAAATTCAGAAAATTTGAGGCAAAATTTATTTTATGATCTCTTTCGACAATAGAGCTGATTTTCTTGCAGTGTCTTAAAAAATCAAAGCTAGGAAAGCTGTGTAAAATTTAACGGAGGTCAGAAATTAACTACTACATAATATCATAATATTAAATTCCACAACATTACAAATTTTCTAGTAAGCCCCAGAAACAAATACTAATCTCATTAATAGATGCTTCAAAATATATCCATCATAATTTTCTAAGAGCAGCAGAGAGTAAATGAAAAACTGAAATGGACTCCGAATTACGCAAACAAACGCTGTCATGCTACAATCTATCAAGAGCGAAAACCCCAATTGACAGAGCCAATATAGAGGTGGTAAAACTTCTGACAGTACTGATGATCACTGGTCAGTGGGCACCGATTCCGAAAAATTGTACGTGCCATTCAACCAGTCCGTCAGTTTTCGCAAATAATTTCAGGACTCTATCCTTTATATATTTTTTTATGGGATCAATCTTGAGGTCCCTGAGGCTTGTGAAAGTATTTTACTTAATTTATATTTCGAATACATTATTTAATGCCATGATAAATAACACAACTAAATTTTTTTTTAGGATTAGAGATTAAAGTGCCTTAAAAATTCAAATTTATATGTGAAAATAAAAATTTAATATTTTAAAAGGTTTTATTTTTTGAAGAAAATTAGTGCCAAGTAATTTAATATTTAAACTGTATTATATCCAAACAATTTATTATGGAGTTATAAACCACAAAGTATAACATTTCTACATTTTTAATACCACTTTAAAAAATATTTAAATAAGCAAAATGTGTGATTTGAACACTTGAAAAATAAAATAATTTAAGTACATCCATTTGAGTATAAAATGATATTTAGATATTTAATAAGGTTACACTTAAAATACTTAATAAGCTTTTGTTTCTTCTACGAAAATTTTAAATGAGAACAATATAATAAATAAAATTATTTAAAATTATTTAAAAAATTATTTAATTTTAATTATTTAAAATTATTTAAATTATTTAAAAGAAAAGTATAAATTTCAAACAATAAAGAATACTATATTTAGCTATGATTGGTATATAAAAAAATAGATTGTGATTTTACTTACACTCAATTGAACATTGATATATAATATGAAGGAAAAATAAAAAAAAATATGTCTGTTTTAGATTATCCAACGCTTTAGTAGATTCTTTATAAAAATGGAGGCCTTTATCTTATATTCTTTGATTTTAAAAATACATGGTTTTTTGTGGACTGCCCTTGATGCGGAGGTATCCCTACAAAAATCGTAAACATTATTAAAAGCAGCTATGAAGGTGCCTCTTGCCGTGTTCTAGATAATGGCATACTCAGCGAATTTTTCTTATCTATAAGCAGAGTAAAATAAGGATGTGCTCTATTTTCATTTTTCTTTATCACAGCCTTGCAGATGATACAGCGATCCTTACCACTGGAAACACAATAAACGAATCAACAGAAGCAACGCAGCATTCCATTGATCAAATTATTAGTTGGACTAAAAAATGGAAAATTGAGCTCAACCAAACGAAATCCGTCCATGTAAACTTCACAAACAAAAAAATTGACTATTTGCCGATAAATATGTGCAGTGCTCGAATACCATACTCAAACACAGCTAAATACCTTGGCATGAACTTAGATGCTAAGTTAAAATGGAAAGAACATATAAAGAAAAAACGAGTTGAATTAGAATCCAAATACAAAAGTTTATATTGGCTTCTTGGGAACAAATCACCCGTCTCTCTAAACAATAAATTAATGATATACAAGCAGGTCTTAGCTCCGGTGTGGACGTATGGAATCCAGTTATGGGGATGTGCACCAAAATCCACTATTCAAATCATTCAAAACTTTCAAAACAAAGTTTTAAGAAACTTAGTCAACGCTCCGTGGTTTATTAGGAATACTGCCCTCCATCGGGACTTGAAGATCGAATCTGTGGCTGCAGTAATCCAGAAGTTCGCGGTAAAGCACCAAAAACGATTAAACAGCATCCAAACGAGACAGTCAACCATCTGTCTAATACATCTGGCCTGCTGAGAAGACTTAAACGAACAAAGCCATCAGATCTACTCCCGAATTAGTAGTCTAATAATAATTTAGATTACTACTATTAACACTAAGTCTTTGACAACTTCACAATTCTAATAAGTATACTGAAATGTAACAAAACTGCTTGATAGTTCTTGTATGAACTAGTCGTAGTCAAATGAAACATGTATTTATATTATTGTAAATATTGTGTTTCAAATAATAAAAAAAAAAAAAAAACAGCCTTGGATGCTATACTAGAAACTTCCATCATGAAACAGAGAGGCATAGATTGGAGACTGTGTAATAAACTAAATGACCTTGTATATGGTGATGCCCTGGTTTTTATATCTAACTATCACACAGACGTACAACCACATATAACACAATTCGAAAATGAATGTACAAAAATTGGTCTCAACAACAATATTAACTAAACGAACTCTATGCGTAACTACGCTAACAATGATGCTGAATTTACTATACCTTGGAACAATTTTAACCATGGACGGTGGTGCTCTCGACGACGTTGCCAACCGGCTTTGTAAAACTAGATGTGCGTTTGTCCACTTAAACAATTTCAGCGAAATCAGATAGCTGCTCTAGAATGGAATTTGCAAGGAAGAAATCACGGTCGACCAAAAATTACACGGAGAAAAACAATCAACAGAGAATCGAGCATATTTTTCAGTGGACGAAGAGCTATAGCGCATGATCGAGATAGTTTGAAATCTTTTGTAATTAGATAAAGTTCTTGAATTGATATTTTTAAACATGCCAATAATAATAACGCTTTAATATCCTTTACACAAGTTGTACATTCATTATTTTTACTATTATCAATTTATATTATATATATATAAATTTTGCATATATAAAACCTTTTCGTACCAATTTGGAAATATGGTTTCGGGAAATGGAATATTTTAATTAAATCCAATTTATAAATAATTCTACGACTATAATTGAAAATATTTTTAACAATCATAAATGTTAAGTAGTATGTGTCATATTAAGAAATCTTTAGCAACTTAATAAGTAAACTTTTTACACTAATTTTACAGATATACGACAAAATTGTAAAAATCATGTCAGTATTGTATGTAGGTTACGGATATGCGAAATGGGTTTTTACAAAAATTAATTCCTCACTCTCGATTTGGATGAGTTTTTATTTTAAAACTTTACATTAAAGTAATTACTCCTGGGGGCGTATTATTCTTGGAATTATTTTTAAAAAATTAATTATACGAGCAACTACTTTTTGAGAATCTTTTCTATACATATTTTTAATTTATATTTTTTTACTCAGTTTGATTGACATTAATTTAATCTTTGTTTTAAGATTAAACCTTAACTGAATTGAGTAGTTAATGAAGCAGCAAATTCTTTGTAATGTATGCACTAATACGTTTGTTTGTTATTGAATGGAATTATTACAGTATTATTTTTTTTGATTTTTAAGCCAAGTATAAAACATTTGACCTATTTACAGGTTAGCATAAATAGTTGGAATGCCACTCAGTTATTCAAATATATTCTATTCATGTAAGCACTCCTTTAAGTGTATCCAACATGATATCAGTTAAGTTAGTCAGCCTAGTTAAAAATAAAAACTAATTAGCAATATTCTTAATCAAGGACTTATGTTAGAATAATCGATATTAATCCTTATCTATAATATTATAGCATAATGATTAATATGGAATGTAATTAGTTAAATCAGACGGTTTGGTTCTCTTAAGCAGTCATATGAGGTCTTCTGTTTGAAGGAGTGATGATTATTTCAGCAACTGTCGGAACGTCTTAGGATGTTGTTCTGACATCGTTGGATTATCGGCCTATTTGACTCAGACTTGCGACCAATACAGCTTTAGGGCTGTATTTTTTGACCGGATCTATTTTAAAGTCTCTTAGCATGTCATTCGTGCGGATGTACCATGGCACTTTGAAGAGTCTTCAGAGAGCCTGACTTTGAGCAACTTGCAGCTTCTAGATACTAGAGTTGACAGCTTTGTTATACGCGACATACCCATAAAGTAGTGCTGGTCTTATTGTCGGGTTGTAGATCAGCTTTCTGTTCTTCGCTTTGCAGTGTTTTTGCACAACTACTACTTTTGACTTGTATGTGCTTGTGCCAAATGAACCGCTTATCAAAAGTGATTCCTAGGTATTTAATGCTGTCCTCCCAATAAATAGCGATATCATCCACTCTCACTCTCGGTGGATGCTGCCTGTGTTTACAAGTAATAAACAGGGCTTTAGTTTTCTCATTGTTGTCGTCCAAGTAGCCACTTAATTGAGTTAAACGTAAGATTTAGTTATAGACGTTGTTTTTTACATGTATCTACTTCACATGCAATTAATTCTTATACTCGTATTGCTCTAATGTAGTGTTCGTTTTCTGCTTATTTATTAATTTAGTTGGAATATTTAACCAGTTTCCATTACATTATAAGAGGTCTTTTTCCTGAAGTGCAAGTGAAACCCATCTATCATTAGGTGACTTCCACATGTGTTTACTGAAAATATTAGATAAAAGTCATTACAAAGTAATACAAAATGTTTGTTGTTGTCTTTTCATTTTTATTTGAACTCTTCTAACTTTTAAATAGTTTCTTGTCGTTATAAGATGCGTCATTCTCGCCAAGAAAAAATTAATATTAAAAAATAAAAGTTATTGTTTTTTTCTGAAATAGCAAATGGCAAGTAATAAATATATTAGCTTTTGTTTGATGTCACATTCATGGACACAACTAAAAACTACTTATTATGTGATATGTAGAGTTTACTTACTCCCACAACGTAAATAACCTATATGTGTAAGCAGTAAATATGCAAAATTAACTGCGATTGCAGTTTTTTTCCTTTTCTGCTAATTATTTTTATTTAAAATTTCATTGTTTCACTAAATTCTGTGTCCTGCTGTTCTCTTCTATTCAAGTTCTTTGTCTGCTGCTATGATAAATGAAGAGAATTAAAAGATAACTAAAAAAAAATACACGGTTCAGGATTTTGGGTTCGCCCACTAAAGCAGTGACAGCGACACTTAATTTAAAAGATTTGCATAAATAAGCAGCGTACAATTTCGCTGTGAGCGTATGAATCTGTTGGACCCCTTGGGCGTATGAGCGACTTTGTAAGAATTCAAAAAAAGCAACAATTTTAGAAGCAAGAACTAAGGCGCTGGCCTCATAAGAGGTTTTATTTTTGTACTCTCTACTTTAATGCCTTGACTAATGTTTGCTTGGAAGCTGCAAACAACAAAGAAAAGTTGCTGCATTTCTACTGTTGTTTCTGTTGTTGTTGTTGGTTGTTCGAGGTGCTGTTCGAGGTGCTGTTTACTGGCGGTATTAACAATGCGTTGGAGACAAACTTTTTAATAAAAGCCGGAAATGTAAGGACATGTTAGGCCATAAAATAAAGTATTTACAAAGTATGCAGAAAGAATGGAAATGTAAAATACGTTGGAACCAAAAAAAAAACAAAAAAGAAGAAAAAACTAATGTAAAATTCAAACAAATAGAATAAAGAAGGAAAAATTTATGCAAAAAAATTAAACACCGAACAAAGTTTTATTTTTAAAAATTTAAAAAAAATTTTCGACTAGATTGCGTTGAATGAAATACAAAAACATTTAATGTAAGAAGAAGAAGTACAAAAATTTCTAAAAGATCCTGAACTGGTGTGGAGCAGACAAAGAAAAAGATTGTGAAAACTTTAATTTTGTGTTAGCAAAAGTTGCAAGATGAATTGCGCTCTTTTTTGATTAATGTTCAGCATTGTCGTGCAATAAAATTTGAAACATTCTACAGCAACTTTTAATTTTATGATAAAAAATTACATGAATTTTACCTGTGCAAGGAAAAAATGATTTTTCCTTAACGTTTGTCGCCATTAAAATTAATTTTGTTGCTTTCGTTTGCTGCGTATCGTTCTTATTACTATTTTTATTTTTTTTTTTTTTGTTTTATTTTTTCTATTTGTGTGAATTTCGGTCTTTCATTATCTCTATCATCATTGGTATTTCCAGCTCATTTGCACACATCTATCAACGGTTTTTTTCCTCAATGTTATTTATTAATATTTTTTATATGCACATACATTCGTTCGGGAAGTGTGCATAATAAACCCGGTACCTTACACCTGATTTTCTACAAATTATACAAATAGCATTACGTAAAAATCACAAAAAAATATCTGCTTACATGTCTACAAATACGCCTGCTAAGTATTGTAAAAAAATAATGATTGATATCTCCTGTCAATATTTCATAAAATCTTGATTTGTCCATTTTATTGTTTACATGCATCAATTTTACCTTGTCTTACTTTGCCATATTTTCTACGATTTTTTGTTTATTATTTTTACTTACACTTTTTCGTTTATAAATTGATTTTCTTGTCCTGAACTACATAGGTACATCCAGAAAAGAGATACCGACAGCAGTTAATCAACAAGAGCTGTGATTTGGGCCATTTTTTCTTCGTAAATAGAGTCAAGCAAAATAAAACAAATAATAATGGAAAGATTAACTGGAAACAGTTGAATAATTTTTCCATAAAATCAAAAAATGGATTTTTATATAATTTTTATATAATTTTCTTATAATTTTTAGAATTCACAAGTTTTGTAGAATAACTTTTATTTATAAATGTATGACTTTCATGTTTTATTTAATTTTGTGGTCTATGTGGACATATAAACGCATTGTATAATAATATGGAGTTTTTTTTTTGTTTTTGTTTTAATTTCACCACATGATACATAGAATGCTCACACTACCCCTTACACAAGCAGCCAACAATGAAAAAACCACATACATTAAAGAAATAGCGGACATCAACGGATACCCTCAGAACACCATCGATAGAATCATAAAAAAGAAACGAAGGCAACTACATTCCAGGAACATGACAACATTGACAGCAGAAAAACCAAAACAAAGAAGAGTCGCTGTAGTATACAATAACACCGTCTCTAAAGGTCTAAAATCCAAGTTAAAAAAGTTCAATATCGACTTAGTTCACTCTAGTAGACCACACCAACTTGAATGCCTTTTACCATCCGCAAAAGACCCAATTGACCCATTCGAAAAATGCAGAGTATACAAAATAGAGTGTGGCTCCTGCAACAAAATATACATCGGACAAACCAAAAGACCCTTATCAGTAAGACTTGAAGAACACCTGAAGGAAGCAAGAGAAGCACCGAAGCAAATGAACCCCCACATAAAATCAAATGTCGCCAGACATATAGCAAAGGGAAATCACCACATCAACAGGGATAACGCCCAAATAATCAAAAATGTAAGGGATAGCTGGAAATTAGAAACGGCAGAAAGCATCGAAATACATAAACATCAGACCACAACTTTACTCAACGGAGACAAAGGCAACGTGTCATCGTGCCTTTTTAGATACATCCCAAAAAACCGACAACCAGTCGACCTAACTACCTGTATGTAAAAATAAAAACAACACCAGACCAACCCCGCCACCATTTCTTACCAGTCACCCCCAAGGACAATAACCTTAGGTTTTATTAATATTAAGTTTAGTATTAAAAACAACATGTTAATGGTAAAAATAGTTTGTAAGATTGCTAGATGTTTTAATATTAGGAATTCTCCTGATGAAGGCAAAAGCGAATTTGCCGAAACACGTGTAGAGATACACAAAAAAACTTTCGAAATAAAAGTTAGTATATTTTAAAAAACAGAAATAACCGCATTTAATATGAAGTAAATATATATAAAAAATTAAAGACATGGAATTATTACATACCTTTTCAAAGACTTTTCCAGGACTGGAAGAAAATGCTGCTCTAGCTAACAAAAAGGTGTTTAAACTGATAAAATTCTAGATCTTTTAAACATGTATAAAGATATTTCATAGAAAAGCCAGATCATTGCATCATTATGGACCTCCATTATATATTTTCCAAATTTTTTAATTCATTTTTTACTGGATAGATGTTAAGTTCCTGATGAATTGAAAGTCAGTTGCGATGAAAGAAGAATTTATCATTTTCCATAGACTTTTTAACTGAAATCTTTAAATATTTCGTTATTTAAATTTCAGATTATTCTTCACTATTTAGTATCTTAGATTCAAATAAATTATAGCACAGTTTTGTACAAAGAAAATAATATTATTTTTTAAATAGTTTTTATCCGTTTTTAAAATTATAATTTTAATTTTAATTTTAATTGTTATAACATAACATATTATAAGTAGTAATTAAACTTCAGTTTATGACAAAAGTAACTATTTATTTAATAGAAACTATTATATTTGAGAGAGAGAGGGAGAGTAATTTCGAGTATTGGAATTTAATAATTAAAAATAAATATAATTAATTAATTCAATTATTCTACAGCTAGTTATTTGTTTCATAATAATATAACACAGCAATTGAATTTGTTAGTCACCTTCCACAGAAAATTAACAAAACTTCAGAAAAAAGTGTAAACATACAAGTCAAGTACGAATATGGGTCAGTTGGCTAATGGCAGGGCACGAGTTCTACATTTGGTACTTGCAGTCTCACAAAAAAATTATTTACACATAATTAAATACAAGAAATTATTCTAGGACTACTAATAATGGATATTTGGCCATACTTAAAACTGCTATATGGTTAGCCAAAAATTTAATTAATTAAAATAATATAAAAAATAATTTTTGTGTTTGTAGTTCACGACATTTCGAAATCTCTCTATAATAATAATTATATGTTCTTTTCTTTGCATGCTGAAATGCGAGTTAGTATCTTAAGCTCTTCTACGCAATAGTGACTATGGTAACTTGGGTGAGTCATTGTAACAAGAGATCCATTGAATTATTATATGGCTTGTTTGAATGATTTTATAGAAATATAGTTTGAAGCCCAGCATAACTTCCTGAAGGAACATAATTGCATTAGTTTTAAGAGAATGCAGTTTTGACTTACTGTGATCACCCATAGAACGAAAAATTTTCAACGCTATACCACGTTATACTCAAACAAGGTTATAATAAAATAATTGAAAAAATAGCACTATTTCCTCTTCTGCCGTAAATAAATATACACCGAAAAATATATAATTGAAAGGGGATTCAATATTCTAGCATGTTTACCTAGTCTACAATGATCTATGAATATACCACAAGACTGATATCTCTACGATATATCTCTTTCTATTTATTGGCACCTGACCAAATTGCAGATACCAACATAGCGTTTAGTCATCCCATTTTTATTATTAATATTTATCATGAGTTTAACTTTATGCTACATATTTTTAAATGATAGATCTATAAGTAAAAAGCTCTAAGATCTCTTAATTCAAAAATACCATGTCTTCAGTTGAAATCAAAAACAGTAAAATAATCAATCTATCAATCATCAAAATCTATTTATTATTAACGAATTTACTTTCATGTAAGACCGGAACTGACTAAAATAGTAAAATAATATTGTAAAAAAAAAGACATCAAATATTATTGATCTGATTTATTGTATATTGCCCTAAATTTATGCTCCCGTATTCTAGTCGCAAACATTTCAAACCTTTATACTATATACCATTTATGCCAAAAAAAAAAAATATTTGAAAATTTAACAGCACAATTGACTAGGTATATATGAACTAATGCTATGTACTGTGTACACATTTCATTGGCTACCAGTTCTATATTTACTTAGTAAGTACATATTTTCATTTAAAATGAAATGATGTTGTGTATTTCATACATAGGCAAGCTTATTTGAACATAAATCATTTTTCTACTGAAAGTTACACTGCACTGCAAGGATGCTTTGTATCACGAGGATATTTACTCTAATAAGAGGGAATAAATGAATTTCAAACATAATAGAACTGAAACGGAGTCCGGTATATAGAAAAAAAATTATTTATTTTCATATGAACAATAAATTGTGGCAAACTAGTTCAACGGTAGAAAAATAATATTTGATTAGTACTTATAGGTCACTAGAAGTCCAGTTGGAAAATGCAGGTGAAACATTAATAGGAAGTATATTGGAATAACAACTACACAGAAATTATGGTATAAAATATGAAATAAGCTTAGAGACATCAATTGATAAGTGCAATACGAAGTAATAAACTGAAGTT
Source organism: Teleopsis dalmanni (assembly GCF_002237135.1). Taxonomy (NCBI): domain Eukaryota; kingdom Metazoa; phylum Arthropoda; class Insecta; order Diptera; family Diopsidae; genus Teleopsis; species Teleopsis dalmanni. The sequence continues at coordinate 141,786,408 of NC_051847.1, read as the reverse complement.
GTTGTTGTTATATTTATTTTTTCAGTTGTTATTTATTATTATTATTGTTATTAGTTGTTTTTTTCTTCATCAATTTTATTAAATGCTTCCATGTAAGAAAATGTAATGGCGAGTAACTTGAAAGGTGAATTCAGTAAAATACCCACTTACTATACTAAAAATGACTTATGCAAAACATTTACGGAAGCAAAATAACTATTGAGACATGTTTACAACTTAGAAGAGAGATAATTTTAAAGAAAATAAAATAAATACGAAACAATAAATAATCTCTAGGGATATAGTAAGCAATTACTAACTAAACAAAATTTCATTATCAGATATTTTTAAATTCGTTAGCTCTAAATATAGTCAGACTCATGAATACCTATGGATCAGTCATTTGAGAAAATTAAACAAGTCAGCAATGAAATCAATGAAGGGTGCATAAGAAATATTTATACCACAGGACTAGCTTCCTCAACATAGTAATATTAATAGATGTCAAGATATTGAATACTTTAATCTAAGCTTTAAATTGATCAGTTTTGTAAACTCATCCTGCCTATTTGTGAGTTATATTAAAAGGGTGAGTTAAGCCATTTGAATAATGAAGTGCAGAATTTTAAATTTTACTTACATGTAATTAGATGTTATTAATTTTGAGGTATGGAACTAAAACATGGCGATTGAATTTTTTGAAAATGAAAGTTTACAGAAAGCTAAACGTACATTTGCTGCACTCTCTCGAGTTTGGAGATTCACCATTATTAGAAAAATAACCGAACTGAACAATTATAATGCCTACTTTAAGACAGTACTATTGTATGGCATCGAAATCTGGGATCTGTATCGTACGTTTCGGTTATCCAAATGTGTGGTGAATAAGTAATAGATTTATGTTGCTATAATGAAAAAAATGCTATAATGAAGCACTAAAGTTTTCATGATATGTTATCTGTTTTACTATAAATACTAAAAAGAATGTAATAAATTGTTTGTAATATAATATTATGTCAGTTGATATAATTTAAAATAGTGAAATGTACAAGTATCAGTGACGCTGAAGCATCATCAGAAATTTGATAAATTATGATATTCTGACATTAAAGAGTTTAATACACAAGTATTCTAAATTATTTTTTACCTGTAAGTTACATTGATTGTGTACGCTTAAGAAGATCCCAAATAATAATAGTAATATGTACTATACAGGAGGGCATATAAATATTTTTAAACTCTAAACGATGTACGCTGAAATAGTTTGAGAAATAATGCCTTTCCCAATGCCCCAATAAATCATCTATAAATAAAAATTTTATTTTTTTTTGGCTCAATTATGTTTATCTATATTATCTATTTTCTTTCCATCGCAAATGAAATCAATCAGCTTAAATAGCAATGATTCGACCACACATTGAGGAAGCCACCATACAAAATCTGCAAACAAGCAAGATTTTTAGTGGAATCCTCAAGAAGCAAAAAACCTGGTAGGCCCAAGCAAACGTGGAAACATTAGAGAAAAAAATTTAAACAAGTTTGAAAATCTTTGGAGAAATTAAAACCTAGGCAAGAAATCATGACCATTGAATAAACCCTGGAAAGTAAATAGAATGAAGATGAAGAAGTAATATAATTAGAAGCATTAATTCACAGTAGAGCATAGGCGTTTTGTTTCGTTTCCAGGTTAATTTCACTTCAAAAATATATAATTTCACTTCAAAAAATACGTTCTTCCCCAATATGTTGCAAGCGACGACATCCTATTTTATTTTATCTTATGTATTCATTACACTTGTGTAGATTGTTGAAAGTTTAATGGAACTTATTATTGATTTTATATAGGTACTTCTAAATATGTTAAATTTGGTCAAAACCCTTTTTTTTTGTTAATAGTTTTTTATGTTGATGCTATTTGAGCCAGTGCACTTGAGCACTTATACTCTCTACTAACTGCGAGGTTTCTTCATAACCCCTCTCTACGCCTTGACTGGATTATTGCTTATCACTTCATCAGACTAAGCAAGAACTGATCTCAGATCTGCATACCTCACCAAGGAGCCTGTAATCATTCTGAGATTCGATAACGCGGTATTGGTAAGTCTGTCAGTTGTCGCAAATAATTTCAGGGCTATCTTTTATGTATTCTTGGATCGAATCAAACTTGAGGTCCCTGACGACGTCATATGTCCTAATGTACCAAGGTACCTTGAAAAGTCTTTTCAGAGCCTGGCTTTGTGCAATTTCCAGCTGGCAAATAGTAGTGTTTGAAGCTTTGCTAAACGAATTATTTGGTTTTATATCAGGTTCTTGTTCTTAGCGTTGAGATTTCCATTTCTGAATAGCGGTTGAAGGTGATGAAGAATTTTGGCACAGGTAATTCTTTTCAGTTAAACATGTTTATTCCATTTAAATCGTATGTCCAACGTGATGCCGAGCTATTTAACGCTATCTTCCCGGTTTATTACCACATCTCCCACTCTCACTCTCGACGGATTTTGTCTCCAATGGTATTAATACTATCGATGCTTTAACATTGTTTTTATTATTATCATTTTAACTATTATAGCTTCTCATTTAAGTGTATTTTACTTTTTATTTTTATATACTTACAGATGCCTTGAACTAACAATATAAGTTAGTCACTTCATTTCTCTATCAATAAAATTTTATTCTTTCCACAAATTAATTTATTTAAGCATTTTATTACGCTTTTTCGCTTATTGTACTTTTATTACTCGTATCTGCTTATTGTTTTTAGTGTGTCAGCTAAAGTCACAGATAAACACTGGAATTTGTTTTGCTTTTAGTGAAAATGTTTTTCTTGTTTCTCATGTGCAGATTGCATTTCCTGCTATTTTCAGTTTGACTATAAATAATGCACTGTGTCGTCGCCATTTTAATAGTTTCATCCTTTTTAGGAAAAGCGGCTTTACACAACTTTAAGCATGGAGAATAGAAAAGAGCACAAAACAACAATAAAATATAGTACAGAAAATAAAAATATAATGGAAAAATTGCAGCTACAAAGCAAAATGGTTAAGAGTTGTGGCCTTTGCCTGTGCTCTCTTTTTCCCAAGCGCCATTTAGGAACGCCTCATAATGTTTTGCAATAATAGACCGGAATAAAATTTTTAGGCAGACTTACAAATAGTAAGACAAACGCTTATAAGTTGCTGTAAATTTTTGTTCTAAGTTTCAGTTTAGTCTTTTCAACTGAGATTACATACATTCTTTTTATTCGCTTTCCTCAGTTTTACTTGCAGTTCTACATGCCTGCATGCCATGAGCCGTGAGCCATGAGGCATGAGGCATGAGCCGCAAGCCATGAGGCCTACAAGTTTATTCCAGTAAATAGCGCATACACTTTGGAATTTTTGTAAGTAAGCACCAGAAAAGGTTTACGAGTGGAAAATTGAAATTAAAATAGAAAATTGTTTTTACGAGGTGTTATAAATAAACTTGGCAGCATTTTCTTATATATTTCGCTTCTCTCAAAAAATTGTTAAGTCATGAGTTTATGTTATATATGAGGTGTTTTATACGAGATTTGCAGTACGATGATTTTTATTAAAATTTTGAATCAATTCCAGTAATTTATTCTTTCTATTTTTTAATCAAAAAAGATATCATAGTATAAAATAATTTAATTTTTCGCCATGAAATGCATATTCTCGTAATAGTTAATGAAAATATATAATTGTTTAATAGTTTAGCCATTGCTTGTCTGTTTACGCTCTACGCATAGACAGCCACAGTGTAAGACTTTAACCCACTAAAACCACTTCTTAAGAAATAATGAAAAAGATTTTCAATATTAACACGAAGGGCAGTGTGTAAATCTTCATTTCAGTAATTAGCTGGGAGAGTTGAGACAAAGAAGATTACTACTTAGAAATCTAACTTTATTTAAGCCAAAAACCATGGACGTGGTTATGGGCAAAGGAAGGCAGGTGGAGGGAGGAATATTACGCAACCGTTAGGAAACGTTAATTGTAGACTCTGTGACCAGTGTTGCGAATACCGACTGATCAGATGCTTATATCATCAAAGTATAAGCTCAAGTATTGGGGGTGTGTGACTCACGACTTACAAAAAGTTAGTCAGAGAAGAATGTGTTAAGGGTTGAAATCTCGACTGGTGGGTTATGCAGCTGATTGAGATACCTCTTTTAATATTATATATCTCTATAACATAGTTGTTTTAAAAAACTCAAACTATTTTTTTCAATTAGTTGTTCATATGTTTACTAATTTTAATAAAACAAGAGCCAAATAACTTCCTTTTATCTATTCCTTTTTTATATTTTCTACAATAAGATTTTTCTAAAAGCAAAAGCCACTTAGATATCATATTTTCTGGTAGAGACAATGATTTTCCTATTTAAAAGCAGTAACTGAAAATGTGTGATAAAGTTTCCACGGACTTTGAACTAATCAAATAATAATTAAAATATTTCCTAAGATCTTCAGTACTTAGCTATAATCGAAACACCGTTGTATAGACAGCCAAATGGTCATAAATTAATTAAAATTTTTGTTATTGTTTTTAATTACTGTTCGAATCCTTCTAAATTTTCGTCATAAGTTGCATCATATTCGACAATAAAAATTAACATTTAAAAATGTATATTAGCTTTGAATACCCTTTCATTAAACATGGTGGTTTATTAAACTTATATATTAATTAAAAGAATTTATATACTTTAGACATTTCTGACAATAAGACACTCAAACATTTGGCGTTTATTCTACACCGTATATCTGCTGAACTCTGCATACAAGTTAGTACGGAAAATATTGTTAGCAGTGCTACTTTTAAAACAAAAATTTAAGATGGTATATTTTATGATAATATTTTAACACTTATTTAAATACTTATCGTATTCAGACACTGTATTTTCCTAAGCCGTCACGTATATATTATAGTCAATCTCAAATAATTGTGACAAAAATTGAGATCACTTAAATTATATATATAGCTCACTAAATCTAATCTAATTATTCCTTTAAGCATTATTTGTGCCAAAATTTATTCCAGTAATCCTCTTAAATCAACCTATTGTTACTTAGCGGCTCAATTATTAATTTAGAAAAAAATTATAAAATTATTTCAAGCACAAAAAAACAATGAATTTTAAATTGTTTTCGAAGTTCGATGACATCTTCACAATGTTAATACGCTTGTCAATTTAAGTATTTAAAATGGAATTATTTCTGAAGTGTCGAATACGATTATTTGCATCATTAAATACGGCTTAAAATCAATTATATATCGATAAAACGAAACGTATTGAAGTAAACGCGATAATTGGTTCTTAATAACAATAGCAATAATAAAACGCGATAGCAATAAAAATTAAAATTAAAATATAATATAGTACATAATGTACATAAAGTACAATACTTTAATATTAAAAAACTTTCACATTTAAAAATAAAATGAAATAAATTTCAACAAATATCCATTATCTTAAAAAAATAATTAAAACAGTTATGTAAAGCCTTAAACATTAATAATTTCCACGTTACTTGATTGGCTTACAGCAGTTGTAATAAATTTTAAATTGTTTACAAATATTTAATTGCAGAATTGTGCACATTCTGTGCTTCAGTAAAATACATAATTAAAATTGTCAATTGTGTACTTAAATTAATTGCTATTCATTAATAGTGAAACGTGTACAAATACTGTGAAAAGTTTACTTTAAGTAACCGCAAAAGTGCAATATAATTATGTTCAAATTATGTTGAAAAAAATAACAATTAAAAAAAATATAAAACAATATGAATTGCTTATTTTAAAAATAATTTACATTATTACAATAAGAATTATTGAATTACCACAAAGAAGATTGAATCCTTATGTCCAAAATAATTTTTTGTTGTTGTTTGAATTGCAATGATATGTATCGTATGGAAGATAAGATAGATCTGGGGTAAAAATGCACAAAAAATATAATCATTATAAAAATTATATACATGGTTAAAATAAAATTAATCAAATTTTAGTCTGAAGAATGTAATAAATACTGTGTTTATACTGCACCTAAATCAACTTATATTAATTAACTTAAAATTTGATCGTTCCCATAGGCATAACCAATGCATTTAAAAAACTCTGAAAATTATATGAAAGTTCTAGGAGAGCTTTTGTTTGTTAACATTTCTTTAGTTAGCAGATAATATTTTTAGTAGAAATTAATTTAATTGATCATGGAAAATGCTGAAAACAAACAAACAAACTACTAAAATGCTGAAAATGCTGTATATTATGTGTGTGAATTGTTTAATAAAAAAGCAATCGATACATATAGAAAATATGATGCAATAAATCAAAAAAATGTAATCATTTTAAAAAAAACAATCAGCATTACTTTTGTCAACAATTTGGCTTTTGTCATTATGGGTATGGAATATTATTAAATGAAGTGTAAGATTTTAAAAAAATTATGTTTTAGGAAAAATATTTTGCAATGTTACATTAGAAGTTATTGGTGTAATTTTACTTAATTTATTCTTAACGTAGTTAACTTGCACAAAAGGTCTTTGTACGGTAAATTATTTTTATTAGCGATCTAAATCAAATAAAATGCTTTATTGAAGGCAATGGTAACATACTATAAGTGTTGTATCATTTGTTTAATTACAAAAAAATATTGCATACCTTTGGGCTGGCTTGCATAGACCTTTTACATATTTTTTAATGATACATTTATATTAATTAGACTGGATAAAGCTTTTGAATTCTAAAATTATAAGAATAAAATTAATATGTTTATGTTCATATGTTTTGATATTTTTATCTGAGTAAACGTAAATGATATCAACAAAATCCTCATATTTAAGAAGTTATTCTATTCCTCTTATTCTGATTCATGTCAACATAACTCTGAGCTGCCGATGTCATCAAATATTGTGTCTGATACACAATCTACAATTAATTTAGCCATCAAATATTCTATTTCAATTGTATAAATTGTTTTTATATTGTGTCTGAATGTATCGAAAAACAATTTTTATAGTTTTCTGTCAAATCGTTACTTTTCTTTAAGACAATGATGTCACCATATTTTAAAATAACATGTCCTTTATTTTTCCAGCTAAGATTGTTTCGAATTAAGAATCGAACACAAAAATAAAATTAAAAAACATATGTCTTTTATTTGTAACACAATGTCTATAAAGCGAACTGCATTCTACCTGCCTGATTGTATGTATTCATTAAGAAATTTAAAATATTTTGCAATATTTTTTGTTTAAATGAAGAATACAAAAACAAATAAATAAAAATGAAATTAAAACCTTCATATAAAAATTACAAACAATTTTTATTAATATGCTAAACCACCGCAAAAATACACAACGCTGTAATTAAAATATCTTCATTGCAATTTTTTCAAAGTTATTTTCAAATGCATTAATTATATTGAGAATAATTTTTTTTAGTTTTTTCCTTGCATAAACTGCATAAAAAGTAGAAAAAACTACTAACAATTTGCATATTTTAATATTTATTATGTTTAATTATAATTTTGTTTTCACAATGTAAAAATCAGATTACAGCTTATTATTAAATAACGTATTAAAATAATATTTTTAAAATAAAACCAAAAAAAAAAACTAAGCAAAATCCTATATTCAAAGTATGCAATATTGTAAAAATGAAAAATTCTCAAGTAGCCATTTAAAAGCAAACCAAAAAAAATGTAATCAAAACAATGGCGAGCGCGGAGAAGTATGCAATAAATTTTCATATTTACTTCCATAGTCTTGCTTGTTTATTATGCAAAGGAATTTTACAAATATTTTTTCTTGTCTTGTATTTTAAATTATTTCACTATAATAAAAAGTGTGCATATATTTCTGTTCTTTTCTTCTTTAATAATTTTTTTTCATTTTTTCATGTATATTATTATGAGCATATTTTGTGTTATAATTTTGTATTTAAATCTCTGCGCAATACAAAAGTTAAAATTTCAGTCATTGTTCGTGTAATTAAGCGTAAAGAAAATAACAATGACAGTTACGAACACGAAATGTAAAGTGTGAATGCAATATTCATAAAAAATTATATACACTTACAGTAGACTCGGGCGGTACTGCAGGCGGTCAGTCGTAGTGACAGTGAATGAACTCTAAATAATAGCATTTAAGAATCGATTATTGATAAATAGTAACTATGACATTACCAAAGTAATGTCATTATTCCTTTACCTCATTAAGGGTTGGATCGGATATACTTGCCACAAGCAATATGTTCTCCAGGTCTGTTTAATATTTAAGCCGATATTTACAAAAAATTTTAAATGTTAAAACCTTTGCTTTAAATGAGAACTTAAAAAAAAAAACGATCAGTTTCTTGCCATTAAACAACAACACTTTTGTTAACGTAAAATTATAGTAATGCCAGAAAAATAGCAAAACTATTTTATTCTAATTTTATTCACTCTTCTTTTTTAAAAGGAATTTGTTACAATTGGAATTTTTGCAACAATTATAATAGTTATAATAATTATTAATATATTTGTGTAAGCGAATAATACTTTGCAGTATTAATGCTGAAAAAGCATTAGAATGATAACGCGATTGGATCCAGTAACCTGGATGCAGTAACCTGGATTAGAATGACTCAGATCTTCCTAATTGTAAATTTCTTTTCTCTCTCTCTCTCTTACTTATTATCTTTTTTCTTTCTTCTTTTTATTTGTCTGATTTGATGATTTGATTTAGTCTAGTATGAAACGACTACCAAACGATATTACTACAACATACATACCATTTTGCTTTCTATTTTTTAAGTAGTCAAATGAATATTATAGTCAACATTATGTTTATCTAGTAGCGTAATGGTTTCTTTTTCTGTAATAACAGAAAATGCAAATTCAGATTCCTGAATCTTTAACCAAATTATTATAAATAGTTTTACGGACCTATTTTGTGCACTTTATAAACTTATCAAACATTGACACTTGCACAGAATAGGTCCGATAATATGGATTAATATGGTTCTGATTATAATAACTTTACTTATTAGTGATATGCTTTCTTGTACTATATTAACAGAAAACACATATGCTGCTCTTCCTCAATATTTAACCAAATATATGTTATGATATCAAGATACAAATCTACATTGCTGTTGAGAGTCATGAATACCGACAATTATGGAATCGAACATACTAATATAGTAATATAGTATGTTCGATTACACTATATGCATATACAAATTAAACTATTTTTTTGCTTTTTGAAAGCATTCAATGGCAGAAAATTATATAAATCTGATTAATTCCATGTGAACATAACAGCAGGCTTCTGCTTTGTATCATAAATTTCTTATCTTTAATTTTTCTAACAAGTACTTAATAATCTATTTCTTAGAGCAATTATTTTTTAGAAAATAAAAAAAATTTTATTTTCCTTCTATAAAATATAATAGTCGAAATGAAATGAATTTATAATATATATTCAAAGTAGAAAAATCAACAACTTGGGTTTTAATGTCCAAATGGTTTTCGAACTTGACATGCCAACCAAACTGTAGTACTGAAAACCTCGTAAGTACGTTAATATAATTTTTGTTATTATTGCTGAGTAAGTACAATATTATTAAAATGAAATATGCGTGAAGCAAATAAAAATTAAAGCATGCATAAAAATAAAAAATAAAGGATAATAAACAAGGAGAAATGAAAATTAAGAAAATACAATTCCTATTAAAGGTAAACAAAATACTGCCAAAATATTTTTAAAAAAGCATGAGTACCAGTGGCCACAAAATAAAGTCAGCAATAACCCGAAGTAAGAACCCTGAGTAATTTTAATACTAATTTAAGAAATTCACTATTGCGGAATCAAATACTAGGGGCTATTGAGATTACAGTAAAATTAATGGTAATTAAATTTTTCATCAAATGTTTTTTTTTTACTTAGCAATATGTCTTAATTGAATTGCTTTAAATTAAAGCCTAAGAATAAATTTTAGAATCTTAAGGACCAATAACATTAGTTAGTTAGGTTTTAACTGCCCTTGTGCATGGGGTAACAAATAGCTTCACAAATAACTTATTATGTAAACGGGAGAAACAACAACTACTTGAACACTGGAAAGCCCAAACAGGTATGCGACAGTCAAGAAGATTCATTGATCCTGAACACATCAAAGTTAATGCTATCCTTGGCCTTAGCAGAAATGACATTAAAATCTGCACTGAACTTCTTACAGGACACTGTAGACTTAATTATCACAAGAATATTATAGATGCGGTAGAAAGTGACTCCTGTCGACTCTGTCATGAGAAGAAAGAAACATTAGAACATATTCTATGCAACTGCACAGCGGCGGCAAGATGTAGACTCGACTAACTTGAAAGCGGAATCTTAATCCCAAATCATATAGTTAAAATTAGTCCCAGTTTTAGTTGGGCCTTTAGGCGCACAATAGATCTTTTAGGTCGGGGTGCATTCATTGCCTACTTTTAAATAATAATAACATTATGTCACAAATTATTTTATATAATTTATATACTATTATATATATATATTACATACCAAAATTGTTGAATTTAAATTTTATGTCGTTTGTGAAAAATATTTATTAAATTTTAAAATAATGCCAAGAAGTACTTATTTTAGAAAATGAATTCAAGAATATAAAAAATAATATAAATGAGGCCAAAAGCATGTTAATGATAATGAAGACCAACAAAGTGTGACTATGATTAAGTTGACTTCACAGCTAAATATTGTAGTATTGCTGCAACTGAACGGTCCATAGTGTTGTCTAGAAACCACACCACCCACGGCGTCTGGGCCGGGTAACGGATGCGTATACACCAACGCCGTTGTGCATTTTATATTTAACACAATGCATTCACAGCAAAAATTTATGCAAATTTTTATTCATTCCAGTGTTTGCATCTCTAATTCTTATTTTCTTTGCTATTTTTTAATTTTCAGCATTAATTTTCATTTAGGCACGTCAGCCGCTTTATTTTCGCAGTTTTTTTTTTGTGTGTTAATTTTTTTCTTTATTTTTAAGTTTTTCTGCTTTTTTATTTTTCTTATTTTTTACTTATTTTCCACGTTTTATTTTACCGCAATTTACTTGACGTACTTTTTCTTAAGTCAAGTTCCTTGCTTTATTTTGCCTTCTGTGACTTTCCTCCTTGCGTTGTTCGGTTGTTCGTACTCGTGTCCTTGCATTGTGACTTCATGAACCAGGCTGATAAATTTATTGCCTCTCGCTGATTATCCTGGAAGTAATGCCGTTGTGTAGAAATGTAGTAAATTTCATGACCAGCATTTACGCGTACTCATGTAATTTTGTAAAGTGATTGTGTTTTTAGGAATGCAGTGAAACGTAAAATTTAAATTAACATTCTTAATTCTGGTATTTGATATTTTTTCCTCCGAACGTTTTCTCCATTTTTTTGCTTCGTTGCCGTAAATTTGTAACTTTTATTGGAAAGTGCAGACGAATTAAGGAAGATTTACGATTTTAAATATTTAAATCGATTCTAAATAAAGAAAACATAGGATTCGTATTCAATTTAATGCTGAAATAATAAAATTTGAACTATAAAATTGTTAATAAAATACTTTTTAAATAGAACTAATGAAAGAAATCGTTTCACATAATATCTGCAGAATTTTATCTGCTTTTTCTTGCAGTAAAAAGAATATATAATTGAATAATTTAACATTCACCATCATTACTTTTTTAGTCTCAATATTCAGTTGAAAAATGATATTTTATGAGAATAGTATTTTAATAAGATTTTATAATTTATCATGAGAAAAAGACTGGAAAACTAAAAAATAAAATGTGAAAACAAAATGTGGTACAAATGCATCAATTTTAAAATAACTTTTACGTTACATTTTAGTAAATTCATGCAACGAAATGAAATACTAAATTTTCAATAAATGTCTTTCTTTGACAATAATGTTTAATTACTATATATTGAGACTAGTTAAGTCAGTGCACATGAGCACTTTTACTCTCTACTAACTGCGAGGTTTCTTCATAACCCCTCTCTACGCCTTGACGGGATTATTGTTTAACACTTTATCAGACTAAGCAAGGAAAGCACACCTCCCCGAAGAGCCTGTAACCATTCTGAGATTCGATAACGTGGTATTGGTAAACCTGTCAGTTTTCATTAAAAGTTTTAAAGCTCCATCCGTTATGTATTTTTTAATCGGATCAATCTTAAGATCCCTGAGGATATCATTCGTTCTAATGTAACATGGTACCTTAAAAAAGTCTGCTCAGAGCCTGGTATTATGCAATTTCTAACTGGCAAATAGTAGTGTTTAAAGCTTTGCTGAACGCTACACATCCATATAGAATAATGTTTCAATTATTATTAAATTTTACATAAATTTTCAGAAAATGTTACTCATACGCACCGTTAGCTTCTGTATTCTGAACTTGTATCAGATATTGTCAACAAGCCTGAAAACATTCAATGTATGTAAAGTCTTATTCAATCTTTGTAATTTATCAGATAATCATATGAAAATAAATATATATTTTATTATTTTTTAATTAATTTAATGAAGTAATGACTAAATTACATATTTCCGCATAAAGCAGGTTTGGTTGGTTGGTTAGTTAGAATGGCAGGCCATTGCATGGATAACTTCCATGTACCTAAATAAGAGGTTTTTTGCCGTCTTGCTACTACATTCCTCTCAAGAACCACTAATATAGAAGAGTAGAAACTAAATTCTTACAGAAGGAATCCTCTGAATTCTGTTGAGTTTATCAATATTATAGCTTTTGCTCAAAGCTGATCACCAAACAACAGCGCCATATGTGAAAATTGAACGTACAATGACGATGTGGATCCAATATGTAATATCAGACGAATCCCCTCCATATCGAAGGAGGGATCGTCGATTGCCAACGAATATTGTTTGAAATAAATTAATGTTTTTAACAGTAGAAATGCAAATAATGTAAAGATGTTTCCGTAGATCGACCCTTTAAGTAAGCTTGCGAAGATTTTGAAATTGGAAAACGTTCCATTATTGGTTTTAGGTGAAGCTCTATTACCCTCTCCATTGTTTAAAGTAAGAATGACGTTAGAGTATGACGCATGGCCGATTTTATCTATCCTGCTGAGGTAGATAAGATTACTTTACTCACCTCAACTAAATGGTACATAACTATATTTAAGACATGCTTTATGTATTTCCCTTAACCATGACACCACTAAGTCATGCAGTATTTCCAACAGGCTAGGGAAAATACCGATACCGCAAGTTTGATAATGAAGTAATATATTATACACCAAAAAAAAATATGTAAAGGCCAAACCATTAGTAGCAAACACTATTAACTATCAATACTTCAGTCTATGATCAAAATTCCTTACACAACCCAAAGTACGAACGCCACAATCTTGCTAGCTGTCTACTGCAGTGCTGGCCACTTTGGGCAAGACTCGTGGACTGCTGTCCATTCAGCTAAATGCCGATTGGATTCGATTCTAGAGCGAAGTTGTGATTTCGAGTTTCGTTCAAAAAGTCATTTCTCTTCAACAGCTCCACACAGCTATTAGATCCCAAAAAATTGTACCTTCCTTGCGAGTTTAAAAATTATGGGGTCTCCTGTTTAAGTACTATCTCTGTATTGTGTATTGTATTAAAGCATCTCATCCATCACTTCAAAATTTCTGTTTATGTAGTAGATATTCTAAAGTTTTCCTTACTGCATGCCGTTGCATTTTCCCTAATTGTCGTTATTATGCACGCCTATCCCGTATCTGTTCTGCAGATCTTCTGAGGGAGCGCAAATGCGTAATTAATAATATTTGTGATGAGAGGGTGGCAGACAGCTTTGTATAAATGTTGAAGAGCAAGCATTGTCATTTATCTGTGGCACTATTTGTTAAAGAATGCACCAGATCTAATAATTCATGTTTTCAAGTAATATCAATCATTTGGTTCAGTTGTAATTGCGTGCCTAGCTTATTAAATTTATAGATATCTTACTAACTTGAAGTACTCTATGAATACACACTCAGACCATATCGTGCTTTCTTTCAACCTGCATCAAATTAGTTATTTGCTTGCATTTTACTATGTTCTTTACTATAAAGCTGAACACTTTTTTACTTTTTTATTATAAATTGAAATGTTTAAACCTCATTAAAGTATATTAAGAAACCTTTAGGTTAAAAAATTTAAAAAATTAAATTTCAATATATTTCGAATAAGTGAAATTTCTATGTCTTTTTCTTAGCATCACTTCCGAACAACGATCGAACTCAGACTTCTATAAATAAGAAAAATTCTAATAATTTTTATGCAAGAGAGCTACTACGCTTAATACGTAATATAATCAAACTGAAAATATGAAAAATCTAAAGTAAGAACAAAAAAGCAAAAGAAAAGCTAAACGTAAAAGTTAAAGCAAACGAATTCTTAAACGCTTCACACATGCAAAAACATAAACAAAAAGGCAAAAATTCCCTTGTGAGTAATTTTAACGTATTCAATCAGATTTTGACGGCGGAAACGGAAACGCATGTGTCTTGAAAAATGTTTTGTTTATGCATAATACAACAGGCGAAAATAAATTCACTTGCTGTGCGTACTTACGCACACCTACTTCTCTACTCGTACATTCTTACAATGTGAGATGTGAGCGCATTTTAGAGGCGTACACGTAGTACTCAAAAGCTGAACATATAAAAAAAAACTGATATTCCGGCGTGTAATATCAAAGATAATATACAAAGCAGCATTTATTTTATATATGTTTGCTTATATGGGTAACATATTTACATATATACATAAGGATTCTCAGTTGCTACCTTTCCCATTGGACCTAACACACATAATTTTAAGAATACTTAAGTGCTTTAAGTAGTATAAACAAGAATTTACTTTTTGTATTGCCAAGTGAAATTGTAGATTTACTTAGCAGCTACTTAAGTACAGACTTTAAATTTATAATACATACACACACACACATACACGCATGAATTTTTATAAAATCTCTTACAAATGCATACAACGTATTAAATATTCGTATTACTCATACGCAGTGTGGGCCCTTTTTATTAATGCTGTTAAATTTAAACATATTTTACTTGAATTTCTGCAACTTTTTTATTGCATGCTATTCTCATATATAATTCTCTTCTTTATATTGTCTTTTGTTCTTAATGTTTTTAATTATACACTGAATTAATTAATATCACCACGCCGTACAAGACGTACAAGCATGCATAAGTCGTGTGGGCTTAAGGTGAGACAATATAGTCTGCCCAATTTTGAACGTTTTCACATATTAACCACGCACTTTTTATACCTACTGAGATCTTAAGTACGTAATAAAATACACTGAATGTATTTTAAATATTAAATTAAATTGTAAATTAAAAGATACATTAACATGTATTTACACACATTAACATACATTGACAACAAAAAGAGAGCAGTGAATTAACATGACTTCGTAATTTATGGAGGAGTATGGCTTATGGCTTATGGCTATAATACCACAAAACGCAGTTTGTTATCATAATTTATATGTTCGTGTGTTGAGGGAAAAATTTGGATGTAGTTAAGCATCATTTATGAATTGATAAAATATTGTTTAAATATTGTTTGTTATATTGGCTTAATAAATTTAAAGGGAATTAGAGAGAAACTTCAACAAAAAATTAGATTGATTATGAACTAAATCAACTAAATGCATGTTAATTACCATTTCAAAAAATATATCTTAATACTTTTTATGAACCCAAATTACTCAGAAAAGCATGCATTAAAATTTAGTATATTACGAATACAGTTATATATAGTTTATTGATTGATCTGTCCCATAAATGTTTTCAAACTGAAAGTATGCCCTGAAAATAGCAAAACCATCGATCAAATTGTTAAGTAATTTTCTGTTTTCACTATTGCACTATTGAAATATTGCAAAAAGCTGTTTTTTAGTCTTTTTAAAAAATCATAAAAAAAAAATAATGTTGCGAACTATGTTTTGAATCAGTCAAAAAACGAACTACACACTTCACTACTCCGAATCAATACAATGCATTTTTAAGAGTTATGCAAAATATTCATCCGTTGATGAATGAACTACACAATATAATTCATGTCAGTACTGTGGTATCTTTATATCTACTTAAAATTCTCTACACCATTGCTATGGAGGCTATTGCATGATCAAAATGATGGGAAGAACGCTGTGTCTTATTGAAACATCCTCTCTCTTTGCTACACAGAATTGTCATGTTCCACAGTTTCGAGGTGTTTTAAATTTAAGATGAGCAATATTCCTTTTGCAATGATCCATAAACTCTAATAATTGCAACTTGGCAACCATTCAACGTCAATACTAACCAATCTATCACAAATGATAGTATATCTTTCGTTTATTTTAATAGTTCAATTAAGAAATGTTTGTCATGAGAGAAAGAGTGTATGCTTAGTCATGAGAATATTAAGCAATTTATATATCAATCGTGCAAGATCAGCAGTTCTATCATGCATCGGTCCTAGTTTTTGATTGAACACCTTTGAAGACGTTTTATTTTTTTAGCCAAAAAGAAAACACTTTGTCAGTATTGAACCTTCGTTGAATGATGGAACAGTATTCCATTTAATTCGAGGTAATTTCAATTTGAGAATTAACTTTCTGTAGATACACTTTTGCATTGGTGCAAATTTGTACACATAAACTGGGTTGTTGGACATAGCAATATTTTAGTTATTGAACTAGCAGATAAGATGGCTAGAATAGGTTCTGAACTGCATTCAAGGAAGGACGACCTCTCAGTACAAACACCGATATGCGAACTGTTTAAGATTATAGAGGGAATCGCCAATACTGTGACTAACAATTTATGGGCTAACCACGAGGACTGTGAAGTCGCTGGAACCTTGTTGGCTAGTTTGGACAAAAATAAGACGAAAAGCCTTTTGAATCTCTGCAAACCTGCAGTTCGTATACTTACTGGTGTACTAATGAGGCACTATGCCATTGCGCCTATATTCCTACAGTGGCGAGTTCCAACAAGTGTATTATGCAGAAGTTGCCAAGATGAAAAAGAGATAGAATCTAACAACCACTTCCTGTGTCTCTGTCCAGGACTGCAAACAAGGCAATTTCAATGTCTTGGAGATCGCTTTTTCACAGGCTTTGAGAAGAGAAAGACAACTTATCGGATGTCCTCAACTTGATTTAACAAGGATAGAAGATAACAATAGTTAGCAACTCGCCTCTCTCGGCATGATCTTTGAGGGCTTCACAATGGGCAATATATGCCTCCAAGTGAAAGTGCTGATAACTATCAGCACAAGCCTTCTCAACCTAACCGCACTTAGGCACACAAAAATATAATAAGCATATTGTTTAAATAAAGATATATAATTTTTAAATGGTAAAACTGGATGATTTTTGCTTATATAAATTTATTTTTAAACAAGTCCTATTTGGTATTACTTTTAAACATATTGTCATTTTGTATGATATTGCATTACTGCTTGAAATGATTTTAAGATTTCTGGTAAAAAGAGACTCGTTAGTTGGAAAGATGATGTCTTTTTAAAGGAAGTAATAAAAATTTATTTGCTAAGCTAAGCAAAAAGAACGAACAATTTTTCTCTTTTCAAAAATTCTCGACCGTCAAAAAATATTTTTATGATTTTTTATGAAGTTTATTTTTTTTAACTATAATGTAACAAAGTAAAGATTAATATTTTTTGTTTTTATTTTGTGACCTTAAAAACAAGTTTTAACAATTTAAAAAATCAATAGGTTTTCGAATAATAAGCAATTAGTACAAAATTTTACTTTTAATTGATGGAACTTTTTGACTAACCATTCAGATGTTTCGAATAGTGCCTAATACTTTTCTTCAGTAGAGCTTCAAAATATTTTTTAGTTTTATAAATCTGTATACAATTGTTGAATTGTTAATGCCAAGCCTATAACTCTGAATCTGTTAAATTTAAGGCACATGACTTATTAGTCACTTATTAATCCAATGAGTCAAAGCTTCACGACACTTTCGTTGTTAAAATTTTAAATTTTTTATTATATTTCCTGAATTCCTAGAATATAAGATCAGATGCAGTTCAAAAATAATTAATTAATAAACAAGTAATTTAATTTAAGTTATTTTATGGACATACAATAGAATACATACAATATTGATTGACTTAATATTATAAGACAAACATTATAAAAGATACATATTTGTTTTTAATGTATATTAGTTTTTTTTTATGATAATTATGACGTCGGCTTTCAGAATATTCCTTCCAATTAAAGAGCATAAATAAATAAAGCAAGCTAAAAGGACAAAGAAAACTAAACCATCCAAAGTAATTTACTTCTTTTGTCGTTGATTAAACGTCAACAAAAAATTTATTATGATAAGTATTATAAACGACTATAAAGGATGAATGTCTTAAATATTGTTGAGAAGGAAATTAGAAGCCAAAATAAAGATAAACTCGAAACCAAAAACAAGCAACGCTAATGATGCATGTGAGGAACGCGCAATTAAAATTGGCACGACGGTAAAAATCACAGACTTTATTTGACAAATAAATATACAGGCACTGTCAGGGCATAAAATGTTCGACTGTTTACATAAATTTTATATCTCATGTGTAAACACATAAAAAATTGTGTGAATGACATATATCTGAAGTGCTTGTTGTAAATGGTTTTGACATTTATTTGAGGATTATTTCACACGTTAAAATCTCATCAAGAATGCACTGTAGCGAAATGAAGATAATTAAGGTGGTTTGTTTTACGTTTCAGCAAGGATGGAACTAAAGCGAGTTTTCTGTATTAAAATAAATAAATAACTTACTAGGGATACAGAAAAATTATATATAAAGGAAATACAAAATGGTCATAGTAATATAATTGTACTAAAAGCTTTTAATATGTGTATGAATAAATTATTTCATATTAAAATGGCAATGGCAATTTTTAACACATATTTATGTAAGCAAGTCAATTTATAACCATTAGATATATATGTATAATTTGTAAAATATTAATTATTATAACTGAAAAAATTTTAAATAATTCAATTGAATTATTGTTACCTATTCTTCTTACTAAATCATAAACTGTAAGATACTTTTAAAGCTGTATATAATATACTGTATTACACATAAATTTCTTTGCATAGATTTTCTGAAACATAGCTCATATTTTATATGGTAAATTTTTCTTTATATATACAGATATTTTAAGCAGTACTGAATCACAACAACAAAAAAACTTAATTTTTTATTAATTAATTGAATATTTGGCAGACTATACAGCAAGTATTGCCATCATCAGCGGGGTTTTTTGAAAATATTTATTGCATTTAAGTATTCGTAACTAAATTTTGGAGACTGCAAGTACCACGAGTTGAACTTATACCCTGCCAAATTCGAAGCTCAGAATCAGTGTAATTATTCAACCGATCCAAAGTCATACTTGACATATATGCTCTAACTTGGAATTTTTTTAATTTGCTGTTAAAGTTTATTAACTAATTCACTTGCTGTATTATATTACAATGAAACCATAAACCAGCTATATTGTCTAGTTGATACTCATAATCAGGCTAGTAGACTAGTTAGTTTTTGTTATTAATTTCCTTCATATTTTTTCTATATTTGAGAACATTTAATTTAATTTTTTTTTTCATTTTTTAGATATACGAAATACATAAAAATAAACGTTCGGTTTCGCTGTAACCAAAATTATATCGCTGATACTTACTTGTATGTTATGGAACAATTTTCGAAGAAAAATAGAGTTATATATTCTTCCTAAATAAAACAGTTAGGTTATGCCTTACTTAATAAATATAAAAATAAAAACTCTATTGCTTACCATAATAGTCGTATGTAGAATATATAAAAAATAAGGAACATAAAATAAAAAAAAAAGTTCATTATGCTGTTTATAATAGTGTACATGAATCAAGTTTTCAAATATATAATGGCTAATGTCTTGATTGAATTTATGTATATCAATATAGAAGCATTTGGGTTTTGCCTGGATTATACAAGTTTTTCTAAAAACCATCGAAGCCAGTTATTACCCCATTGGAAACGGGGTTCGAATATTCCCGAAGTTAGGCATGTCTGCCGTAATCAACACCCGATAGTGTTGAAAGTATAAATTAGAGTGCGTGAGTTTCACTTATGGTGCCACAAGTGAGTCACACAGAAGGTGTAAATCTGGTACCTCGGTTGTCAGAATACCACAGAGTGATTGTACTGATCAATTGAGGTTAACCCTTTCAATAAAAGTATCGTGGTGGTTGTTATTAAACCTCAAAGTTAAGTAGTTAAATGACTGTATTTATAATTTTCGTAAATCTGGTACCTCGGTTGTCAGAATACCACATATTTTTTGTACTGATCAATTGATAGAGTTGCAGTTTCTGCTAGACAGATGTTATTGATTTCATGATCTTTATGGTTTAATGCTTTTGCGTCGACCTCATTCTTCAATTGTAGTTAATAATTTTTTTTCCAATTAAGAGCTATGCAGTCCACGTTAGATACATTCCTATTAATAGTTACATAAGTTCTGATGTTCTGAAAGTAAGTTCTTCTGCAACCACTCACTTCCACAAATTACAGACGTTCAATATCGATGTCGTTAGGTGACAAGTTCAACTTATCACCCATTTTCCGTTACGCAACGAAATGTTATAAATAAAATTTAAACGAAAAATTTATATAATATTTATATTACCATTTATGTAATATTTTACCATAATGTGTCCAACAGTTTACTTTAACATGAACTATTTTATTTAAAACCCCACTTTTACTTCAAATCTTTACCTCAATATGCTCCTGAATAGTTATTTTGTAGCTTGTTCCAATTGCATAGGCTAAAAATATAGTTACTTTCAGTTTCTAATTACTTAAAGTTCCAGGAAGAACCATTTTATTTTTGCTTGAAGTAATTTTACTTTTTCTATATGTAAAGTAACTTAATACAAGTTTAACACAAGCAAAAAGTATCTTTGAGTAAAAAGAACACACACACTTTATTTTAATACCAACAAAGGCAATAGAATACCTTCAACAAAATATAAGCAAAAAATAAAAAATAAAAAAAAATTGGAATCAATGATTAAGAGCTATAATTGCCAAAAGGATATTTCGAATTTCAGCTAAAAAATGTGATATACTGCTCGAGGGCGTCAAAAAGTAATTGGAATTTATGGATGCGGCAGTATGTACACATAGAAAATAAGGTGCCACAAAAGAATTTTTCAGAATTCTTAATCAAATTTGTAACTTCATTCAAATATTATGGCAAAAAAATGTTAATGGTTTCCGAATAATTTTAGATATAAATCGTTTTTCGTAATTAAAGATATTTAATTTTTTGAAAAAAATAAACATTTTACATTATTTAGAAAAAATCGTCAAATCAAGCTCAAAAACAAATATTCCTCACTTATATATTACATTATAAAGTAGTAGGAAACTACAACCAAAGATAAAAATTTATTTTATTTTGCTAGCTTTTAATGAAAAGCCTGAACTTGTAAATACAACTGAACACCTGAATGTATCTGTCTAATTATATAGTTCTACTTACCGAAACGAAATCATTTGGTCGACAATTTAGGCTTTGATTAACGTTTGGTTTACAATAGTAAAGTATTGCAATTAACGTGGCATTCTAACTAACTACCAGAGTAATAAACTGTTTAATTTTTGTAGGTAATATCCTACCCCATCATGAAAAAGCTGAGATTGCGAATAGATTATCTAACGAAAAATCTTTCATGTTGCATCTCAGCAACATGAAATTGCTAAATCTAAAGAAACGTCTCTATCTTAATGACATGAAATAACAACTCACATCTCATGTTACTGTCCACCTTTTTAACACACAAAAAAAATGTTACTGTGATGGGAATCCGATGGTAATTAAATACTTCTAAACAGAACATATTCTAACCTTCGGTAGACAAGCAAAATTACTAGTGTTTGGTTAGGATCTGCTAGCGCATATATAAAAAAATACACTCTACTAAACTGGTGTCAATATAAACCAGATTAGAAAATATTCATTCAATTCATTTAAATTATTGTTAAAATGTATTATGAAAACTTAATATCCAATATATTAAAAGTAAAATTCATAAGTAAAAAACTAATATTACAAAAATTATTTCATTTCTTTTTTAAACGAAAATATATTTAAAAAATTTATTTCATCTATTTTTTTATGAATTACTTTAATAATAAATAACATGAAACCTCTATTAATATTTAAAATAAAATTCCATTAAACCAAATGTTTTATCAAAATCAAAAATATCCATCAGATAAAAGTCTCGACAAAATATTTACAAAATTGCTAAATTTTTATTTTTCTTTTTCATTTATTAAAATTACAATTATAACCAATTTAGCAAAATTGATTCACGGATGGGAAAAAAACCGTTTGAACAAAAACTTCGCATTAAGAGAAAAAACTTTTGCAAAAAGTTTTCAATACAAAACATTTTAATTCAACATAGATACAAAAAGTATCTATAGACTTACAAATTCCCAGTAGGAAAACTCAAATTATACACAAATGCTCTACTTTATATTCTATTTTTAAGGTTATTTTTATTATTTGAAAAAAAACTTGTTGAGTAAAGTATCATATAAATAGTAATATATTTTTATAAGTATATTATAAATAATTAGAAATAATTATAAATAATTATAAATATAAAAAATATTTATTAGGTCAGAACGATTGATTTATTTTCATAAAATTCAACAACATAACAACAACTTTATTGTCAATTCACTTTGGAGTTATATTAAACATTATTTATAATTATTATTTATAATTATAATTACTTATAACATAAATACTATATAGCAATTAAATAATTTATCATCGATTCTTGTTTATTAACAATAACTAATTCCATATGTTAACATAGATCGCATACTACAATTTTAATTTGGGAAAGGCATTATCTCAGCTAGTAAAAGTTTGATTCCAATTCGTTGTATTTTCAAAAAGAAAAACGGTTTTTAAAATTAAATTAAATTGACAACAATAATTTAGAGATTTTAAAGTATTGTATAATTAATTGCTTAAAAATATTTTATATTTTAATGAAACGCAATCATAATTGGAACATTTTAAATTATACAAAGTAAACTCCACACTTCTCTAACGCATGCAGTCAGAGCATGGGTAACATTTCACATTCAAATTTTAATATTAATTCATATGCTTGCATTAAAATGAATAACTTTCAAAATGCAAACTAGATAAAAAAAACACCTGAAGTGCCAGCTATCAGCACTTAAAAACATGTATATTGAAAACCAATCAGTTGAATAAATATTCAGATCAGGTGTTCAAAACACTATTTATTCAAATTTAATGGACTATAATTGTTTTCTCTTCCTGGAACGCACCAAAATTTAAACTGATTAAAGAAAGGGATTTTTACTTTACTATATATTTTTAATAATGGAATTAATATATTACGTATTTTCAATTCTTTGTCTATATATCAATACATCCAATTTTGAAGCGGAAAGAAGTTAAGGGTAATTAAAGAATATTTAATTACTTTTGCATTATTGAATACTTCGACTACTGGGTATTTCTTTCTCACATCTATGCGTGGAAAAATTAAAAGCAAAATATCCACGATAATCATGAGTGAAAATTTTTGAACAAAAGAATTTAATTTGTGCCAATGTTGCTCCCTCTTTGCTTTCTATTTTTACAAGCGCCTAAAATTTGGTTTCGGTATGCCCTTTACTTTGCTCACTTCGGTTGCTTTACTCTTCACTGCTCTGCTTTGTTTTGCTTAAATTTTATTTGCGCTCGATTTAAGCTCAAAGCTGGCATCTAATCTTTTAACTCATCTGCTTAAGCCACTTTCGCCTTGAGTGGCATTTATTTTTTAAGGATGAATTCATTTGCTTTGTGAAGGTGTTTTGCTCTTTAGAAACTTTGTTGCTTGTGCGCCTAATTTTATGCAGTAAAAGTTTTACACGCGCATAGATTTTTTTCGTTGCAATGAAAGTTGTGTAGAAATTATAATGCATGGCAAAATTTGAAATACACTTTATTTTGTAAAAATATATTATATTATTTCGTCGTTTTTGAGATTGAGATGATACTATTAATTTATAAAAATATTGAGTCATTTTTCAATTGTTTTCCATAAAAATCGTAACATATATGTCAGTTATTTTTCTTAATTAAGTTTTAAATAGGCGTCGATACATTAATTTAATAGTAGCAGTAGGACTAGCTTTATTATTTTAAATAATTTGTTGTATTACAAAGAAATCTAAAATTTGTTTATACCATCTGTCCATTAATAGTAGAATAGAGTGTATGGTTATATTAAAAATAATATATATTAAGTTTACAGTTATGGCAATTTAGACGTATGGCAGATTAAGTGTAACATATTAGATAAACCACTAACAATACAGTCTATTGTATTATTAATGGGTAGACCCTACTAATCCAACATTAGGGACCTTTTTGAGACCGAAACAAATCTAAGAAGAGGATGCGGAGTACTTTTAACTTTACTTCCGTATGTACAGAGATCCTAATCCAGACATTGAGGTAAACACAACTCCGAGAATTATTACTTTAAGGAACGAAAGAGAAAGAAAAAGAAAAGAAGAAGTTAGCATATGTTTTATCAAGAAAACAAAGATTCGAAAGCTTGGGACTTTTACAATATGCTAAGCAATTGCAATGCGTTATCTTTGACTATTTATAATTGACAGAAACGATTAATCCAATTATAACGTATGACTATATAGTAGTTCAAATACCTTACAGTAAGCATACGTAAAAGATACCGGCATGCTAATTTTTTATGTGATTTCCGACCTTGAATTTAGTCTATGGTTTGTTCAAACCTGACATTAATGCTGTGCTTTGCACCACTTAAGCCAAAATTGAAAGAATTAGTTATTTCAAATTGTAAATTGTTATTTAAATTGATCTATCCCTGCTGACAGCTGTAAACTTAAAAAAAAACACTCTGGAACTTTCTCGTCAACTAGGCGTATTACAAGATGTTTTATGTTATAACTATTTGGATGAGTGATAGGAAAATAAAATTAAATTAAAATTCTGTTAAAGACATTATCAAGTAACAAAATTAAGTACTTACAAATTAATTAAGTGCTTAAATAATATAGACGAGAAGATGTGAACTGAATAATCTCTGAACCATTCGACACAAAAAAGAATAGGACGAAAAAGTTAGAGAAACTAAACGAGATTGATTTTAAAACCTTATCTCCGGATGTGTGCTAATAATTTGTGAGTAAGTTCACACAATATGCAATTTTATCAATTTGTTGTCTTAATATTTATTAAGACGAAAGTATTTCATGTCATTTATATATTAAGAAGTACTAGGAAACTAAGGTCTTTTTTAATAAGCTGATTACAGTCTGATCAAATCTAAGTAGATAAGATAGAATGAGTGTAGCCCGATTAGAAAAGCTTAAAGAAATTAGTTTTAAAATATTAACTTTGGATTATATACATTTTATATATTTTACATGGATAAAAGTGAAGATCTGATAGCACAAAAACCGATAAGACTAACCATTAAGACTTTATTAAGAGTTTAATGACATTTGTTCTAAAATCTTGTAGTGGAGCTGTTTTGAAGGTATTCTACTATTCTACACTCTTTTCTTGCTCATTTTAAAGCCTCAAACATTTTTTTAAAAATCACTGTCCATATTTACAAATAACATATGTAGAAGTTCATGGTGGTAAGACAAAATGTGATACTAATTCCGAATTTGATGTTTAGAGCTGTATTTGAAATTTTAATTTGTTAATAATAAATTTAAATACAATTTAAATATTTATGTAAATATTTTTATAATAAATTTTATAATAATTTTTTTTGAAAAACTTAGATAAGAAATTTAATAATTGTTTGCTTATGGTTATGGTTATGTGTTTGCATAAGTATCCCTTAAGCTATGTTATAATAGAAAAATTTTAATTTTTATTATGCAATATACTTATTTATGTTTAGCTTGGGTATATTTCAATAAAACTTTTTAATATAACTTTTCTCCACGGCAAACTTTCTCATCTCACACCGCCATTTCCAAAACTATTTCACTGTATGCTCGCTAGTTTTTCCGCTGTATCCCTCGGGATATGATAAAAATGTAGCGCAATGTAATATTTTTCACCGCTTATTGTAATTATGTACGGCACACTTTAATTGCAAAAATGAGGCGTGCTTGCATATTTGAGTAGTTCGCCTTCGGCACGTGCAGATATTTACGAATGGAACTATTTCAGCCAAACATTCGAAATAAGTACCTTTTAGTTGTGTAATGAGTGGCTTAAATGTAAGTATTATTCAAATACTTTTATCTGCATGCCTGCTAATGCAAACATTACTGCGTTGGTATATTATATTACAGTTTTATGTATGACTATGCTTAGTTAACATTTATTTATATGGCTACGTTCTCATATAAGTAATATAAATATATATAGGCACATATACTCATACCTATATATATCCACCATTGCCTTTAATAAGCAATAAAATTCAGTTTAAGTGCATTTATAATTTATGTTGTGAATATTTAAACTTATACGAGCAATCGAGATTAGGCGCTTTGTGTATAATTAGTACCTCAGGGAATGTTTAAGTACCGTTCACTTGAGCCTAAATTAAAATGTGTAATTTTAACAAAATTTTTACGATTGTTATTTAAGAAATTTTTAAAGAAAATATACTTTGTTCTATTAAAATTTATTCAATGCCTAAATTTAAATAAATTCTTCGTATATAAGAATCATTTGCATATGATTAACATAATAAAATTGATTCACAGTTATACGAATGACATAGTTTTTTTATTTTTTGTTTTTTTTTTGCGGCAAGGAGGAGAGGAATGCCAGAATCCGGGGCCCCGGAAAGTGAGTGTTCGACTCGCACGGGCTAAACCAAATTCCCCTCATTCCTAAAGACCTTGTCCTACCCCGGGACTACGTTAATATTACTTCAAGGTAGTGTCTCTATTAATCATTTAAAACTTCCATCGGTGTGACCTGCGTCTAGACCCCGCTACTTCTGCAGGTAATTAACCTTATCCTTCATCTTTGTGCGATACATCTGAATGATATAGTAGCTAGCATCTTTTTCAAATATTATCCGTACTCTAATCCCAAAGACATTCAAACCTTTTTTGGTGATCCCTCTCGTCTGGCGTATAAACAATATTTTTTCGTGGTTTAACAACGAGTCATTATATATGCCAATCTGGGCTTTAAAGAACAAGGCTGCCACTTTAACTTATTGTAACTCACAATAACAAATAATAGTATAATAGAATAGTATAATAGACATGGCTGAAGTCAATCTAATTTAGATATTTTATTTCAGGAATAAATAAAAGTGATCCGTATACATTTGTAGTACTAATTACAATTGTTATAAGTACAATTATGTGGATAATAAAGACGAGATGTAAAGTCATTCGACTAAATGGTAATTATTTTGGTCAACATTTAACCGGCATATATTTTTTGTTTAATATAAAATAACTCGTAGATATAGAACATTGCTTCAGTAGATAACCTATGAGAAGATATCACGGAAGGTTATATTTGGGAGAGCAGTTCATACTAAATAAAGGATCGGAAATATACGTAATAATGCGAAACAAATGAGAGCGAATCACATAATGTGATCGGTTTTCATAGGAACGTACTAAAGTACAGAAGGGATACCATTACAAAATTTAACTAATTCAACACTAAACTAACATAAATCATAAAAGTAATATGAAAAGTAAGTCCAGTCAAGAAGCTAGTGATTAATATCAGTTTAGAGCTAATTCCATTAAGGGACGTGTTGTTTTTCTTATTAACACAAATAAGCTACCTTAAACCTTTAAAGCCAGCGCAATCCTTCTCAGCTAGCTTATATTTTACGTTTATAAATGAAATTCCGTTTGACAACGGGATATCCTTTGAAAAAGCTAGCATCTAATGCAGTCAATGAGTGCTTCTCAAGCTTGCCTGCTGTTTTATTACCGTCAAAATCCTAATGACGAAGTATCCAGGCGTGTATTACTTTATTTATAGAAGCCAAATCAGGTAAATATAGATACATACATGAGTTAAATGATTCTTAATTAAGTTAAATTTATAAAAAAAATTGCTGAAATTACTTGAAAATTCGTATCTTTTGAGAATAAGTCTTACCAAAAATGGAAAAAACAAATATATGTCACCAATATATAAAAGCTTCTAAAAATTAGTCGAGTTAAACTCATATTCTTCTCTGCTTTGTTTATCATCATTACAAATAGTCTATCCATCAATTTTTAAACATAAATCACGACTATAATAATATATAAGAATTTTTCGAAACTATGTTTATTAACAGTAAATACAGATCCGTTTCAAGTCTTTTACCCTTAATATTACTGTAATAATGTAACTATTATCTATTACTATCTCTGATACTATTTAAAAGCAAATATCTTTTCTCTGTTTGCCTGCTTAATACATTATTATTATAAATACAAACATATTGAACATTCTCACTACTGTTCCACAGTGCGTATGAGTGTTTTTTGTACGTGCACTCAGAAAAATTTGCTCAAACCACATACTAGTAAAATATAAGTGATCATTTTGTTAGAGAAATTTTAGCTCATGTGATAAAGAAGTTATGAAAACCAATACGTATTATGGTTGAACCAATATCATGAGTTGAGTAAGAATATTTTGACCTGGGATTTATTTAGAATGTGGTCACATCAAGCAAGTTATTTTTCTGAGTGTATTTGCTCATTTGAAATATAACTCGATTTGAACATTTTCCATATAGCAAAGTTATCACAAAGCAATAATAATTAGTTCTGTATTATTGTCTATTGTCCTAAAAGAAGAAAAGCAGTATAGAATATTCCTCTATGATACTTTTACAACGTACAGCTAACATTGAAATGCAGAGCACCTTTCATACTGAGTATTGAATTCAGCTGGAAATCTATTGTAAAATTGCATTAGAAAACAAAATCATTGTTGACATGAATACCGCGTTTTCATACATAAATCCAACTATGAAACTAAAATAAAATGACACATAAGACATAAGATAACAACACAACTGGAACAAATCAACCAAAATAACAATGATGCATATTGGCAACATTGAAAGAAACGAATCATCAAATGATACAAAAGTAACTGCACGACTGAAAGGAAATGTGAAAACCGCACAGAAAAAGCCGAGTAAAGTAGAAAAATTTATAGGAAAATGAGTGTATAGAACTTTGTGTATCTGTTCTTCTTTTATTTCACTATAAAAAGGCAACATATTCCAGCATTTGAGTTATCGTAGAAGTTGAAGTTACAGAACGTGTACACGTTTACATATCACTTTTATGCATTCTCAAAAATCAAAAAAAAGGAAAATTTTGTGTATATTCGTGAAGCAAAAACATTTCTCATGGAATACTCACCAACGGAAAAGTGGGTAAAGTGATTTTTGAATGTTTATTGTGTCGTCTACATTTCTTTTTACTGCACAGTAAATAGTGCACGCGGAAGTAAAATGTTGTT
Source organism: Teleopsis dalmanni (assembly GCF_002237135.1). Taxonomy (NCBI): domain Eukaryota; kingdom Metazoa; phylum Arthropoda; class Insecta; order Diptera; family Diopsidae; genus Teleopsis; species Teleopsis dalmanni. The sequence goes on along the minus strand of NC_051847.1, from coordinate 141,756,786 downwards.
ACTGCAAAATGTGTTACCAACATTTTATTGGCATATAAATGCAATGCCGTTCGTTGCTTATGTTGAAGAATGTGTGTTTCAGAAAAAAATTCTCTGAAGTTTTGTAAAATAAATGACACACTTGCCTCTTATGCTGAGAACATAAAACTGCAATAATAAAGGATACATTTCTTTGAAAATTCATTTGAAAGTGTTTTCTTAAATGTATATTTTTATATTGAAGTAAAGTTAATGAATGCAGTTAGAGTAAAAAATGAAAACAACTACAGAATACATCCAAGAATATTATATAAGAATACTTTATATGCATCATCCCATACATTAAATTAAAACAAATTAAAATAACTTCAGCGATAATAGAAACTGTTTGCCAACTATCACAAAATAGGCCCGATACGGTGCCTCTACGAACAGAATAATATTGAAATTTAACAATTAAAAATAAAAAATATAATTATTTTAATCAATTATTCTACAGCTGGTTTATGATTTCGTAATTATATAAGCACAGCAAGTAGATTTGTTAATAAAATTTTTACAGCCAATTCACAAAACTACAGAAAAATGTGCGAAAAATAAAGGTGCGCCGACTCTGAGCTTCACATTTGGCAGGGCACGAGTTCGATTCCTGGTACTTGTAGTCTCAAAAAATTATTTACGAATAATTAAATACAAAAATTATTTCTAAAACCACTGATTATGGGTATTTGACAATACTTGAAACAGCTGTATGGTCATCCGAAAATTCAATTAATTAAAATGATATAAAAATGGATTTATAAAATACTTTCAAAAGAAACAATTAAATTTTTACTTAATATGCTAGGTGAATTGATAATTATCTCACTTCACAATAGGTTGCAATGCCAGAACGAAATCAATTATATTTTATATATCTGCCAAGTTTTAAAAGTTTCGAATTCATCAGATGTTCGGCTTTGGTGAGATTTTTAAAAATAATTGAAATAGAACTGCACTGTGATGAAGGAATGAACAATGATGCAATCAAATTAAAAATGAATTCTGTTTACGGCAACCTTACACCAATAAAATATTGGAAAGCTGAATTTAAACATGGTTGTAAGAGTGTTTTTGACCAACCGTCCGGTTCCGGGCTGTCCAAAAGAAATCACAACTGAAAAAAACATTGAAAAACGATATTATGTGACTATTGAAAAGATGATTCCAGACCAAGAAATTTGTATCAAATAATGAAGAGAAATGGAAAACTGAGATATATTTTGAAGGATTTGATAAATCGTATTATTTAAAAGATATCCAAGTGTTAGAAGATCGTTGGACTCAATGTGTCCAACTAAAGCGTAACTATATTGAAACATAAAATGCAATTTTCCAAAAAAAAATGCGTTTTTATTATTTAGACCGGTCACTTAGCAATGGAATTTTAATTTTAAGTGCAATAAATAAATAAACTTAAACATGTGAGTGAGACGTGGTGTGCGTAGTGCGCATCTCCAATATAAATCGAGATAGAGGATAATTAAGAAACTTCTCATATAAAAAAATATAAGTTACAATAATAAAATACCTACAATATCAAATACAGTTCATATAAATAGCTTTATTATATACAGTAACCATTATCCTTTATCCATCAATTCGATATTTAATACATTCTTGTGCATACATGAATAATGGTTCGAAATAATGATAGCTCTAAGTTCATTTTTTTTCAAAAAGTATGCTAATTTGATCAGGTTATGTAATAAGAAAACATCGATAAAAAACCTATTTACTGAAAACAATATTTTCTATTAAGAATTTAGTTTCTTAGGTCAAAAGAGACGTTAAAATAAAATTATATGTCTATTTAATGTCATCAAAATGAACTTTAAAGACATTGTTCGTTAAAGCTCTTATACACTTTTGGCATAGATCTCTTTGGTATATACTAATACCTGAAAAACTATTAGAAAATTTCCATTTAATTATATAAACGTAATATGAATCGATGAATAAATCTAGATCTATTAAAAAATTTCTTCCGATTAAAATAAAAAAAATATTTCTTCTTTCATGTTTTTTACAACAAACTAAGAATTGAGAACAATTTGAAAGAAAATTATTTCATTTATAATATATAAATTTTTTACCTATAGCTTTCAAGTTCCATAACATCCTGTTAGTTTACCAACCTTATAAAAGAAAATATTTATGAATTCAAAAACAATTTTATTTTGCTACTTACTAAATGTATATATGTGTCACGTATATATGTGAAGCTATTATTTCGTTGTACGAATATATGAATAGATTATTCCTCTTTTTGCTATAGCATTCCTCGTGAGAAACTAAACTTAATCCAATAAACCGCAACGTTTTATATTTACTGATGATCAGTCTGACAAAGCCTAACAAAGTGTCAAAAAAGTATTTTCTTAAAGTCAGGATTCTTCTGAAAGTCAAAGTGGACTATCATAGAGAGTAAGTATACGTAATTACTTTTTTTTCTTGCAAGTTTCCACAAATTCTGCTTTGAATATTAAAGGGTATAAGAAGCTTCTATACTAATGTTTCAATTTACCTGTGATCATGGAGAGTTGCAGTAAACGTAGTTATTCACGCGGTTCCTTTCATTAAAATCTGATATAGTTATTTGACAGTCATATCCTATGACTAAATGAAGCTGGGAAGTTACGTATTATATAAGTATCTTTCACTTATAAATAGTTAGCTAAAGAAAGTATAGAGATAACTTTATCGTGTATTTTTTTATCGATGGTTGGTTTATTGCAGAAGTATGTCATCTGTTAACTTCCATGTATCTCAGCTAGCAATTTTTAGCCATTTTGCTGCTACATTCCTTGCAAGAACCACTTAGATAGAAGAACACAGACTAAATCCATCGTGTCGAATTTAGATAATTTAATAGGTCTTTCGCCTTTAACGATAAACAGTCTAATAAACTATCATAAAAGTGCCTTCCTAAAAATCTATTTCTCCTGGACGCCAAAACAGGGCATTCAGAGAGAAAGTGTTAAATGGTTTCTATTATAAATCATTTATAATATCAAATTATAAAACATTTATTATATCATAAAAGTACCTTCCTAAAAATCTGTTTCTCCTGGACGCCAAAACAGGGCATTCAGAGAGAAAGTGTTTAATGGTTTATTTTTCTTGCAGTTTTCCACAACTTCTGTAGTGGGGATTATGAGGAGTGCATACTTCCTCTCCATGGGTTCCTATACACCAATAATCAGAAAGATCAATGCAATAAGCCTTGCAGTGTTCACACGACCTCTTTTCCGGGAGTTTCCGGGATGTTGTTTTATTATAGGCCATATTAAACGTGATTTTGCACATGATTAAGTTGCTTTCATTTGTTATTGACAAGCTGAAGAAAGTAGAGAAAAGTATTTCTCTTAATGGTCTCAAGGATAATTCTTATGTCAAATTGTCATTTGTGTATAATATGATCATTTATAATATGATCGTAAGATATTGAGTTTAGAAAACAATATAAAATGAAAAGTATAATAACAACTACGATGTAAATTTTAGTTTATGAAATAAATATATAATATGAAAAACTTTAATATACCATACTTTAAGTAAAAGTAGTTGAAAACATTTTCTATAATTGTATAATTTTATCTTTTTATGCTGACCTAATTTAGTAAATTAGGAATTTCAACTAAAATTATAAAAATGTGAACGAAGTATAATAAAAATTCATAATACAAGAATTCTTCTGTTATCACTCTGGCATTCACACAGAGATATTCTTTAAACTACAAAATATAACTACAACTACAAAATATCACTACACATTGAGTAGCATAACAAATTCGAATGTGTACAAGTGTACAAGTGGTGTAGTTTATTTAAAAAAGGAATTTCCACTACAGTAAAAACAAATGCCAGATGCATACAATACGAGTCGAATACATTCTGGGAATGGTTACATCTTCACATACCAGCAATTGCAACAGCTGCAGTGTTGATAAACGTAATGACAACGTCTCCTACTTACTATTGTTGCTGATAATTCCATTTGCAGCATTTCGACTACTTCCTTAAGTATCTGCAATACTGCGAGCGCTGCTTGCTGTTGTCATCCCGGCCATTGTTTCTACATGCAATTTGTGCTGCAGATTGTTTTCGTTTGTGTGTTGTTAGTTTGTTTGAACAAATTTTACTCAAAGGTCATTCGACCGTTCTTATAAAAATTTTCTCAAGAGTTATTGCATGAAATATAAAATATTTTAATGACAAGTGGGATTTTTGGCCGCACTCATGCGTGCCACAGAAATGGCAAAGGAAAAACAATGAACGTTTGTATCAAAAATATTTATCTCTATTTTTGTACTTTTGAAAATTTATTTCTTCTAAATACATACATATTAATAAATTTAGAACTTTTGTTTGCTGCTTAAGCATATATTAAATATGTAAAAGGAAGTATACATTTCAGACATAAACTACAGACCAAAATATTTATAAAATCGTAGGAATCACATACATATGTTACAAGGAATAAATAAGGACTAAAGTAATTCCTTTTGTTTCACTTTGTAAAGAAAAGTAAATTCAATTTTATTTTCTACTAAGTTTTGAATGCAGTTGACAGTTTAACCAAAAGGTTTCATTTGATTTTATTTCTAAAGTTTTAACTTAATCGGAAGATATTTGATTTTACAAATACATTTTTGGATCTTTTATTTCACATAAAACAATAAAAAATTATTCTCTTATTACTGAAAATGAATTTAGCTAGCATAGGGATTTGTTCATAGTTAAACAAAAGTGATTGTTGATAATTACTTGTAAAGTCAATTTCATTTTACTAGTCAAAATAATGTCAAAATTAGCTTATTTGCTTAACGATTAGCGTATTTGAAATTGGAAGATTATGACTGTTTTTAACATATATTTCTTTTATTAACGGGAGTCAAGCTACAATCTGTCGAAAACGAGGATCGTTTTAAGTAGTATGTTATTGTTGTTGTTGTGGTTTGAGTTAGTGCTATTGCGCACTTTTGTTTTTTTGTGGCTGGGGGGCTTATTCCTGCCCCACACTAAACTTTAACTATACTTGAACTTATATCATTTATTTATCTTTTAACTGATGACGGACCGTAGAAGCAAGAGTTGTTACACTCAAAGTGACGAAATTCGGATTATCTGTCTTAATATCTCTTCTATTCAGACATACAATAAATTTTTAAATAAAAGCTAAGAAAGTAATTTTTATAACTGAAGACACATTCTTCAAAGTAAGACTACAACATTTCTTAAGGTCCAGATATATCGAAACTGCTTTAGTTTTAATTGTAATAGGCTGTGCTAACCTCAGAAAAGTATATTCCAACTACATACATTAAAATACATTATGTACATACATACATAAGTTTTAGCGCATGTGACAATGAAGATATGAAAACCAACATGTGGTATAGTTGAACCAATATGATGCGTAGAGTAAGAATATTTTAACCCGAGATTTAGTTGAACACTGATTAAATCAACCAAGTTGTTTTTGTGAGTGAAAGAATTACAAAGCTTGAGCGATATCTCTGTCTTGTTTATGAGACTCGACTCTGTGATATCTTTTAATTGAATTCGAGTATGAATTCGAGTTTTCTATTCGTAACTAAGAAAAGATTTAAAATTTGTGGTTAAGTTCACACATTTTTGATGTATTTCAAAATTTAAATCATGTGACTTAAATTAAAGAAAATTTTGTAATTTCATATACTCGACAATATGTATATAATTATAGTATTCCATATTTCAGTTTGGTAAAACTGCTGGTGTTTAATTCTAATTAAACTTATTTTGTCAGATTAGAGAGAGAGAGTATTGCTATTAAATTGAATATGATCACTTGAGTTAGTGACACATCCACAAAAACGATGGAAGCAAAGTTGGAAATAAAAGTGAGTTCCTTTTAATTGAATATTTTAATAGTTTTAATTTAATATTTATGTTAATTTATAGTAAACTAGTAACTCTTCTTGACAAAAGAGAATTAGCATATTGTCAATAATTTTAATACAGTGACTTGTGTGTGGGAACTTTTAGAAAAAGTGTGTTAATATTTTTAATTTAATTTTAAATAAATTAATATCAAATTAAAATGTCACTTGAGTATGTTATTAAATGTCTCAGATATTCATAATAGAGTGTTTAGTAATTTTGTCATATTATCATATTTCAATATACTTGTGAATACCTTCCGTATGTAGTATATACCTATTTTATTAATTTTCTATTACAAACGACATAACCAGTAATATTTTCCTATTCGTCGAATTCGGCAAACCAAACTTACTAACCCTATTATAACCTCCACAATAGTCGTCTTAGGAGTAGCAGGTAAGTAGGCAGCGATGGCGAATGTGCTCTAATCTTACATTGAAAATAATTCCGTGTCAAATAAATCACTTTAAATAGCAAAGTCATTGAATTAAGTTAAAAAAGGAGCGCATCCGCGTAACATTACATAGATACCTACTAATATATACGCTGACTTAAAATAAATGTTAAACTTACAACTAACTTATATTTTTTTTTTGGTTGTATTACCACCAAAATGAAAATTATTGCTCATTCATCCATAAAAATGCTACATTTTAAAATCAAAGCTACCAAATGAATGTCAGTAATATATCCTTTCTAAGCAATTCATCCACTTCAGCATTCATTTGAGCAACAATCTGTTCCATCCGAAACCGAAGCTAAGCGAACTGTATTGAACTGAATTGAAGTCAAGCCAAGTCAATCGTATTCAAACCAAGTCAGTCATGTAATATCGAATTGCCAATGTTGCCAATGCTAACAGTTTGGCGAAAGTTGCTGCCGTTTCTGCCGTTGCTGCTGTTGCTTCAGTTGCTTCTGTTGCTTTTGTTCAGGTTGTAGTTGTTGCCAATATTGATATGTATTATGTGTGCTATTTGTGTTGTTGGTGCTATTATGGCAGTTCCGGCACGTAGTAGCACGTAAAAGTAGCACATCCAAAGCATTTATAGAGTTTTTTAAATTCTTTGTCATTGTCAGTGAAACATCAAAAAAAAAATACAAGAAAATAAATTTTAAAGAAATTATATAGAAAACAGTGAAGAAGTGGAATTTCACCAAACAAGCTGCATTATCACTGTGAGCATTGCACTTGGCCGGTCGTATATGTCATTTGCCCACGAACTTTATTTTTACCCTCTTTAATCTTTAAAAATGCTTTCATTACCTAATGGAAATTCTTACACCTTAAGCAAAATGTCTTAAAGCTTAACTTTCACCTACAAAAGCAAAAGCAGAGATAACCAAGCATATACCTTCATTTCATATACAACACCTGAGCATATATATTATACAATTTTACTTTCTTTTTAGTGACCATAAAAATGTTTATGTACTTTTTGACATTTCACTTCAGGAAAAGTTTTCCTGGTTTATTTAAAGTTGTGACGCACAAGAGAAGTCATAGACAATGCAATTTTAGCTTACAGTGCAGCTATTATACCACAAACTTAAGCCATAGCCTAACTAAAGTACTTTGTGCGGTGTATCTAGTGGACTTAAGAAAAATACGGGCTGCCAAAATCCGAAGGACAAATATTTTTCTTCAATTTAGTCTTTTACTATCTTGTTGGAGTTTATGATAAAACATAAAAAATAGTTTAGCTATTACTTTTTTAGTTTACTTAATCAAAATTATGTAAAGAAATAATCAAAAATTAATTATTTTTCAGATATAATAACTTTTAATTAAATTTTGGCAACCAAATATAATCATTATATTCTATATTTAAACTTATTTGCTTACAAAAACTTTGAAAATTTGTGCTGCTATGTATATTAGTTTAAATTACACTAAATTTTTAAAGGGTTATGAACTTGTCACCAAGTCACTGCATCCTTTGAGGATTATTGTGACAAACCCACGTTAGTTCCATAGGAGAGTAGCAGTTAAAAATTCCATTATATTCTTTTGAAAGATGTTGCCTTATTCCTTTATAAGTGGCTATCGTCTTACAGCTATCGTCTTTTGTAATACCTAGGTTCGATAGATGCCTTTTTACTCTACAATGTCCAGTTAGGAACCCTGTGACAATTCGGATGCCTTTTCTATTCAGCATTAGAGGTTCTCTTGTTCTGGCTTTTGATCGATATGGCATGGATTCTTTAGCTTGTCTACAGACAATTGCATTATCCCAATTATTCTGAGCTGCTTTTTCCAGCCATTCATTAATTTTAAGTTTGAAAAAGCTACATGAATGATCGCAGAATGGTTGTGATCCAATATAATATGAGGCCGCCCCTTATCTGGCTAGTTCATTAGCTTTCTCTTTTCCCTCAAATCCGGTGTGCCCTAGGATTAATATTCTTGGGAGCCCTGTTCCTTTCAGCAATATCTTTGAGAAGTTGAAAGCATTCCCACTCTAGCTTTGAGGTCACTCGAGGTAAACGTAGTGCTAGGACTGCTGATTTGTTGTCAGAGAAAATATGTATGTTTCTCCTCGTGATGAGTATCCCTTTATATTCCCTTAGACATAGTTTAATTGCGTGTACTTCGGCCTGAAAAACTGAGTATTCTTGACACATACTCACAAATATTTCCTCTTTGGGTTGTACCTCATATACTCCCGCCCCCACTCCTTCTATAGTTTTGGAGCCATTCGTATACCACACTTGTTAGTCTCCAACGAATAAAGGTATATTCCGTTTCCAGTCATTTCTGTCTGGTATTAGTACTGTTATATATTAAATATTCATATTGATTATATACAAGTCATATATTAAATTCTTCAATAAGTTCAAAAACCAAAAATTAAAAAACAAATTTTAAGAGTTTTATTATAGTAAAAATGACTTTATTTTTTAAAATAATTTCCCTCACTTTATTCGATTGATAGTCCAATTAATGTATCCCATCTCTGTAGTAATTTTGTAAAAAGTTTACGGAATTCTTTACTGCGACAGATATAATCTCCTTAATTAATGAAAATTATTATCCGTGAAAGAATTCGTTCAGGTGTGAGAAGAGCCAGAAGTCGTAGAAAGTTAAATCTGTCGAATAGACTAATTATTGCAACAAATCGTAACTTAATTTGCATAGTAAGCGTTAAAACTACTATTTAAAATTAATAAAATTTATTTTCGACTGATGTAATTCATAATTGATTTTATTACCATTTCTTGTTATTATTTACTATTTGTCGTAGTAGATCATTAAAATACAGTACACATTTTTTTTCATTATGTACCAATTGACTGGCATCCTTATGACCAAATTTCGTAAAATTGTGTGCATCAAAACCTATGAATAATGTTTTAAAATTTGTTGAACTTGAACTCACAAAATATGCTCTAACCACATAGTAGTAAAATTAACCTGATCATTTTATTAGAGATATTTTAGCGCATGTGGTAAAAAAGTCATGAAAACCAACATGTGGTATAGTTGAACCAATATGATGCGTCGAGTAAGAATATTTTGATCTAAGATTTAGTTAAAAACTCGTTAAATCAACGAAATTATTTTTCTAAATGTGCAAACCTTACAACTAAATCAATATTAAATAAAAATTCTAAAAGTTGAAATAAAAATCAATATTGTTGAAACAAAATCTTTAACTACTGCCACAATATTTTTGATCAGTAAGGCCTCTCAACCGATGGCAAACAAACTAAATTATTCTCATAAAAATATAAAATTTATTGACTATTTCTAACGCAGAAATTGAGAGAATGTTATTAACAAATACAATATATACTCTGAATCATGAATCAATATATACTCTTTCATGGGTCGAAGTATTATCAAACCACGTAGGGTAAACAGTTTTTACTAAAGCTTAAACTTTCTACTCAAAAATTGATTGGCGAACTACAATTAATAACACGCAATAGAACAAGTTAGATGTACTTTGTAGAATCCTTAAGCTTCTCAAAAGAGTATGGAGTCAGAGATAAAAAACATCAATGATTGTAATTAGCATTCACACACAATATAATTTAACTTTTTGATCACTTAATTACTTACTTAGTTCGCCATTACAGACGTGAATCATCCTTGGGCGCATCGAATAGCCTCCGCTAGCTACCCTGATCAATGGGTTGCTGTCACCAGGTGGTAGTACCGAGCCGGAACAGTTTCTTCTATTCAACTTTTTGATAAACGATCTAAATCAGATATCTCTGAAGATGTTCGCAAACACCAATGAAAAGTCGGGTTAATGATAAAATGAAATCAAGTTAGCAGGAAATACATTAATCCATATCATAATTAACCGAAATGATACAAAAGACACTGTCGCCAGCACATCATGAAAATGTACATGGCCATTATTAAAGTCAAAAACAGAAAGTATAGTAAATCACTTAGAGTTTTATAAATATAATTACAGGCAAAAAACACCATTTTTAGATTTATAAATGTAAATCAGTTCCAGAACATTATCAAAAAACCGAGTGAGCGTTTGTGACAACATTTTCTCTGATTATAGTGCAATTTAATGTATTTTAGATGATCTAAAATATAAATATAAAAGAAATCTTCAAACTAAAAACCGCTGACAACTTTTTCATTTGCAGTAAACGAATTATTATTACTTTAAGTGTGCACATTTAATAATGAATTGATTGTATTGTAATTCTCAAATATTTTAGAATTTCTATTCTATATGAAACTAATTTTACTTTGGTTAAGTAAATCCATTTAATATAATTTTAATTAATACCAGCACTTATGTTTTTGCTACCTCCTTTCTCCAATTTTCTATAAAATTATGAATTTTATATTAACTTCCATATTTCAAAGGTAACTGGTTCTATTTAATGTTACTGTGGTGTTATTTAATATGCTTGCTCGAAAACCACACAATGGTACCAGATCTAATTCTGCATCTGATATGTACTGTTAGAGCCTTTTTACTATCTCCGTTTTTGATTTAGTAACTATAACTGCTTTTTTCATTCAATTTACCTAATTATTGCAGTGTCTTTAATAGTGAACATAAGCAAATGAAATTTATGTAGTATTGATATTTTTAAACTGATAAGCTAGCTAGATGGAGCACAACTTTTACTGAAAACCCAACAGTTGAAGAATACGCAATTTATGTACTAAATATATACGAACAATGGATAGTAACAAGCGGTTGTACTATCTAGTGCCTGTGGTTTTTGTGTAAAAATTTCTAACTTTAAAAGCCATGATTTTAAAAACTAAGCAATTGTAACATATATCGTATTGGACAAAACTGCTCAAAATAGCTTCTTTTACTATTATCCACTGTTAAATAGATAAATCCTCCGGCAAATTGTCAATGCCCCATGGTATATGAAAAACGTGAATATTCATAGAGATCTTCAAATCAACACAGTCATATATCTATTTGTCAGCAACACACAAAAGTATGAAATCAAGCTTAGAAACCACCAAAACCCACTTGCAGCCAATCTTACCCAAAGCACTGAAACCCAACGATTCAAGAGAAACTATGTAAACGCGGCTGTTGGATAACAACGTCCGACATGAAAACGAAACTGGACGAAGCTTTGGCTAAAGGAAATGAATTATCTTATAATAACTTATTGTTTGTTCTATGTTGATTTTTAAAAGATTCAATAAAAAGCAAAATAAATAAAAAAAAAAAAAAAATAGCTATACCCAGGAAAAACGTATTCGTCTTATCACTTCAAATGTTTTCCACACTTTTCCACATATAGAAGCATCTTATGACTCGATGAGTTAGAGAATTTTATAAAGCCTTTTAAATCAACTATAAAAATACTGGTAGAAATTATAAGAAGAATTCTAATATTATGCGATACAAGAAAATGTAAATTTCACTGCTTTTAACATTATTTATCAAGTTTAAAAAACAGCTATTCTAGCCTAATTCATTAATCTTGTTATCTCCAATGCTAATGCGTATTGTATGGCATGCATTAAAACCAAACGGGGTTTTATAGATGATAGCTCCCACAGGTACATCCTTTCCACATGACATCAAGTTGTATTTGTTTATCTGATTTAATATGTACAACAGAGCATAAAAGAGATACCCTTAATATATCTTTCTAATACTTATTTTTATTTTTAACATAAATTTAAGTGCTAATGGATCTAGAAATTTATACTCGTATCTAGCGAAATAAGTACTTCACTAAATTGTTAAGATAATTGAGCACAAAGATTAAAGCTATTATTGTTATTATTACTGCACACAATATCAAAGTGAAAGAGGTTCTTCAAGCTATACTCAGCTGAATAAAGAACAATGTATCTATAATCATCTCGAACCAGTGTTTCATCGTTTCAATGTTGTAAAATTTGAATATATTATACATTTAAATAATTTATTGCATTTCTTCACTTAAAATTAAAAAATATCTTTGGCTATATAAAAATTTCTTCAATATGTAATTTACCATAAATTTGCAATTTACTGGCAAATTATTTTCATAAGCCATTTCCATTTTAGCACCGCCAACATATGGGAAACAACTACCGGAATCCAGCTGAGCTAACGCTAAGTGCCAGAGCAACTCCAGCAAAACTCATAACATAAAATACAAAATTGATTTTCGCGCGAGTCATTAAGTTGGCTTAAGTAAAAGTGTGCAAATCTCTAGAAATTTGCTTGTGTGCGTAACACACTTCAAATTACATGTCCTTACATATCCTTACATATATTCATATGCGCGTAACTTTGTATGTGTATGTGTGTGTATGTGTATGTATTTCACAGACGAGTTTATTCAGAAATGTGAATATCTTAAAAATTTAAATTTAAATAAAGTTCACTTGATAATTTCCTGCGTTCGTGTAATTTACAACCAAATAAAAAGCATAATTTCCTGTTTCGTTGCACATTCCACAACATTTACATTTAAATTTTTATTTTTTCCATAACTCACTTTCACACACACACACACTCACACACAGAGAGCATATCCTCGCTTTGTCCTCTACTATGTGAATGCGTGCTAGTGCGAGCGTTCAGTTGCGAAGGTTACAACGGCAACTCTCACACTTTGTAAGCCTTTTAAGTAAATAAATTCCAAAGTGAATTACATTTGGTTGCAGGCAAGTTTAGAGCTTCTAAAGCAGGGTATCAGACACTTTCTGTACTACAAATACAGGTACATGCGGTATAGGCAAGTGAAATTCCAATTTTATTCTTATGGATATATGTGTACACCAGCTAACTTATCAATATGGGCTTAAAAGAATTTTGTATGTTATTTGCCCTTTTTCCAATTTTTTGACAATTCCTTTCTATTTTGTTAATTTTGATGCTTTTGTATTGAGTGTACCTTTGAAATCATGAAAGTACTACTCTGCGACTGATTCGTGTTCTCTTGGATGAATAGAAAAATTTGTCACAATTTTTCAATAGTATTTTAGTCCATATACTACTCTTTTACTGTTATGGAAAACATAAGTGGAGCATATAGCTTTCAATTAAATCATATGAAATTGTATTTGGAAGGATCACCATTAATTTTTGTAATATGACTATCAAAATTATTACTAGAAATTATCACAGTGAAGAATAATAGACACTTAAGTAATAGACACTTTAATAGAAAGTAATAGAAATAGAAAGTAATAAAGTAATAGAAAGTAATAGACACTTTCAATAAAAGGACTGCAAGTCACTACAACCACAAGTGGCGGCGATAGGTGTCGGCAATCTTAAAATCTCTCTCTTAAACACGATGAGAGAATAGAATCGAAGCAATAAAAACGATATTTTTGCTATTTGATGATGTTATTGAATGTGTGAATGATCTGAGAAATAAAACCGATGTTGCAATTCACGTATAGACGAAATTTTACTAGGAGTGAACAATATACTCGTAAATAAACTATGGCAATCAAGTGAAATGAACTTTTACGACTATCATAGCACTGGATTTGAAAGCGTTTAATAAACCCAACTGTTAAGTGAAAAATGGACTTACACACTTAAATTAGGATGGAGTTTACTATCTTGTTATGACCTATACAATCCGTTAAAATACGACAAGCAGTAAACTTTTTTATCACAATGATAGCAGCAATAATTATTGATACCTACTGTCGAATCAAAACACTTAATGTATTGGCAATTCTATCAATTGAAGCAAAAATAGCAGCTGGTGCAAATTATGATATAATTTTAAAAAAATTCAGTCGGACTAAAAGTAGGAACATTCATTTATTTAAATTTATGTTTATTTTAATTTGATGAACAATAAAACTTTCATACATGCTTCAGCGTATTAATGAATTTAATTTATTAACTTTTTTAAATCGGTAATGAAAAGGGCCTCGCAATCCTGATGTCGCCGACGTCCAGAATATTGATCTAGCTCCGCCACTGACAACCACAATGACTGAAGGAAAGCCTTTGCCAAATGTAGTATGTGCATCATTTGATAACAGAAGTACTTTATGCTTAAGTTTTTTAGGGTACTCAAAACTAAGATCATCCAACCAACAAAACATTCAACAGTCAAATAGATTTGTTAACAAAGTGCTACGAAAAAGAAAACTTAATGCTAAGTCAATCTTCATTATCAGGAAGACAAGATAACCAATTGCTCTTTAGCAGTTTTACAACTCCAGACTGAAGTTTGATATCATTACACTATTCTCAACATCTAACGAGTTCAACTAACACCCAACCAACACGGTCCGCTTCAAAATCTTGCCAGTAGCTACATCAATCATAGATATAACTGTCGGAACTACTGCAAAAACATTTGTGAAATGTCAAATTTATGAAACACGGAATACAAACCAAAACACAATCGATCAAGATGGAGAATTGGAAGTCCAGGTTGTTTAATTATTTTAATTGATGTTAACAAGTTTTTGCATATCTTTACCATACTCCCAGCCATTTAGAAATGTCGAGTAAATAAATAATTCCCATTGACGCTTGTAAGAAATATCAAATTATCAAAGGAATTGGTTGTGACCCAGTACTGTAAATACCAGATAAATCAGCTTTGACCTATACTTGCAACAAATTACGATAAGTGAACATTATTTGTGCTACTTGATATCACGTTTACTCGTATTCTTGTATATTCTCACATCTTGTGAAACAATATCATTATGCCTATAACTTCCAATAATATTTTAATCTCCACATCTACATATTTAAGAAATGCTTTGTTTGTTAAAGTAGTAAGTTAGTCAGATCTATCTATCAGACCAACACAAATTCACTTACTTTACTGGAAATTATTTAAACTCTTTTGCAGTAATCAAATTATTTCTTCAAATTTTAGTTAAGAAATAATAGCCTTATTGATTAAGTATGCAACAGTTCGATATTTTCCGAGAATACGTTCAAAAAAATTTTGAAACATTATCAGGTTTCTACCTAAGACAACAATCTCTTTTAAGCGTATCGGCTGCATGCACGTCGTCTCCAGTCTGATACATCCAGTGAGAGAAGCACTCCCTCAACTTGATCACACCACCGGAGTCATTATCCATTCTCATCAGACTGTTAATTCACTGAACTATCAGTCAATGTTATGGTAAAACTTCGGCATAAGTATTTTGATAAAATAAAAACCGTGCATTTTTGAGATTAACTTTGAAATGGCTTTATAAAGAATTTGATAAAAACGCGTTTGTCTGCAATTTTTTTATATCACGCTTCCAACACGCTCATGAACGAGTTGGATGATATATTTTAGTATTTTGTTTAATCGATAATAAAACTGCCGAGGTATTGACTGCAAGGTATTGTTACCCGTTGAACAATTCAAGCCAAAAAGAAAGTTTCTTAGCTTAAAACCCAAAACGGAAGCTGCTCTCATGTCACTAATCTAGCTAAAAGCTTACTTCATTCTGCTTTTGTTGCCAAACAGCTGATTACTAGTATTTGACAACGTTAAGTTAATGCAGCCTTTAAAATTAAACCAAGCCTTACGTTATGGAGATTTAACAGAATTCTTGTTAGTTTTTTTCTTCATAAAAAATTAAAAAAATATAAATTAATTAGTAATTTCATATGTTGGCATAAGTATTTTTTCAAGTATATAATACTAAGACAACAAAATTTAAACTTAAAGAAAGTAAGAAGAATTTAGCAAAATATATAACCTTCTTTTGATTCAATAACTTTTTGATGGCGTCTCGGTACTGAATCTACTAAATTTTGAAGAATCTCTAGACACGTATCTTTCCAAAGGGAAGTAACATCAGAAATTGTCTCCTCTCTGATTTTATTTAACGAAACTGTTCTTTTTCGTTTCAAAAGAGGCCAGACGTTTTCTATTATATTTAAATCTGGACTTTGACGTGGCCAGTTTAAAGTAGTAACACAAATATCATTTGAAAAATTACTTGTCATCCAGGCTTTGTGGCATGTAGCATTATCCTGTTGCAGGATAAGTGATTAACCAATAAGCCTATCTCCGGAAGGAAACGCATAATCGTTCAAAGTAGTCGAATATTGGTGAAGTGATTCACCAATAAGCCTATCTCCGGAAGAAAACTCGTAATCGTTCAAAGTAGTCGCATATTGACCTTGGTTCATTGTACCGGCGATAAGAACCAAGTCGCTCAGTCCATTATATGCAACACATCTCTAGAACATGACCGAACCTCCACCATGATTCACTTTTTGGAAAACGGGAGGTCGAATTTGCTTTTGCACCTTTGGAAGTCTTACAAAAAATGTGTTTTTGATGATTTGTACTCAAAAAAGCTTTCATCTGTCCATAGAACGCTTCTCCAAAACTCTTTTGGGTTGTGCAGATGTTCCTAACCGAAGGCCAGTCCTTTAAGCCTGTTTGCTTTTGATATGTACGTCACGTCCTTAGCTTTTATTGTCTTAAAATATCCTTCCATTAAACGTTGTGGGATAGTACGGTCACTAATTAGAGTCTTGACCGCCAAGTTCTATTAATCTGCAGCCGATTGAGGCTTTAGAAAAATTTTTTTTTGAAATTTCCTTAGAAGGACTCGGTCTTCAGTGTGCGTTGTTTTACGTTTAGAACTTGATTTCATTCAGTTTCTTTTGTTAATATGCTTTTTAAACTTATTAATTGGATAGTAAACATTTTAACGCGAAACGTTAAACTCCTTTGTTCTGTCTTTAACTGCCGTTTCAGCGTTAAATTTTGCTACCATTGAAGATCTGATAACCAAACTCAACTGAGCCATTTTACCCATGTTTTCTAATAATTTATAATTCTATTATTATTTTTTATCAACATTTAATATCAATTGAAGTCAAATACAAAATTTTTTTTTGTTTTCACGTGCTCAAAATTAAAAAACATTTACGCAAAGATTTTGTCAAAATATTTATGCCATGCTAAAATTCGTTGTCTGCATTCATTCTTATCAGCACAAAGAGAATGCTGGATTGGACTTCATTCTCGCACCGTTATTTAACGGTACTAAGCAAAACTAGATTTAATAGTCACAAAAAGGTTTTGTCAAAATACTTATGCCGGCTAGTGTATATGTTTATTTGTATGTGTCTAATCTAAAGCCTTAGCTGCTTAGGTGTCCTTTGAGTTTGCAGTACCTAGTTAAAAGCCTGATTGAAATTGCAAATCTGATTTTTGATAGAGCATCAATATGGTACTTAAATATTATTCTACTTACATTTTTTTATTGAAATTCCATCGAACTGCTCATTTCCCAGTACCTGTACATGTCCACTAACTCAATAGAGACTGTCTTTGTTGTTTCAAACTAGCTTATTTAAATTTTAAAGACAATCTTTATTAAGTTGGAATCAATCTTAATTAAATTTTTATGTTTAATGTTATTTGTGTCACTACCTTTCCAAAGCTTTGACAATACTATTACTGTGCATATGGAAATACCTGCAGTTTGCATACAAAAAAAAATACTGTATATTATTAGATATAATATATATAAAAACGTACAATATTTTGCATTATTTACCTTTTCAAATGTTCTTAGAAAATAAACAGCAACATTTGAATGAAATGATTTTCTATGTGCTACCGGGGAAACCTGCGATAAGATAGTGCGAAACCATTAGTATGCTAACATAACAGTCAGCATGCGATACAAATGTATACACTAAAGCCATTTAACATAAGTAATGTTTTCCTTTGATAATACACAGCACACACAAACGCGGATACCTGCATTAACGTAGATATATGCCACTATTTATACACAGCGGTACACGTCAACACGTACGTGTACAAATTTTAGGCTCTGCCAACATACTCTGATAACTTCAATTTCATTTTCATTTTCAACTCACATTTCCGTTTCCGTTATGGCATGATTTGTGTTTGTGTGCCACTTTCTTGAGATTTTATGGTGCATATAGTGACGTTAGTGGCAACAGCGGCAACATCGGCAACATCGGCAACAACAGCAACATCAGCAACACCAACAGCGACAACAACGGCTTTACCGGTGACATTTAGGATTGTCAGCTGCGAACTGATAGATGCATACACGTATATGCGGCTTTTGTGGTAACTATATTAAATGCCTCATATACATACAAAAACTCTTAGGCCTTTGGAGCGCAACTAAATAGCATTATGTGCTCTGGCAGCTGTTCATGTATGTTACAGTGCTTGTGTATGTCTGTATAAATAAATGCCATCTTAATATATGTGTGTGTAAGACATTTAGGCACATAAGTGCGATAAAATATTCAAATTAAAAGGACTTATGTAGGCACTCAATGTCGTCGCTGTGATAATACCCATAACCAATGCTAAGTTCCTCTTCTGTTAGTACGTCGTACTTTTATTTGCAACTGTATTTGCTCTTGGTGGTGCCATTCGGGTTCTTGTTGTTGTCAACGTATTTTACGGGTAATTTGAATTCTTAAGATATCCGTGTCAGTATTTTACGTTAAATATTTTATTGTTGTTAGTCTTGTCGTATTTGATGCAATTGCCTTTTGCGGTAGTCACTGTTATGCTTTAACACGGCCATACTCCGAAAATCTCACACGTTTTTTTTTAATTTTTTATTCTGTTTGACATAAACATAGCGACATTTGTCTTTGAATTTTAAAACATGTACAGTTAAATATCATCTACAATATCCAGAATGACACACGTGTTCGTTAAAGTAGCAATAAAATTTTAAACTTTTATATGCCAAATATTCAATACAGTATTTTATTCATATAATAATAAATTGTACTGGCACTTGCAGTCCAAAGAAATTATTTATGAACTATAAAGTAATTAAAAAATTCGAATGTTTTCTAAGACTACTGAAGTGAGTACTTGACCAAATTTCAATAAATTAACTAAAATTTTGTTGTTGTCATTTCATTTCTATTTAAACCCTTCTAACTTTAAAATAGTTTAGATTCATCAACAAAAATTAACATTAAAAAATTTGAAGTTCTGTATATGTTTTACGAATCAAAAAATTTATAAAACGGAACAAGAAATAAAATTACTAAACAAAATTACAAACATTGACATTACTAACTACTACCTCAATATCCCATCCAAACGATAATTAATCAACAGCCCACGTACAACAACATAAAATAAGATAAGTTGGTAAGAATGCTAACACTATAAACGTAATTGAAGCATGGCCATTAAAGTCAACTCTATTATCACATCCGGACTTTAAAAAAACACCCAATGCAATTTTTAAAAGTGTTAGATCTAAACTAACTGTGCTAAACTTACTTGCTAAAACTATTTTAAATAAACCAAGTTTAAAGTTTACAAACCGAGTCGATAAATAAATATTAACTTCATCATCTACTCAATGAAACCCCTAATGATTTATGAATCATAGCTTGAAATTCACGAGAAAATTTTATTACGGGTCATTATGGCCCAAAATATCACCTACGTAAACTTCCATTGTCTGTTAATCAGGAATGCAGTTTATGCTTTGAAGATGAGGACACAACTATGCATATTCCTTCTGATAGTCCAGCTTTAGAAACTCACAGAAGAAAGTTCTTTCATATGGAATTTCTGTTAACAGTACAGATTAAGAGTTCTTTTCCAGATTTAATTCTGGCCTTTGCTTTAAAATGATTTCTAACGTGAATTTGCCTAACAGCCGCAGTACCGGACATGATGCTCCGAGTGAAAATATTTTGACCTGAGATTTAGTTAAAATGTAGTTAAATCAAACAAATTATTTTTCTGAATGAAATGATATAGGTATATTTAATGAAATGATTTAATAGGTATAAATGATTTATTGTATACAATAAATTTTTTATTTTAAATTTTTACAGTTTCATATTTTTTACAATCAAACTATTTCTATCAAAATGACTTATGTTACCTAAATGGAATTAGAGGAATTATACTGCAATTTCAACATGCATATGTATACATAACACGTTGATATATGTATTCTATAACACGTTGAAATAACTCCACTTAGTTATACTCTCATTAGTAGCAATCTATAGAACTTAGCTCACAATATATATAAGAACATTTTTAAAATAAAAAACTAAACTAAAATTCGAATAAAAATGTTACATTTTTTAGTATCTTAAATTTTACAACCGAAAGGATCATCAGAAATATCTGAATTTTATATATTTATGTGCAAACACATACATTTCTACTAATACTTCTAACCCACTGCTTGAAATACTTGCAATCACATCCAAGTACACGTTATGCCTGTTAGAATTTACAAAATTGTTGATTCAAAATTTGAATAATAAATGCAATAAAATATTTAAAAACATAAAAACATAAACACAAATATAACTAAAAGAAAAATTTTTGTAATATAATACAAACGCTCAACGCATATATAAACATTATAGTGAGCGGCTGAGCTACGTGTTCATCATACGCCATGTAATCCTTTTAATGAGGTAGACATAAAATTGCAGGTGAAGTCATATATCCTTAAGAAATATATGCACAAAGAATATAAGTGTAGATTTATATTTTATACATTTTATTCACATCTTTATATATACAAATATTTATATATATAAAGAATATATATATATGTTTAAAGAAACAGGCACTTCTTAAAATATGCACGTAAAGCACTTATTATTTTTATTTTCGCAGGAAGAATTCAAAATGTCAATATGAACTCAAGTGTTTTTATTCGAAATCAAATAAAGCTTAAGTACACACAAGATATGTCAAGTGTTTTCATAACAAAAAAAGAACTCAACTTAGTTGAAGAAGAAAGTTTTCAAATTTATTTTTGATGTGTTGATTAAGTTCAAATGAGGTACGCTTTGTTAATATCAAAAAATTATTATGTTTTTATTTTTTCAATGATTATGAACTAAATTTAAGTTATACTCACACTTATATGGTTTCACGACTCAGACTAGTATGTTTCTTTGAAAGTGTTTATAGGACAACTATATATTTTTTCAACGAACTACTAATATAGTTTACTATTTCAAAATTGAAAAAGTCTTAATTGAAAATTTATCTTACGCATTTTTCTTTAATTATTTCAAGTCAAGGATAAATGAAAATATTCATAATTTATCTGCAATCAAAATGTTTTGTGTTTCGACATTGAGCAACTTTTTGAAACTCAACCTATTTGTTTAGTGTCATTTGAAATAATAGCATTTCTCTTGAAGACAATGAAGATTTGCATTTTTGATTTCCAATTTGTGCTATAGAAACTTTTTGTTTATGTTTATTTCAAGTTCTTGTAGGTGTAAAAATTGCTAACAAAAGCTTCTTGAAAAATAATTTCCTGATTACTTCAAGTAGCAAATAAAAGTACCAAACGTCGTACCAAACGTCGTTTGAGAAAACGTTTTTATATTTTTGATTATAATGAAAAATATATTTAAATAACTTTCCAATTGTACTACTGCAATTTGCATTTTATTTTCCATAAGTTTACATTGCATAAAAAGTAAATTCAATTTTCTATTTATCTTTTATACGCAAAGTGTTCTGATTTATTTTATTAACTATAACACTTTGCATAAATTAAAGTTACAAGGAATTTCGTTGCAAGAGAAAAACATAAATGAAAAAATAAATAGAATATTTTAAAATCAAATTCAAAGTTGCATTTAGATTCGTTGTAAGTTTTAATCGACTTTTCGAAAATAACTTTGCTACTATTTACCAAATTTTAATAACTTCTTTTGTAATAATGTTCAATTTTACAGCTTATAAACTTCTACATTTATCATCATTTAAAATCTCTTTTCTATTAAATAATTCATTTTAAATATTATTCAATAGAATATATAACTCACAAGCATATTACACTCCCTGGATAGTAAAATATTGAACGAAAAAAGCAAAAAATGTGATATGAAAAGGGCAGAAATATGTTTTCTAGTTTTTAATTCTATTAAGGATTAGAATCAATAAAGGAAAGAAAACTTAATTGTTGTAAAAGCTATTACATCAGAGTTTTTTTGGTAGCACTACATTATTATTAACAATATATTTCAAATTGAATATGACGTTATAAACCTTAATCTATAAATAAGTAGTACTACCTGTCTCAGTACTATGTTAAGACATTAGATATTATTAGTCTGCAAACAATCATTTAATAACGAAAATTATTAAATCAATATTATGAGAATAATTATTTCAAGTTCTAATTGGAATACCCTAAAAACATTCGCGATAATTTGGTGAAGTGATAAAATATTATGTTTTTTGAGAAATAAGAACATAATCGAGCTAAGTAGACATGGAGTTTTAAAATGTAATTTTAATATTTGGTAACATATCAGTAGTTTCTTATTATTTTACATAAAGTAAAAATATAGAAAAAAGAAATCGAAGATAGATAAAGGTAACTTACTTTTATTTCGCACTTTTATAATTGTATCGAAAAAACATTGAAAAACTGCACTCAGATGCTTATCAGTCTATCAGTAGGTATTTAGATATACCTACTATCTCATTATATGTTAACACTGTATCAGATTAGATCGTGTGAATACTGCAAGGCTTTCTGCTGTTCTTTCTGGTCATTAATGTATAAGTACCCACGCAGAGAAACTATGCTCTTCTCATAATCCTCACTTCAGAAGTTGTGAAAACATACAGGAAAAAGAAACCATTAAACACTTTCTCTGTGAATGCTCCTACTTGACGTCCGGAAGAAATAGGTTTTTAAGAAGGTATTTCTTTGAAAGTTTATCAGACTGTTCATCAGTAAGATGAAACCACTATTAAATTATCTTATTTTGACAGGATGAATTTACGGACCTATTCTGTGCACTTTATAAAATTGTCAAACATTGACATTTATCAAAATTGACTGCTGTAAAGGTTTTGGTATTCTGTGGCATAAACATTCTTTTCCTTGTTAGTTGTCAATACCTCAAATGCTGTTGACAACTATAAAAATATGATATTTTTAAGCATTTTTTATTATTTGCATGCATGACAAATATTTTTAACTAAAATATACGCTCCTTACAAGCATTTTTTTTATTGTGATTTGAATGCATGAAAAATGCTTTCGACAATTTAAAATATTTTTAATTTAAAATATGCTCTTTTTTACGAACAGTTACGAACAGTTACGAACAATTACGAACAGTTACGAACAGTTTTATATACAACACACTTTACACCATAGTGTGGTGAGATGCATTAGGTACTTGAGCTTTGAAATTTGTCAAGATGTGTCCAGAATACCAAAAAGCTTTCTGCTTTATAAAAATCAAAAATTTTATTAAAGAATTTGACAAATTTGTCAAGTGCGCAGAATAGGTCCGTTAGTCTATATAAACGTCATTGTCCCTAACTCTAACAAACTACAGAACTTTCCTAATCCATTGGCTGGAATTTATTGAACATGGAATTGGGCACTTACCAAAAAGCTACACGATCATATAATACTCATAATTATTTGGATATAATTATTTGAATAAGCAATTAATTGAGTTATTAATATTATTAATATATTATTAATATATCAACGAATTTTCAAACTTAGTTAAATTAATTTTTCTTATTCGTATGACTTCTCATTATCGATTTATATAAAAAATTGTTTAATTTGTTTATTAGCGTGCTTCTAATGTAACTTTTAACAAAATATATTAAATCAATTTAATAAAAGATAGTTTCTGTCTGAATCTATCAAACTTCATCATGCATATAATACAGTAAATACCTTTTAACAAATTTAATACATATATTACATTACTACATTTAAACACGTAATACATAAATGTATCAAAAACAGCATAAAGATTGATTTATTTTTTATAAATAAAACATTAATAATTTAAGTTTTAAATAAGGTATTTAATTATATTTGTGATTATTACATTTCAATATCAATATATATTAGAAAGTTCAGTAGACGAAAAAGGTACCCATATATATTTAAGTTAAAATTTAGAGACGAAAAAAATATTATTTAAAATATACCCAGAAGAGTAACTGTGAGTCAATTTTATATTCTTTTCCTTTTTAATATATTTAATAGAATATCATGCTTTTTGCAGTATCATCATTATTCTTACTAAATTATGCAGAAAAGTAGTTAAACCTTGAGATACATAATAATATTACAAAGTAACTTTGTAATGTGAGGAATATATTTTAATTCGAAATTCCGGTCAGAACTTTAAACAGAATAATATATATCTAAAAATGTTTAAAACATTATGAAAATATGCAAAGTAGGTACAGTGTAAATAAAAATCTGTTCCATTCCCAAATTGAAAACTCATCATGGACCTTAAGATGAAATGACACATTTCACATCATTTGGATATGTCATTGGATGTTCAATATTATAATATTGTATAATAAACGTAATAACTAAATGCATTTAAAGTCTATAAAATTTAAAAATAATATATAATTTAAAATTTCAATTTCTTTATTAAAAATAAATTATTTTATTTAAATTTGTTTTCACAAACTATATAAACTGCAGCAATGCCGAAATCGCAGCCTTAAACTGTCATAATTAATGAACCAAAAAATATGTATTTTAAATAATTCATAATAAATATTAAAATAAAATTATTAAATATTTTATATGTTAAATATAATTTTTGAATTTAATTTATATTAAATTTTTAGTAATGGCATGTATATGTTATTTTATCGTTCTTTATTTTGAATAAATAAATTTATCTTTTTAAGTATGTTTTAACCACCATCTTGTCCACTTCTATGTGGAAATCTTATTTAAAGGCAAAGGCAAAAAAGAGCAATAAATTTCTTATCTAAACCAACTAATCATGTCATGTCCGTTTTGGATGATCAAAAATAAAAGGGTTACAAATTAAGATATGAAGTTTATATAAAAAGAAAGATAGATGTTGTAAATGTACAGGGTTATTTACCTTTTTATCAAATTACTTTTTTGTATTTTAGTATCTTACCAAATAAATTGTCCGCTTCTACATAATAATAACAATTACAACTTATAAGTGTTTTGAAGTATTTTTAAAAATAAATTTTATTAAAATTTATATAATTTTTAAATAAATATAATATTACTTTCCTAAATTAGGTTCTATACATAAGAAAGAATAATATGAAATCATGCAACAAATGATGCCTCTACATACAGAATAGTATTGAAATTTAACAATTAAAAATAAAAATATTATTAATTAATTCCATTATTCTACAGCTAGTTTATGATTTCGTTCTAATATAAATAGAGCAAGTGAATTTGTTAATAAAACTTTCAAAGCAAATTAACAAAATCCCAGAAAAATGTGCGAACATAAAAAGGTCAAGTGCGGTTTTGGATCCGTTGGAGCAGAAGCACTGACTCTGAGCTACTGACTCTGCACAAGTTCGATTTTTGGTACTTGCAGTGTCAAAAAATTATTTACGAATAATTAAATACAAGAATTATTTCCAAGACCACTGATATTGGGTATTTGACAATACTCGAAACAGCTGTAAGGTTAGCCAAAAATTTAATTAGTTGAAATAATATGAAATGAATTTTTGTTGTTATAGTTTACTATTGTTCGAAAAACCTCTTTATTAGAATTTTATATATATTATAAATGTAGAATGTATAACATTTATTTATAACTTAAAATATATACTAATTATATACTTACTATATTTTAGAGTTGGGCATTACCCAACTATATTGATAATAAATATTTAAAAGTTATGTTGATTGTTAATCTTACACAAAAATGTGGACTTTAATCTGAAAACTACTAATGAAGATATCTAGTTATTATTTTTCAAATTTCTCTTCTTAAATAATACCTTCTGAAGTCACATTCTTATATATACGTAGGAATTTAACCTAGTAAAATTGTATCTGTAAAAAAACCTTAGACAGGATAAATTGAATGTTATTTCCCTTTAGCAGAATTCGAATCTCTATCATACAGATTGAAAAACTGGCATTGTCTGTTTTGAATTATAAGTTTTTCCATTATACACTTATAATTCCGAAACCGTGCAAGAAGATGCTGCAGGCATTCTTCACCAACATTGGACCCAGCTAAAACTATCAATCCATTGAGCTTGTAATTTACTTTCCAAAGTGTTAGAAAATATATACATCAGTATTAATACAGATTATTAAACAGTAATTAGTGTATCATCCTTCTGAAATTTTCGCTTAAAATAGTTGAGGTATTGCTAAGACAAGCTACTAGCCATCCAAAATCGGATAATGTTTTGTCATGTGGCAGAGGGATATTAGAATAAATAGTATTGAATATGCCGACAACCTTTGCAATTGTACAATTTTGTGAATGAATCCTTTTTATGAAATTGGTTGATCTATAATAAGAATCTGTTCCATAATTGAAAAAAACAATCGAATAACATAAATCTCAAGCAACCAGTGAGAATATATGATTAAGGAAAAATAATTTAAAAACACAAATTATTAAACGAAACGGTTTAATTTTTATTAATTTTCTTGATTTTATTTTATCTAAATATACGTTAAATGTAGAGCAGATATAAAACATTTAACAAAACATATATTTTGTCATATTTGACATATTTACACCTAAATGTATCGTTTTGCTTATTGTTCACACAAATAAAGAGCAAAAAGGATTCAGTGATATTGTGAAAGTATTAACATTTATTATAAAAAAAAATATATAGTTGATATACAAACATTTTGACCATAAAATACACAAAGTTGCCAGTAAGTTATCCTCCGCCTTGGAGGGTACTAACAATGGTTGATGTTGTTTTCCTGCCACTACTCCTGGTGGAACCGCAAAACCCAACTGCCTGATGTTTTCTGGTGAGATGTAGATATTACATACTTCAATGATTTCTATTTAAGATATTAAGCAGTTAGAAAAACTCAAATATCTGTTTGAGAAGGTTGCAAAACAGAAATAAAAGATAATTATAATGTTTTACAAATATTCAGCAAATATTGTTACGAGCTTTAAAAATTTTAAATTAAATACGGAATGTGCAGTGGTCGAAATGAAAGCAAATAAATAAAGCTTAAAGGAAAATAGTAATAAAATAGAATCAGCGTACAATAAATATTTACAATGTGCTTTTGAGAAAAGGATAAAATAAGATTAAGGTATTATATAAGTTTATAAATTGTGAAATGTGTAATAAATGTAAGCTGAAAATGGACCGCTCTAAACAGGTAAAGAAAAAAATTCATAAAAAATGGTAGCATACAATTTTTAAACTCAGTGAATAAATTTATTATTTATTTGTGAATATTTATATTTTTAGAATGTTAGAGAAAACACAAAGAAATCGAATGTTTTAGTTTTTGAATGAAATTTTAGTGTAGATTTAAATAAAACATCTATTTTAATAATAGTAAATAAATATATTCATGTATAGGTGTTACTATTGTTTTTTTGGTTTTAGGCCAATTTCCAGCTTGTATCCCAAAAAAACTAACAATAAACCTGCTTAGCTAATTGCTGTAGACAAGCTCACTTCACGTCCTAAAAACAGGATTCACACCTCCCTTTAACCGGCTGTTTTGATTCAAAATTATAGTGGTATGCCCGAGGTTAATCAATAAAATCCTAAATACCGATTCTAAAATGCTTCGCATGTTCGTGTCATTCTGTATACAGGTTTTCTAAATCTATAACTTGACTTAAAACGGTGCACGCTAAGTAATAAAGTGCGTAGGTTTTTCTAGATCTTTTTAAATCTATAATTGATCTTTTATAGTTTAGGTTATACCGGTGATCCCAAGGGCATGCACTTAAGCCTATAGCCTCATTGTGTTACCATATAATTAAAAACTCACAGGTTAAAACCACTTAAAAGCTTTGGTAAAGCTTATAATGCTATTCAAAGGGAGGCCTTAGTGAAGTGCACCAAGATCCTTTTTTCTATCCTCTCTTCCAAGATAAATCTTTTATAACGAGATCAAATACTTTCGCGACGATTTCTAATGCGACGGTTGCATTTTTTTGAAGATCTTCATGTGAACCAACGAATTTTCTTATAAAAATCAATTTTTTTAATAAAAGAGTTAATAACATTTACTATTATTCAAAAATTCACTAACACGCAAGTTTCAAACTAATTAACAAATCTAAATAAAATTTTTGGCTTGTATTATGAAGAATAATAAAGTTGAATGGCATCAAAGTTTCAGTTTTATTATTGACGAGTAGATGACTATACGCGAAATTGCTAAAAAAAATTTTAAAAATTTATATGGATTTTAAGATATACATGCTGTCCTTCGAAATTATTATATTGCAAATAAAATCAAATTTTAAAAAATGTTGACAAATTTGATTTTTGAAATCAATTATGATGATAAAAATATATTTAAATAATAAAAACTTTCTTAAATAGTGTTAAATTTCAGCAATAAAATTTTACTTTTAGTTAATTGAATTTTTGGATGATCAGATAATTGTTTCTAGTATTCTCAAATATTCGTCATCAATAATCTTTAAAAATATTTCTTGATATTACAAAGCCATATAAAATTATTTATAAATACTCTGTCAAATAAGAAGCAGTGAAATCAGATGCTTTAACCGAACGACCGAAAGTTGGACAAAATTTTCGTTGTTCAAATATCAAAAGATATATCAAACGTTATAAACGAAAACCAATATCGTTTGGTTATTTCGGATTTCTCAGAAGATAACAACCAAACCATTTGTCTTACTTTATAATCACAAAAAGCTTAAAAAGCACAGTTTTCATAAACTGCAACCTATTCTTTCTGTAGGATATTTTCATTCACATATCTTTACATTGTTTTTTTTTTGTGTAAGGATCCTTTTTTTGGAATCTTAGTACGAAGATGTTATTATAATATGAATTTACAATCATTAAAGCGAAATAGAACTTCAACTATTTTAACTCCGTAAACAAAAAAAACTTGAGTCATACATTTTTTTTATTAATAATATCAACAGTTTTTAATTTTTCATCTACAGTGCCATTGAAAAACAACTTTTTAATCTAAAAATGGAAGAAAAAATAAGTAGAATAGACTTATGTCCTCATATATTGCGGAAAATTATAAAAAACCATTTCAAATTCAAGAGTGCTTATTCAAACATTTACCCAAAGTAAAATCTTTAATTTGAATTTGAAACCCAGTTTTTAATAGGTACTGTCATACATAACCACAAACATTTCTTAACAGATTTAAGGAAACCCAAAAATTTAATGGCTATAAATAATCAATCATAAGCAGTGAATATTAAAAAAGACGTCATGATATAGAAATTCGTATATACACTCTGAAACTCGCAAGTTGGATAAAACATGAATGATCCTCAATAATCGAAGTAAAACAATAAGCAGAGAAACATGAAAATCCTTTAGTGAGTTTAAATCCACATCGGGAACAGAAACAATTGGCAGTTATTTTTTGATAGATTAAATTCACAAACTGTACAATACCTTCCAATGTATGCATTCTTATCTGTACTATAATATTATAATTCTGGATATATAAAATTTTTATTAACACTATCAAATATTCAATTTTTTTAATTTAAAATAAAAATATTACAGTCAAATTTCGATAAGCAGTAAGCAAGCCCTAAATAGTTTAAATACCACACCTTCTATTTACATAAAAATATTTTAAATGGTGAATTTATCATATAAATTTTATTTTGCTATACATAGTCAATAAATAAATCGGTTATTTAAAAATATATTTTCACAAATAGTATAAACTTTCAAACAGTTTCATTGAACTACTAACCAACCGAATCAATTCGCCAAATAATAAGTGGGTTAATTTGTTAACACACTATAACGTAAATAATTTTAAATAAACATTTTGAATTTTGTATAAAACTTCATTGCTAAAAATAAATTCAATGAAATAAATATTTTTTGTAATAAAATATTAAATATTTAGTTATGAAAGCACTCAGTATTTAGCGTAATGTAAAGTAAATTAAATACCATAAAACACCATAAAATATTTATATATCATGAAATTTATTTATTTTGATATTTTAAGTACTCATGCAAATTTATTTATTTTTAGTAGAAATATATATTGTAAATGCTGAATTAGATGGATTTATCACGCTTAGCAAATTACTTTTATATATGTATATATATATATTTAGATATATATTTAAAATTTTGATATTATGCCCTTTTTTTATTACATGTGTTTAAACTCAATACTAATAACTTATGATAGATGAAAGAGCATAGAGAGAGTGACTTATTTTTCTATAAATTGAATTTTGTTATCTCGATTGCCTAATTAGGCAGAAGTTAGGGCGATTCCCGAGAATTTATTTCTATTCCTCGGCTATTGAACAACTACTTGAAAGATAACTTCTTATCTTCTCGGACAGCCAAGCTGCTATCAAATTTTTGGTATGCCCCGGAATTATACGCTTTATAGTTCGAGAACATCTG
This sequence comes from Teleopsis dalmanni, assembly GCF_002237135.1. Classification (NCBI taxonomy): domain Eukaryota; kingdom Metazoa; phylum Arthropoda; class Insecta; order Diptera; family Diopsidae; genus Teleopsis; species Teleopsis dalmanni. The sequence continues at coordinate 141,726,009 of NC_051847.1, read as the reverse complement.
ACTTCTTTAAATCAGTTAGCTAGGCGTGACAATGTTCAGCTCACAAGGACATGTCGGGGAACTGCAGAGCGGATGAGCTTCCAAAGGCAGGAATTTTACTTTCTGACATTATTTTCTCTGATCTTGCACATTTACAATGACCAAACTCAACACACTCAAACAAAAATATCTGAATATAACTAAAAAATAGGACGATAAAAATGCCTATCAATTCTGAAGATCTACTTAGTTCGAACTGAACAAGAAATGTATCAGTCACCTACTTTAACTTAAGCGAAACTCAGTCAGCACTGCAGTATCGGTACTGACAGATCACTGCACACTAGAAAGAGATGCTATGAGACTTCGTTCACCTTATAAAGACTTTTATGGAGGTTATAGTTCTGAAAAGGAGGAGGCATCCGTGTTTTATCTACTTTGTCAATCCTCATGGGTCCCCTTTCGCATACACCTTACACGGTTTTTATCCTGTAAGATTACGGACTTATTCAAAATTATAAACTAGTCATGTTGGTTCAATTTTAATTAAATGGGGGAGTCGTGCCTTTCAGTATTGTTTGTACGCTGATCATACACATATAAACAACACTTGTCCGCGATATCACAGCGGGCTATTAGTTTCTTAAGTGGGCTTTGATGTACAACACGATAACTTCTATCGATGCTTGAATTTGGTCATTTTTTAAAATATTTGTATATACTATACTATATATAAATGCAAAAAATTGGAAATAATATATTAATAATATTTTTATATATTAATCTGCAATATACTCTTATATTGTTATCAGAATTGCAACGGATCTAAATATATTGTATCTTAAAATAAACAACTACGATTTTATCTTTTTATCTATATACATTTATTGTTTTTTATAGACATTCATATCAAGTTAATATATTATATATAAATTTTTCTGAAACAATACAATTTTACTTCGAAGCTACTTTGCTCTTATATCTTAAATGTATTTTTTATTTAAAAATATCTGATATCGTCATCCATCCATTCATCAATTTTTGTATACTAAGAATATATATAGTGCATTGAATCATTTTCAATTAGCAACTCAAAGTGAATACAGAAAATTATTTTAAAAATATGAATGGCGTACTTATAAATTATTTGTGCATTTTAAATTTTTAGATAAAATTCTATAAGAGAAATAAATCAATTAATGATTCGATTTCGATTTTTCTAGTATATCCATTTGACAACAGATTTTATTAAAAACAGTTGTTTTAAGAAAGTTTTTCCAATCACGAGTACGCTATATATGAAAACAAATGTCGGGCAAGTTCGTTAAAAATCACGAGTACGCTATATATGAAAACAAATGTCGGGCAAGTTCGTTAAAAATTGGAAATCTTTACGTGAAAACCACTTACAAAAAATAGACGTCGATAGATCTGACGTCTTATTGTTACTTGTTTTAAGTGTACTCATTATAGAAACCTACAACTTTAAAACTTCATATTTTGGTACAATGCGTATTGATAAAAGTTACTCAAAATAAGTGACTGTACTTAAGTCTGTGGTTAAATCAACTTGCCCTCGATAACGGAGTCCTCATCACAAAATATCTTTTATACCTTTATTATTTATTGTTAGAAGGATTTGAATACCAAAGATTATAATATTTGCTATTAAAATATTAATTATTATAATATTTTAATTTATTTAATATTATTTTATATTATTAATTTGTATACAAATTATTTATTAGATTATATATTTTTCCCTCATTATATTAAAAATTTTTGTAAAATTAAATTTCAAGTAACATTTTTATTATAAAATTAATAATATGTCCGAAATTTTTTCTTCAATAATTTACTTTTATCACTTTAAAAAATAAACAATATTTCTAAAAAATACTCAATTTTATACACAAATATTTTATTTAGTTATTTTTTATGAGTAAAGTTATGTGAATTTTATTGAGTTAATGAAATTAGAACGCCAGAAAAAAAACAAAATAAAAGTATTTCAGAACAACAGAGCAAATGCAACTGTTTCAAAATATTTATAGATGTTTTTATTGGCTTCTATAAATTAACAACAGCATTAAATATTATATATATGTATAAAACTCAAAAAGCAAATTTAAATATTTTTCAATATTCTGGAACTTTTCACATAATAATCTTTTTTGTGGCAACGCACATTTCAATAAAAATAAATATTTAAAAATTTACACAATAACAGATTTAATAGCATATGTTCGAAAGTCGTAAACATGTTTTTTTTAGGTATGGTTGTCATATGTTTTACTAATAAAAACGAAATTAATTTTTAATTAATTAACAAATTTTTAATTATTTATTTAAACTAAAAAAATTCTAACCAAATTTATTTGTTTGACATACTGGTGGGTGATTCCAGGAATATTGACAAAAAAACGTATTATTTAACTTATCTTATAGTTAATTATATTATTGGTTTTATCACTACTTTTTCGTCTAATCTTTTAATTTCAAAATTTTATTTACAAAATCTTTTACGAGCAACTATAACAGAATATTCCTAAATATTTATTCTACAGGTGTAAGTAATTCGTCTTTCGGTATATTTAAGTCATCACTACAGTTCTTTCTTTTTATTGTAAAAATAAACTATAGATTTACCTAAATTGCTCTTATTTTTCCATTAAATAATAAACAAACTAATACTAAAAGTATTAGTAAAATGAGTATCTCATTCAATATATGTAGGTGCATAATCCAAATTCACCTATTTAAATTTATTTAATTAAAATGTATTAATAAAGTAATTATTTCATTTAATACAGGCGAATAATTAAAATATTTTCCTGAATAAATAAAAATATTTTAAACACTACTATTGGTCAGCTAGAAATTGCACAAAACCAGGCTCTGAGAAGACTTTTCAAAGTACCATGGTACATTAGGACGAATGACATCCTCAGGGACCTCAAGATTAATCTTATCAAAAAATACATAAAGGATAGAACCCTGCGAAAACTGACGGACTTACCAACATCGCGTTATCAAATCCCAAAATGGTTACAGACTCCTCGGGGAGGTATGCAGATCTGAGGTCAATTATTGCTTAGTCTGATGAAGTGATAAACAATAATCCAGTCAAAGAGGGGTAAAGAGGGGTTTTGAAAATACCTCGAGTTAATAAAGAGTAGAAGTGCTCAAGTGCACTGGCTCAAATAGCTTCATAATAATAGAAATAAAAATATATTTTATGCGTTTCTTTGAAATAATATAATATAGGTTAGTGTATAACAATGTTGGTATTTAGGTATCCAAGTAGCACCAATACATCACATAGACATTGCATATAGAAACTTTTTAGCTTTAATATAATTTTTTGGAAGCATTACCAATTCAAAGTTATTAGTTTATTTTTAAAAATATGAGTCTATCTTCAAATGTATCTGGAATAAAATACTTAGTAATATATTTTTAAATATTTCTAAAAGAAGCCAATTGCAAAACATATGCCCACAAAACAAACCCATAGTTATAAAAATTTTCTTTTTACATGTTTTTCAATATTTGTTTTAAAGTTTTTTTTAAATGAAATTATGAAATATAACAAATAAATAATAAATAATTGTCCCACACAACAAACTTCCGCTCAATATTTATTAATAATACCCAATCTTCAGTGGTGGTTTTCTTTCAAATTTCTGTTTATATTTTCTTCTTTCACTTAATTTATGCGTAACATTTGTGTGTCATTCGAACAAACAATTTTGTTCAATTTTAAAATTTAAATCCCCAAAAACATATTCTCTGTTTGTAAGATATATGAAAAAAAATTATTTTTTACTCCCACCACATTTGCTTAGTTGAGATTTAATAAACATAACATATGCGTTTATTTTGTTAGTATTTTTCAGTATTTTTCTTGACATTGATTCAGATTCAGATTCAGATAGTTTTATGATTGCATCCTTGAACGTTGCTTCTGGCATTAAAAATTATTTTCGATTTCATGGCGAAATTGTACAATTTCTATTTTAATTAATTATTTATTTTCTAAAGTTTCATTGAGTTTTTTACAAAAGCATAAACAATCGTTATTAGTTTATATGTGAAACTAAATTTTCCACTCAATTAACTTTTCATTATTATAAAATAATATATTGTTATTTATTTTTGTTTACAACAAAGGTGAAGAGTTAACAAAAAATTTGTTTTGTGTAAACAAAGTAATGAAATAGCAACAAAAATAAATCCAATTAAAAAATTCCTCTACGTGCTCAAATAAATATTTATATGTAAATATCAATAAAAATTACTTTTTCCGGTACTTTGTACATTTTTTTTAAACTTTATATAAAAAATAATAAGTTTTTAATTAAATTTTATGTATTGTTTATAGATTTTTGATACAATATTTTTGAATTTGTTACGAAATTAAGTTGTTATTTCAACAGATCTACTCACATTATGGATGTTTTACATCTATACTAAGAGGTATGTTAATCTATATATATATTCTATAGAAATGAATAATGTTTTGCTTTTTTCAAGAAAAAAAATATTAAAAACATTTTCGAGATGTTCTGTTTTAAGCCTTTAAACAATTTGTTGCACCATTTAGTTTTAAATTAAATAAGATTAATAAATTTAAAATTGCTAAATTGTATTAAAGCCTTTGCATTATAAAATGGCTATAAATATTTTTAGTAGGTTTATTATTATTATTTATTTTTTATTTTAAAAACCCGTTAAGGGAAAATCCTTTTGTTGCAACATCTTACAACTAACTAAACAACTAATAAAAACAGATATAAATAATATATGCACAATAAATAAAAATTTACAAATTATTAAATAATAAATAATAATAATTAATCTTTAATCATAAAATTAATAAATAATAAAAAAAAAAATATAAAAAAAAAAATAGGTCTTAAGATGACATCATATTCTCATATCCTACTTGCATACTACTTATGATGTGTGATTTAATTACAATAAGAATTCTTGATATTATTGAAAATATATATATATATGTATATTCCATCAAAATAATACTATTTTCATAGCTGGCAGTTATTTTGAGCTTAATTTAGTAAAAGTTTAATTAACTATGAAATTATTTACTGCAGCATTTGTTAGTTCAAGAATAAGTTTTAAGTCATAACCACTGCAGATTTAAGCACTAGGTAGGATTTAAGCTCTACCCTAGGAGAGTTTACTACTGTACCCTATTGTTGAGACATATATTCAAGAAAACATAATAAATGTCAAAGAAAATATTATGAAATTATAAGAAATACTTAATCATAAAGTTATTTTATTTCACCTCCAACGATTATTCTGCATAGCTCAATGTGATTTAATATATCAATTTCAAAACTTAATTAAATTTATATATTTTTGAATCAAATATTCAATCATTCTAAAAAATCAAACAGAGTGAGAAGAAATAGTACAAATGCTCAATTTGAATGTGTTACATTCTTAAAAATTATAAACGAATAGTTTATCAACAATTTAATTTGCGGAATATTATTGCAAAAATATTGTAAAAAAACGTCATTGTTTTTTTAGTTTTTATTGTTTCTTATAAGCATTAGTGTTGATCGTAACTCATCATAAAGAAATAGTAACGTATATTCTTAGGAAAACTATAAATAATATCGATCGATACTTTTAATGGAGCTCAGCTTGAACAAATTCCTTAAGGGAAAATATATTTTATTCAATTTGTTTTAATTACACATATTTATAATTTTCAATTAGTTTAAATTACTTTATATTTATAAAGTGATGCGACATAGTGGTTGGCAATATTGATTTTAATAAATTTAGTTCTACTTACTTTAGTTTAGAAACTAAATATATTAATTATTTCTGATTTGAAGTTGTATGGATCTTAGAATAAAATGTAATTTACAAACTAATTTCGTTGATAATACATTTTTTTATAATACATAATATTTATAGTTAATCTGTTTAAAATACTTTATATATATGGACTGAGAAGCAGCCGAGTGAATGGTAATAATTATTTATTTTAATGCAATACTTTCATCATATGAATCATGGTAAACGTGTATATAATCTTCTAAAAAATCCAAACAAAGTCACCTGAATGCCAGCATCCAATTATTATAAATTTTCAAATTTGAGACCAAAGGCTTTACGCTTTTTAAGTATATGTATGTGTACTCCAGGTTAGTTTACTAACCAGGTTTTTTTCTACAGTTTGCGGTAATTGGGTATTATTTATTATAACAATCGGACAAGTAGAACGTTTTGTAGTTACGTGGATAGATTTTAATTCATTTGGTTTGATACGCCAATTTTTCATCCAAAGTGCAACATTGTTAAGGCAGGTTTAAAGTTTGATGAAAGCACGAATTGAGTCACTTTTAACTTATAAAACAGCTGTGTCGTCTGCAAATGGGCCGATTATATTCTCGTCGATAAGGGGAAAGTACGTAGTATATAAAAGATAGAGCAGATAGATTTAATAAGAGTTAATGAATATTACTTAAAATTCTGTTAATTTTTAACCACGGTTGCCACTTATGGTACTTTAGTACCAAAATTGGTACTTTTTTTTCGTTTTTTCGTTTTTGGTACTCATGTTCACGGTTGCCACTTGAAAATTTTTTTCTGTACCAAAATTGGTTTAAAAAGGTACCATTTCTGTGAAAAAAGGTCCAAAATTTTTTTGGACCTTTTTGTTTTTTCGTTCTGTGTTTTTCATAGTGTTATAAATGAACAATATATAAAATATTGCAAAGTTGCATTTATAAAAAAAAATTAATTCGAAATATCCACAATAAAGTTGGGTCGTCAAAAATGTACCATTTTTTGAACATGAGTACCAAACGAAAAAAAAAGTACCAATTATGGTACTAAAGTACCATAAGTGGCAACCGTGCTCATGTTTAAAAAATGGTACATTTTTGACGACCCAACTTTATTGTGGATATTTCCAAATAATTTTTTTTATAAATCAACTTTGCACTATTTTATATTTTGTTCATTTATAACACTATGAAAAACACAGATCGAAAAAATAAAAAGGTCCAAAAAAATTTTGGACCTTTTTTTACAGAAATGGTACCTTTTTAAACCAATTTTGGTACAGGAAAAAATTTTCAAGTGGCAACCGTGTTTTTAACATAGTTTTCTTTATATTGTAGTATAGCAATTTTATAAAGTAATGGAGAATGGACATAGAAGTTATGTATAAGAAAATCATATTTTATTTTAAATAAATTTTTTTTATTGAAATTATTCTTGCATTTAAGACCTTACATTGAATTTAGATAAAATGAAATTTCAACTTTGGCTTTTAATTATTTCGATTGGAAACTGATATAGTATATAAATATCACTTCTGCTCTATTTAATTACATTCATAGAATCAGTAAATAATTCATTAAATCCAACTCTCTAGGTTGAAATATTTATTATTACTATTTCTATTAAGAAACCTTACATTAAATGTGCTTTTATGTAAACAAAATATTTTGTTGTTACATTCTCACATACAGAGATATTGCAATAAATTTTAATTAAGACTGAATTTATTGTGCATTAAAGCGAAACATTAAAAGTAAATGAAAAATAAATAAGAAAACTGAATGGTAAACCTTTCGAATGATTTGTTGAAACTGTAGGTAAATACAGAATTTCATGCAAAATTCTACGTTTGAAGAGATCTTGGTTGCAGCAACAAAATTAAAATTTCGAATCACATTCAAATACGATTTTGACGTCAAATTGTAATTTATGAAAGAATCTCCCTATTTATGTTTGTGGCTTTCGTTACTTTTTGTTGAGACTGTAAATATTTTGGCTATATTTCATAAGTGTAGTTTCTACATAGTTTTTGTAGAAAGAAAATTATTTGCAAAAGCAATTCTGACAAAAATACAAAATTTTAATAGAAAATATAAAAGTGGACGTGATATGTGACGTGATTTAACTTGACCACAACAGGAGGGCACCATAGAGTACAGCATGAGACACCCACACGACTACTGGCCAAAATAAACAAAATCATTTTGTATAAACATAAAAACCGTTCATGTAAAAATAATATGAGGAAAAGTATAGAAACTGAATTTAATTTTTTAAATTTTATTAAAAATTAATCATCATTATATATATATTTTAAGTGAGTTTTTGTAATATTGTAAGCATGAAAACACGTAATGGAATACTAAAAGATGGAAAAAGCAGATGGTAACTGCAATCGGAAAATCTGAAATAATCTCTGCCTAATTTATGCGCGGTTAAAAGTATTAATTCGCGTGCCAACTGCCCCCAAAAATATTGCCTTGAGCAATTAAGAGCAATGAGCGCAAAACGCCGATCAATTGCCATGCCACTTTGGTCCGCGACAATGGCGTAGTGCGTTTATTTTAAAACAAACAAAATAATATTACAAAAAGAAAAAAATTCAAAATACAAAATTTGTTTAACAAAATTTAAACTATATTTTTTAAACATTTTTAATTTTTTTTTTGTTTTTTTTGAGTAAATGTTATTTACAGACGTCATTAAATAATTTGCATGTATATTGGCCGATCATGTCTACAAATGACTGCCTCATTTATATACAAATGCAGAGACGTTTATTTTTTAAAGTTTACAAATATAAAATATATTTAAGTTTATATATAAGTATATATAATATACGTATACGAAATATATATTTTATTTTATATGCCTGATGCCGCCTTATGGTTTCACACTTTTGTTTTTGTCGATGTTTTTCGTAGGAAAAATGGAAAATCTCGAGGAAAATTTGCGTCAGTCGAAGAAATCAGTTCGTCTGCTACAGACAGAAATTCAAATTAAAACTTTCTGCATTTCCATTACGTTAATAAATTAATTTTAAATTTAAAATGGCTGTAAGTGTTAAATTAAAATTTTTTTTATAAGGAATTAAACCGACAAATGATCCTTTTATTAACGCATATAATACAAAAATATATAAACATACATATATAACTAAAAAAATGTAATTTAGTGATACAAATTATTTTTTTATATTGGAATATACTTATAAAAAAATTTCTACGTTTTTTGGCAATAAAATAATGTATTGATACTGTAACAAAAGCAGTATTTTAAAAAAGTTACTTATGTGTAAATAAAATTTACATAAAATAATTAAATAAAAATTATGTTTTAAATTTTTTATTCACAAAGTGATTTTGCTTTTTCATACTTGGTGAAACATTATTAAACCCTTATAATGTTATTTTTTGAATAGGTAAATAATTTTGTTTTTGCAAGGATATCTAACCACAAAGGATGCTTGGCCTCTACGATCTCAATATCTTTTGTGGTGCAAATATTAATAAATATTAATAATAAATATAATAAATAGTTTTTGAGTAATGGAAATATTATTTTCCAAAATGTGCAATACAATTTAATGTTTTAATTTGTATAATTAATTTATAATTTTACAATTTAGTTTTTTTTTAATTGGTTTTGTTTGGTACTATCATTTGAATCAAAATATAAATCTTTACTTTTATTTGATTCTGAAAAACTGAACATCTGTAAGATATTCAGGAAATGACATGAACAATTAATATAATCTTACAGGTACTGCAACATTGCATAGAAATCTGTGAACAAATATTTATTTCTATAATTTAAATTTACTTATAAATAATTTATAACTTAGAAATTTAATTAGTTCTTGTTTTTGAAAAAAAATATATAGTGCTGAACTAAATTTTTGGCTTAAGCTTTTAGCCTATGTTTTAATTAATAGCGACAACTTTAAATAATTTTTAAAATTATATAAATAATATTTTTAAATAAAAAGAAATAATAACATTTTGATTTTTGACAAAAAAAAATTTTTTTGAGAAATATTTAATTTGCTTCAATTTTCACGCTACACATTTAAATTTTTTTTAAATACTAGTATATCTTGACAATAACAATTTTATAATTTGGAAGTTAAGAGTTAATTTTCAAACAAATAATAATTTTAGGAAAAATTTATTTTAAAATTCAGTAAATAATTCTTATACCAGTATTCATATTTATCATCAAACCATCTGGATTAATCAGTAGTACTAAAGTATTTAAAGATAATTTATTATATGTTTTATCTTGTATTCTTGTATTTTATCTTGTAATTTATATACAATTATAAATTATTTGATCAAAACAGAAAAAAATATTTTATATTTAGCGGTGTTAAGTATAATTAACTCAATTTGATACCCGTATTACTTATTGATATCTTTTGCTTACTGCTACAAGTTGGTATAAAATCTAAACTGAGTAGTTACCACAAGTTGGAAATGAAATATATATTTCAGTTCTAAAAATTTGCTTCATAATAAATTAATAATTAATTTTTTGTGCCATATTGAGAAGGTAACTATTTTCACAGAATGATTTTATCCGAAACTATTTTTCAATTTTTTTAGTGCTATTAGCTGACACTATTATTGTTAAATACCGATTAAAAAACCTAAAGACAACCGTATTTATTTTTATTAGTGCTGTGATCTCAACCAATAAGATATGTAAATAGTCAATATAATTGCACAATTTTCAGCTAAAATATATCCACTAAATCGTAAATTTATTTATTAAAAATATTTACACAAAGGTTCCGCTAACATTTTCTTTTTTAAATTTATTCTATTCTTTCAGGGTATTATCTAGCACTTTGGCTATTTGTTTTTCGATTGAAAAATATTAATTATTTAATATTAATCAATATTAAAAATATTGAAGCATAAATTTTCTACAAACATATTATTTTTTTATTTCTCTTGTGTTATGAGCCGGCACTTTATAAGCATTATTTTAGTTGACACCCATTAGTTTTGTTTGATTATTCTAATTTACTATTTACCTACCTATTTAATTAGTTATTTATATATTCCCCTTTACAGCGTCCAGGACCCTCCTCCAGCCAGTCCGATCAGTGGCTTGCTGTTTATAGTTTGTGTACCAAAGCGGTTTTATATTATCAGGCGCTTGATTTTTCGACTGACGATTCTGCGGTCTTTACCTGGTTTTCTACCTGAAATTTACTAAATCAAATATCTTTCTAAGAAAATTATTTCAACACACGTACGACATCACCGAGCAAGTGCAGCTGGGTTATGCAGCTCGGTAAACTTTACTATTAAAATGAAGTTTAATATGTTTAGCTATGTTAGTGTCGCATTATAGCTCATACAGTTCAACACTTCAACTAATTCGATACTTGTTTCCAAAACCTTCTTCCGAGCTTTATTTTGATTTATGGTAAAGTTAATGATTATTTAAAAAACAACTAAGCTTAGTACGAAGGGCATGCGTAAGTTAAAGTGGTATATACTGTTAAGTATTTCTTATATTTTCAAAGTGTTTTGAATCCCAATTTTTACAATTACAAACTTATATCGCATATGTATTGAACTGTATTTAGTTTACAAGCTTTGTTAGTAGGTTGTTCACCTATTACTATTATAAATCTTATCGAACTTTATTTCGTATCTAGTATGATCCTTTAGGCCTCCCAATAAATGCCAATTATAAATCAAACATATTTTTTTTCTCATATGAATACAATGCATTTAATTGTTACAGTTATAAAAACTGAAAACCACTATGCGAAAAAAAAAATTATAGCAGTTACTTCAGTTTATTGAAAATAAATTAATAAATTCTCAATGTACAGCTTTATAGACAATATTAATATTGAAAACATGTAATATGGTTTTTATGAAATTTATTATTTAAACACAGGAAACCGTAGCAACAATGTCATAAATAAACACCAACAAAAAATCTAATTATGGAGAACAATGTTGGATTCAATGCACAATATTATGCTATAAACCACAAAACAATAATTAAAACAATAATAGTAATGATAATAAAATATTAATTAAATTACAACGTAAATAAATGCATGCAACCCATTTGGAAAGAAATTTAATTTTATAAAATTTTGTGCAAATATTCAATTGCAAATAAAAATAAATAAATTCAAAAATACTACTCTGCATTTTAACAAATATAACCAAAAAAAACAATAACGAATGCTAATTCAAATAATATAATATAAAAAATAAATGTATATATTGTTTAATTAATATAATTGGCTTTATTTTATAATAAATTGATGCCCATTAGCACAGCATTGACGTTATGATAAATGAGTTTATCTGCTCAACAAAAAAGTTTTATATACAAAAAATAAATGAAATTAAATTGTGCAATAAAAAAATTTAATTATTATTGACAAAAAAAAAATGCATATGACATGACAATACAAAAAGTAGATTAGCTAAAAAAAAACTATACAATACAAAATTTATGTTTAATTCGCAAAAACATATTTAGTAATTTGCTTAATACTTAAATATTGTTAATTACTATTAAAAAAAATGTCTAAATAGATAACATTGTTATAATAAGTTTAATAATTTTTTCTTATTTTTAATATTGCATTTTAAATTTTTAACTAAATTAGTTTAATAAAATTGCATTTAAAAGGAGTACATAGATAAAGATTCATGAAATAAAGATGATTCATTAAATGTAAATTCTCAATAAAATCTTTTATAGTCTTAAGGAATTCCCTGCGGTGCGCCATCTATACATCATTAATGGAACTACAACTTAACTTTTTCTCTTCAGAGAACAATGTTTGGAAATTCGTCACGTTCGAGCAAGTGTAACAACTCCTTTGCTTTTTTGAGTCTAACTTTTTGTTGCTTTGGTGTAAGATCTTGTGTCTTATGAAACTTATAAGGCTTTACCTTGAGCTCATTTTAGAATATGCATCGGATGCTTTGCTAGAATATTTTCAGTTCGATCAATTTCGATCAAGTCGATCCTCTACTTTCCGAACCATTTCAGATGATGTTACGGTATTTTTTCGTCCACCACCATAGCGTTTGGCGACGCCGCCTGTGGTATTATAATGATTTATGTTACGATACACAAATATTTAATTCACTTTGAGGTGTTTGAGCTCACGCACAATAGGTGGTTGTGATTGTGATTTTCAGCCAAATATAAAGTAATCACACTATTACGTTTGAATTCTATTTTGAATAACTTTTGTTCTATAAAACTTATACGCAAATGCTTGTCGTAGTTTGTAAAGAATAGAAACAGCTGTCATTCGTATGAATTTCACGTAATTGGCAATATCAGTTTGACAGATATACCTCTGTGTAGTTGGTAGAAATTTAATCGCCGAACCCTGTATAAGCTACTTTTTTTCTCTTATTTAAGAATTAACATTTTCGAAACAGATTTCCTCATTGATTTTAATATAAAAGCAAATATTCAGTATATTAATATAAAGTCCAGGACGGATTATGACTCTCAAGTCCAGCTATTTCTAGTCGTCATTAGTTGTTATATTTGAGCACGCACAATGCAACGACAAATCATTCTTGGTTTGCGTTCGCTGACAATGTGAAAAAAAACGTAGAAGATGAAACAATTATCCTTAAACAATAACCTTAAATTAATATTAAGTTAAGCATCAAAAAAAAACTAATTTCTTAACAATTTTCTGTTTCTATTTTTTTGCCACAAAATTTTTATCTGCCAAAATCTTAAAAATAAAATTTAAATTCATTATTTAAAAAATGTTATTTTCCTAATTTTTAAATGGATGTTAAAACTTCAATATTTTGGAGAAATTGATTTTTCTACTACATATGTGTAGACACTTAAATCCATTTGTGACAAGTAACCCAATTACAAGACTTGAATTGATTGGACAATATTGTAAACTTCATGTAAGTGCATATATGGTACTAGCAAAATTTTAGAAAAAAATATTTGCTTTTAAATTAATCGCCATTGAGATTTAAATGCAATCAATTTTCCTCTTCTGATACTCCATTGTTTTAATTTTGTTTGAGGAAAAACTTTTGGAAATCAAAACTTAAAGGGGGTCAAAAATTTAAAAAATTTTATTTTTAGATATACCAGATATACATTCTGATTTTCCTTTTAACTGTGAAAATTATTTTATCTGACTTTTATTTAGTCGTTTGTTATAATTGTTATATATTCTACCTGAAAATTACAAGTTTATCACATTATTTAAATAAACATAGACAATATGGAGGTTTTTTGCGAAAAGTAGTGAACTATAACAACAAATTCATTTTTATATTATTTTAATTAATTGAACTTTCGGCTGTTTCGAGTATTGACAAATACATATCAATCGTGATCTTGGAAATAGTTCTTGTGTTTAATTATTCGTAAATAATTTTTTGAGACTGCAATTACCAGGAATTGTACTGGTGCCCTGCCAAATTTGTAGCTCAGAGTCAGCGCTCCTTCACCAACTAACCCAAGGCCGTACTTGACTTTTTTATGTTCGCACATTTTTCTGGAGTTTTGTTAATTTGCTGTGAAAGTGTTATTAACAAATTCACTTGCTGTGTTTATATTAGATCGAAATCATAAACCAATTGTAGAAAAATTGAATTAATTAATTATATTATATTTTTAATTGATAAATTTCAATACCATTCTGCATGAAGAAGCATCATTTGTTGCATGATTTGTATTATTCTTACTAATGTATAGAATTTAATGTAGGAACGTAATACTGAGAAATATATATATATATATTCTGCGGAATCTGAATCAATCAATCATTGGCTGTTAATACAATCGCTGAAGTTCTTGTGCGGAACTACTACAAACTCATATGATTTTGTAAATTTATAAGTATCCCCAATTAAACTACGGCACTGTTTTAATTTTTTTTTTTGTTTTTTTTTTTTGATACAGTTTTTTGTGCGTTGGCATCGCATGATTGATGCGATTTCATTGTTGACAAGTGGCCGCTTGTGGTGGTGGGCGCTTTAAATTCGCTTTCAATATTTTCTTTTAGATGAAATGCCTGCATTCTTTTTCGTTTTTCCCTTACATTTGGCGCACGAAACATTGTCACCAACTTAAAAATCCATTGAAAAATAAACATTTATACAAAATTTAAAAATATTTTGTTGTATCATTTTGTCGCATTTGTTTTTTTATTTTTTATTTTATTATTTTATATACAAAAATAAAATTTGATTTGAAACGTATGTACGGCGATGCTGACTTATGGCGATTTTCACTCGTCGTGTCGCAACGCCACAACGCAACTGAGAGCAGCTGTTCAACTTTTATTTATTTTGGGAATTTTAATTTATTTATTTTTTATTTTATATACAAACAAATATTCACTTTGATGTCGAATTTCATATAGAATATAACAAACTCTCGCTTTGTAAGTTGTAATGAATTTCACAGATACAACTAGAATAGCATTGCCTGTGCCTATCGACATACATATACATATATTCATAAATGTACATATATATAATATATATTCATACATGGACATTCCTTTATTGATATATTTATTTATGTTCTTCTTTTGTTTTAATGCATTTATGATTTATGTCTGCATTAAGTTCTATATATATATATATGCAGCGTATATCATATTTTCTATGTATTATACTCATGAAAAACATATGCATACACAATAATACTATAGTGCCTCATATCAATTTCAATATTTATATATAAATAATATAACCAACCAGTAAAAGCAAAATAAATTGAAATTTTTGTCCCATTTTCATAGTCAGTTAAGCGTATGTGTTTTGTTTTTATTGAAAATTTAAATTAAAATTGGAATTTTTATGCATATACGAGTACTACTAAGCCTATTAATTCTCTTTCACACTTTTTAATAAGAATTGCTGTTGGTGAAAAATATTTGAATATTTAACATAAAAATGTTTAAATTTCTTTAAATAAATGCGATAAATAAAAAAATTTTAAATGCATTTTAAAATTAATTGTTTTCATATAAATTCACTTAAGCTATTATAGAAATATATTTATACAGAATATTTCAACGTTGGTATGCATTTCATTAAGCGCTTGAGAAGCTTTTATATTTATATCATAAATAAGCCATAATGGATTAAGTTATAATCAAATATTTTGTATGAAAAGTATAAGTACTTATTCATATTTTTTTTTTTTTGAAAGCGTTTTAAAAATAATTTGAATACGTGCATAAAAATAATATAAATTTAATAAAAACATTTTTAAAATTAAAATTTCACTCACAATCTTAAAAATCTTCGTGATTTTTTTAATCTTCATATTAACTAAATAATGATAAATTACTGATAATAAAATTCATAGTTCATGTTCGAAAATTCAAGTACTCACTTCTTAAGCTGAAAGTAGAAAGTAGCCGACAAGAAATGCATTGTCAGAACAGTTAATAGTTTGACTTACATTCATTTTAATTTACACCAAATATGCCCTACAACCAATTTTTTATAATTTACACCACCTGTTTTCAGGAAACAAAAAATTAAATACATGCTCATGTTTAGCATTGTATCCTGTTAGCATTGTAAGTATTTATATAGATATTTTGTACAAAAATTATTTACATACAGCTAGCATGTTTCTAATTTTATCTACGTTTCTGATGCTATTAGTTGACACTTTAACTGTTGTATATTTTAGTAGTTTATAAATTTAATTAAATAAATGTTTCAGTGAAGGAATGAGTATATTTTGTGAGTCAAAGTGCTAAAAGGAACTTAATTTAATAAGTGTTTCTTAACATAATGTTTTCACAGGCTAATTGATCAATTTTTTATAATTATTAAAAATAATAATTAAGGATAAAAACAACAAAATATTTTATAATTTTTATTTACTGAATTTGTCGACTTTGGTTTAAAGTTATCAAGACAAAATTATAACTTTTTCTTTTAATTTTATTTTTTAAATAAAAATATAAAAATATCGAAAACGGGGAAATCCAACTTTTTAAAAAAGGCGTTTTCCGGGTAATTTACATAAATGAAATTCATTCAAATTTCATTAACTTGTTATAAAAATTTAAATAGAATTTGTGATACTAAATTTTAACGTTCGTTTTGATGAAAGAAACTTAATTCTTTTTTGTTTTTTTTAAATACTTATACATTACTTTATTCTATCTTCTCTTACAATGTGACTAACAATAACCTTTGAAATCACTAATTACATAATATTACAAATTTTTATGTTAACTATACATTGTATAAAATAAAATAAGTAAACCTTATATCACGAACCTCATTTAGATCAATGGGTTAAATTTCATTGGAGTGAATGTTAGGTGGTTTATTAAGAAAGCAATTCAACTTTATCAGATCACCAAAAAGAAAGCTGCGGTTTTTCAGACGGTCAGCTCCTTTTAGGCAGGAAGTAATAGAGAGAAGTGCGAGATACTTAGCTAAGGGGTTAACAAGTTCTGTCAGCCTTTTATTGTATTTTTTTCTTCTATTGTCAAATTCAGCTGACTAAGGGAATTTGTAGATATCGGTGGATACTTTCATTTCTAATATACCATGGGGCACCAGTGATTGTTCTCAGTATTTTTGACTGAACTCTTTGGGTATTTTCAATATTTAAAGCACTAACTTTATCAAATAGCTGGATACCACAAGTCCATATTGATGTTATGATGTAAAAGTTCTTTATACTCTAGGCGCAGGGAGGAATTGTTATTAACGAGCCAATGCTTGGAGGCTTGGAAATTCATCTGAATTTTTTTGACTTCAAGATGCTTGCGCCGAATTAGTCATCTATCTAGGTGAATACCTAAGTACGTTATATTATCTACTTGTAGTATAGGAATGTTATTTAGTAAAATTGTTGGAGATGTACTCCGATTTAAATTAAAAATGACGTGTCTACATTTAAGTTTATTAATTTTCATTCGCCATTTTGACAACAGTATAATTTATTAAATTTTAGGTAAAACCGTATATTTATCATTGTTACAATACCTCAGACAATATTATTCACTTAATTTGTTAAGCAGCTAATTAAGAAACTATCGGCGAATGTATAAATCCTTATGTACCTATACGCATATATTCTTTGTCAGTATGACAAGTCCAATATATTTCGCTATTTTCATCCGTGTGTCTTCCGTTTATATAGCAATAAAAGATATTAAAAGTTATTTAGCTTTTAACTATTATTCAGTTATTATTTAGTTATATTAACTTTACAAACAATTTATGAATATAATTAAAAATATTTAACACAAAGAAAACAACTTAAGAAGTATGTACTTTTACAGTTTTTACTTTTAAGTACTAAAATTTCTACATAAGCACTCTAAATTAATTACATTAAGTCGAAACAAAAAAAAAATTGTTAATAGCGTGAAATTTGCATCCTATAATGACGATTTCTTCATAACTCAATTGAAAGCGAAAATGATTATGATTAAAACCTCACTTAGCTTTGACATAAATTTTCCCTTAGCAAACTTTGATGAAATTTCAAGCATTACGAAACTTTGCCGCAGGCTGTCAAATAAGTGGAGTAATGGTGCGCTCAGCATAATTAAAATAGTTAAGGCAGAAATATAATATTTTTAATTGAATTTTGATTAAATACATTTAATTGTGTCTTCATGTGCTTGAGGGCTTTCTGAATTATTGAACCTTCTATCTGCTCTTTTTAAACTCCCACAAGTGCAAAAACATGATTTAATGTGAATATTTTTGTTTTGGTTTGCGATATCTTCAAGGCAGCAAACACATTGAAAATTTTATAATTTAATAAATTCAATTAATATTGTAAAGATTAAATGCAATATACTTGTAAAAATAAATATCAGTTCAAAAAGTTTGGAATGTAAATTTCCATTTGTACATATATATTAGTGGGTGTTTGACTGTTACGCTGTTTAAAGTATAAATTAGGCGTCTTTTTGGTACTTTGCCAAAATTCAATATAAAAATTAACAAATTTGAATGTGGGCTATAAAAATAAATAGTTCAAATTTATAAAATAAAAATTGTAAATATGTTAAGAAAAATATATTCAGGGTTAGTTGAATGTCAAAGAAGTTCAATGATTGAAATAAATTATGTAAATAATTTATCAAATCAATATAAATATTTCAAATTTAATACATATTTTATCATAGTATTTCTGGCACTGGCCGCAACTTCTTGTAATCATTCTTCTACTTGCACTTGAACTGTATGTAGAAATTTAGACGATATAATGTATATAGGATTATTTATTTTAAAATAAAAATAAATGTGAGTGATAGATACTTATGATTAGATTTTAGAACGATTTTTACTTCAGTGTATAATTTTTGACCAAGCCATTAAGCATCAATTACAACAAAGGCTAAACATTATCCACGGGATATCTTACAACACTAAATAAGCTTGAGAAAATTGTCGATAAATTGTCTGCATTTAGTAGGTTATAGCTTTGCCCATAATATGACGGATATTCTGTTTCAAAGCCTCAGGAGTCCTAGAACTGTTCCCCTAAATACAATCCTTAACGTAAC
Source organism: Teleopsis dalmanni (assembly GCF_002237135.1). Taxonomy (NCBI): domain Eukaryota; kingdom Metazoa; phylum Arthropoda; class Insecta; order Diptera; family Diopsidae; genus Teleopsis; species Teleopsis dalmanni. Next base: position 141,706,646 of record NC_051847.1, on the reverse strand, counting down.
TCTTCAACAAAATGCAATTGTGAGAAGTGAATAATCTTAGTGACTCATTAAGATCAACAAATCGTGATATTACACGTCCAGGAACTTTCTCGTGCAACAATGCCAATGGTAGTCTAGTCAATAAAATTTGAAAATCAGATGGTTGTAGTGTTAAGACCTGATGGTTTATATCACTTAATCAATGCTGCAATTACAGACCGACCGAAATTACAATTACAGACCGGAATGGAATTCGTATTCGGCAGTTACTTGTGAGTTTTCACTACCGTTCAGCCAATAATTTTGTTTGATGATATTTTCACTAAGCAAAAATAAGTCAAGTCGAGACAATTTTGTTTTACTAAAATTAAAACCTCATGGGTGAAGAAATTCGATGAGATAAATCAGCATCATATTTGTAGTTTTCAAAACACTCAGTGGTTATTAAACAATCCATATATTATAGAATATCAAATTTGTAATTTGCTAAGTTATATATATAAATTGTATATATAAAATCCACTTTATGTAAATTTTTTCAAATTTTCTGAGATTTGTTTGAAAATCATAGCAAAGATCAGTTGAAAGTATACTAAAGTATAGATTTATGATATCACTGACCAGAAAATTAAACAGTAAACTCCGTGTCCTTGTATCACTAAAATTTATTATCTATTGCCTTTTAATTTTAATTAACAATATTATATTGACTCAATTATCGAACTGTTATATTAAGAACTCTTCCATAAGCTTATATTAATGCTTATTAAACAAAAATTTAAACTAGAAACTTTTATTTTTAGAATGTAATTAATTCTATATCAGATTATAATAAAAAAGCAAATATGATAAATTATATATTTATATATATATATTTCTAATATATATATATATATTTCTATATATTTCTAAATTTATATAGATTTTGAATTATCATAAAATGCCACTTAAAAATAAAAATATTTTCATCAAATTGTCATCCAATTGGCTTAAAAAATAAATTTCAAATATTTTATAAATTCATAAATGCTAATTTGCAATTAAAGAGCAATTAAGATGAAACTCAATGTGCCAAAATTATAAAATATTTATATACAGCAATTTATATGAAATTTTATTATTTGTTATTTTAATTGTGCAATCATTTTGTAAAATGATAAATGATTTCGTTTAATTATGAAAAAATTATAATTATTTCTGTTACATTTTAAAATAGTAGCCTTTGTAACATAGTACTAAAATGTTTTTTAAATATTGCCAAAAATATAATGTATCTACGAAAGTTATATATGTATACATATATATATATTATATAATGATGAATGCTTTATATGACATAAATGTTTCAAAATAAAATTTTACTTAAAGCCACGTAATAAGGAACAAGAAGCCGAAGTACTTAACTGGATCTTTGCTGTTTTAGGCGAAAAAGTACCAGCAGGACAGTATGAAGATATTCTTAAGGATGGAATTTGGTTGTGCAAATTGATCAATAAATTAGCACCTGGTTCAGTCAAGAAAATTCAAGAACGTGGTACTAATTTTCAGCTGATGGAAAACATTCAACGTTTCCAAGCTGCAGTTAAGAAGTACGGTGTACCAGAAGAAGAAATTTTCCAAACAGCTGATCTCTTCGAACGCCGTAATATTCCCCAAGTAACATTATCACTCTATGCTTTGGGGCGTATTGTAAGTTTTGCATTAAAATCTTTATTTTGTGATTAGTAATTTAAATTATAATTATAATTTTTTTATACTCATTAGACACAAAAACATCCTGAATTCACTGGTCCAAGTTTGGGACCAAAAATGTCTGATAAGAATGAACGTGAATTCACTGAAGAACAACTACGCGCACATGAAGGCCAACTCAATCTTCAAATGGGCTTCAACAAGGGTGCTTCACAATCAGGCCATGGTGGTTTCGGTAATACACGCCATATGTAAATTGCAGAAATGTTGTTGTTGATATTTATTATAATGTAAAAATTTATTTGTACTTCAATTTAAAATATATTTAGTAAATTTTTTTGTAATATGAAAAATTATCATCCGCTCACTCTACTCTTTTTAAAGAATAAAAACTCATAAATTAAGTAAAACTAAAATGTAAGCGTTCATTATTTTGTTTTATTATTAAATAAAAAAAGTTATTTTAAATTACAAAAAACAAAAACCGAATTTTACTGTCGTAATTATCTTTTTAAAAGGATTAAAATATCTAATAAATGATGGGACACAGCTAGTTAAAGACTATGTCTTTCTAATAGCCCTCATTGTGTTTCATTATAGATTTTCAAAAAATTGATTAGTTTAAATTGTTGTAGTCTATTAATAATCTTAAAATAGCACAGTAGCATTTTGAGAGTGTACTAAGCTAATGGGGGGAACTAAAGAATTCACGTTAAAAAATATCTATTTCTATCATTTATATATCATCATTGACCGTTTAACCTGCTTCTGGCTACGCCCATGAACGTAAGTACATAATTACTTTCTACTCTTTAGAAAACGAGATGTCCATTGAAGAATTGTGCACATGAACAATATAGTGAACATTCAAGTGTTTCTTACTAAGTTACATGAATATAATCTATTGATTTTCCATGACAGACTGCATGTCAACCTATAGTCTGTAGCTAACGAGATTTGATATTACTTTTGCAAGTTCCATTTTATATCAAATCTAAGATTTTAGACTTAAAGTATGGATAACACTATGTCGTCTTTGCTTTGACCACTATATCAAGATTTAACCAATCCATTTTAACCTGCTACAGAATATTATATATTCGGGAATCATATTTTTTCATGACTGATAAAGGATCTTTATTACTAAAAAACTGAAAGTATGTAGCTCGTCAGTGTTGCGTTCTTCAAAGTATTTTAAGTTATATGAATCTCCTTTTTATTAAGGTCACAGTGCGCAATAAAAGAGTAAACTTAAAGCTGACAAGAACTTCCTCCTGAATCATTGAAGTGTAGGTACTGAAATGTGTGGTTTTGTATGTCTTTAGGTTTATAAAGCAGGTAGATGGTAGAATAGAACCATCTATTTAAACTTGTAGTTGTAAATTGAATTATTAACTTTCCTGAAATGATATCTTATCACATTTATTTTCACTGCTCTCAACATACCCAACACACTTCAAGAGCATATAAACCTCATTTTGGACTATTTCCAGAAATGGAAAATAAAATTCAATAATGAAATAAAAGTGATATGGTAATACACTGGGAGGATAGCGTTAAATATCTTGGTATTACGCTGGACAAACGATTCACATGGCTTAAACATGTTCAACTGAAAAGAATTAACTGTACTAAAATTCTTCATCACCTCTAACCACTATTCAGAAATGAAAATCTCAATGCTAAGAACAGGAAGCTGAACCAAATAATTCGTCCGTCACTTCACTTATTTGTCAACTCCAGAAACACTACTCCTTCTATTTGCTTTTTTTTCTGGTATTCCCTATTAAAGGATGTTATTTTAGTAATTCCTCTAAATTGTTAAAATAGCATCGAAATACGTTAACAGACGCGTAGTTCTTTAAAATTTTGATTATTTCTTACAAACAATGCTTCAAGTACCTGTAAACCTCACCAGCTACTTTCTTTAATCAAGGTAATATAAGCGTGAATAAATTAGTGCAATATTTTTTGAGTTTTAAAAAAATTAAATGTAAACAATGAGTACGTATACCATATGGAGTACCAAGTGTTGCTATTGGTGTGAATAATAACTTTAAAACTATTATATTAATATTATATACAAATAATTTACTCTGACAGCCAGGCTGCTCTTAAAGCTCTTTCTTCTTGGACTTTCAAATCAAAACAGGTCCTAGAGTGTTACGAGCTTCTGCAATCACTTGCAGCTCGGAATAAGTTGAGCCTTTACTGGGTTCCGGGCCACAGGGGAGTTTTGGGAAATAAAAAAGCTAATGAGCTAGCCAGAACTGCATCAAAAACTGCTTTTATAGGCCCTCAACCCTTTTGTGGAATAAACTGGGCCAGTACAAAACAGATTATCAAGGAAATGGAAAATTATATGCGGCTGGAGTACTGTGTAAACTTTCCAGGACTCAGACAAAGCAAAGCACTGATAACACCGTACTCCTACAAACACATTCTTAAATTCTCAAAATGATAACGGGTTTTATTACAGGTCATTATGGGCTGAAATATAACCTTCATAAACTACAATTATCTGCTACCTAGGATTGCAGGTTATGCCTCGAAGATGAGGAAACGACCATGCACATTCTTTGTGACTGTCCAGCTTTAATAACGCACAAAAGAAACCTGTTTCATAAAGAATTTCTGTCATTAGAGCAAATTAAGAACTCTTCTCTAGATTTAGTTCTAGACTTTATTCACAAAACTTTAAGGGACTTTGTTTAATCAATAGTGAAACTGGTACAATAGGACTCTTCTGGCCGCAGTACCGGCTGTTGGGCAATTTTCACGTCTACTCTTTAATAATATACAAATAAAGTCAAAACGGGAATTCATATCAAATTTAATAAATATTCACGATGAAATTCACATCAAATCAAGAAATTCTTAAGCGTTTATACTGATCAAACGTGCTTTTCGTCAGAGTTTTTAAATTGTTAGTCAAACTCAAAGTGTTTTGGCATTGGCTAAAGTTGAAGGGATTTGATTCAATCAAAAGTTATCCTTATCGTTATCGCTATCGTTATGGAATTCATCAGAACAGCACCGATTGGGTTCGGTTTTCTAATTAACTGCAAAGCTTTCAACAATTCTATTCACTGAGTTTAGTTAAATTGCACGTATTTTTGAGTCCTTTCTATACATAATTCATAATTCTACAAGAACTGCAAAGAATAGCAAAATTGCTTCATTTAGAAAATTTACAGCAATTGCAAAAGTTTTTGAATTTGCTGGGGGAAATAAAATTGCAAATGCATCAGAATATGAAAACTTTTAACATAACTCAAAAATGTTGCATTTTAGAAGTACAAAAATTAATTTTAATAAAAATGCATAAAAGCAAATTCGCATTTTGCAGTGCATAAATATTTCCACCAATTAAATCGATAAATTCGCAGCAACACTTAAACGAGCAATTTGTTGCAATGGCGGGTTTTACTGCTAACGAGGAGCAATCCATACGCGTGTAGGACTTGCTACCTACCTACCAATGTAGGTGCTTGTAATTGCTGCATATCTTCATATATACAGATATACAGATATAGAGATATACAGATATATAAACATATCTAAGCTCACATACGAGTATATGTACGAGTACATATGATTTGAAAAATTGAGCACAAAATTATTTAGCACATATAAAGCATTTATACTTTTCCCACGGCTGCCACCACAACAAACATTGTTGAGGCACATCCAGTAAAATCAATGTAATCAATAAAACGCTAAAACTTTCTTAGTAAAACGTGCGATTTACCCTATAGTTGGGATCACTCCTTCGCAAACATGCACTGCTAACGCCGCTTCGGGTATGAACACTATGTAAGCATATCCGTATTTAGGGTATGGTGTCGACTTACAAAAGTATGCACACACGTGTATTGTATAGATAAATATTTGCAACTAACTGCGGCAAAGTATACACGCGAGACTACCGAAGTTCAGATAAAGAAGTGTGTTATAGCTTTAAGCAAAGGACATATTTAATAAATTTCGCTTTATTTTTCTGTTATTTTTGTCTTTCCTTATTGCAGGCAAAGCCATAAGTTTAATGAGTTCCTGGAAACATATAAGTTACAGCATTGAATTAAGATGAATTGCACATACTCGTACAGAAAATTTTTGAAAGAGTTAAGATGGATTTACTTTAGTTTTCTTTATTTGTATCAATTTAATAGCTTCAAGACTTTTACTTTGGAAATTTCTAAATTTAAAAATACGTCAGTTAATTAATTCAGAATTAATATCTATTGTGTTCGTATCTACACAATGCAAAATATTTTTCAAAGTTCTATCCAATATAATAAATATTGATATACTGAAATAAAATTCAGCAATAATATTCATTTTAACAAAATTTATTTTTCTTTTAAAAAAAAAAGTGATATAAAAAAAAGGAGAATTCAAGCCCCAATAGAGAACGATCTATATATAAAAATGTAACAACAGCAATTCAGTATTATGAAATTGATATTCTTCAATGAGAGATATATGCTACAACAACACATTCATACTTTAGCTCATATGGTAAAGAAGATTTAAAAACCAGTATGTGGTATGGTTGAGCCAAGATGATGCGTCGAGTAAGAATATTTTGACCTGAGATTAAATTAAAATCTGGTTAAATCAACCAAATTATTTTTCTGAGTGTTTCTAATTATAGTAGTTTTGGTAAATCTACACCTCTTTAGAAATATTCTTCTAAATGTTGTATTTAAAAGTTCTTCTCTATTCTAGGAAAAATACTTAAAGTATGTATTTTATACCTCAAACAGGTTCTTTAAGCTTCGTTAGAATTTCTCTTTTAAATAGCTAGCCTAATTGTTCATCTTTATGTATAAAACACAAAGATTCCAATGGAGTGGAATGACATGGCAGTAGTTGACACCAGTAATAAAAGTAGATGTGGAAAGTTTATTGGTTGCAGCTGAAAGCGTACGAGGTCTTGGAAATTTTATTGTAGTTACACTTTAATAGAATAGACCCGATAAAAAAATACATAAGGGACAGAGCCCTGAAGTTATTTGCGAAAATTGACAGGCTATCCTACTTACCACTATCTAATCTTAGAGTAATCACTCTCCGCACGGGGAGGTACGCAGATCTTAGATCAATCACTGAATAATCATGAAGCTTATAGGCAATACATAAATTACTCAATGAGATGGGTGGGACCCTGTAGTACCGCCAGCTATCAAAGAGTAAAAGTGCCCAGTTGCGCTTACTCGAAAAATGGATCAACATACATACTTTAATAAACATATTATCTATTAATTATTTATTGATGCAAACTATCATAAACTTTACACATATATAAAACAAAGTATAAGAGAAGTATATACATTTATTTTAGGTACACATAAATTAATTTGCTATGAAGTTTTTAAAAATTGAAATAGTGTTAAAGGATTAAGAGTTTTGTGGTAGTGCTGTTTGCGTATACAAAAACTCTCCACAACAACCAAATCATTGATTTGTCAATGTCTAATAAACATTGTCTAATGTCGAATGGACAAGTGGCTCGGGAACGTAAACCCGTCCGTTCGTGAAATCAGTGGTCTACTCAACTATCAGCCGTTTATCATTTTAATATTATATTGTGTTCAAAGGGAGATCTAAAGGGGCTGAAATATCCACTTAAATAAATCAAAATTCTATATTTAACACATTACCACTATGGAAGTTGCATGATATTTAAACAATTTCTCACTTACCTTGCCAACCAGAGACAACTGGCAACATTATAATGGCCGTATTTTAGAATGTCTGTTGAACAAAACCAGTCCATTTACAGCAATCGCTACAATGGTCCCATATGTAGAAAATATGAGAAAACATAAAAAATGTGCTGTTGTGATGAATCGTTGGTTAGCATTGTACGAAATTACCATCGTATCACTAGATTTAGCCCCCATCAGTCAGTATCTATTCATAGTCCTCAAAAATTATTCCAAGGAAATAGTTTTGGCTACGAAGTCATCCTTGAAACTGAAGCATATTTTATGGCTAAGGATGAATCATTTTACAACAGTAGTACCGACGACTGCATTACTGTTGAAAAAGACGAAGTTTATGAATAAAGTCGAATTTTGCGAATAAGTTGTTGTTTTACTAATTTTACTAATTATCTTATCAGCTGATGTGTTATACATATGTTTATTACAGTATATAGATACATAAATATTCTTTACCTGATACCTAATTATATGTTCTTATTTTATAATAAAAACAAAACAAAAGCATTATATATTTATGTAAGAGTATTTATTTACTCAAATATCTAATGTGTACATATTAAATAAATAAATATTTATTTAACACCTTAAACATCCTTTTGTTATTATTTGTTTTTATTCCTTAGAGTAGCATTACGCGTCATACTTATCTGCTGTAGGAGTTACCGCGAATAAGTAATATCTTTGTACAACATATAAATATAAATAAATTTAGAGTTTAAGATATTTTGGTTATAATTTAATTTTCATGTAAATGAAATGTGTTATATGAAAACAACAACAAACTTCCTTTACAATTCTCTAATAATATTAATCCAATATAATTAAACTCGCAATCAAAGTAATGACATTTGTAATTTCACTTCAATCTCGTTGCATAAAATTCATTCATCTAAAATCCAATTTAGATTTTCTCACAATTTAGTTGGCTTAGGGATTCGTGTAATATTTATGCAACGGTAGCTTGATCCTTTTTAGATTTGCGATTACGAATGCTTACGTTGGTTTTATTAATTGTGTAATTGCTAGTTTAGATTTCAATTTATGTTTCGAAACATATTTAAGTATAATTATTAATGAAAATATAATAAAAAATATAAATCTACATATAGAGTGCAAATGTGGCTTCTATGCTACTCATCCGTGTTTAGTGGTTTTCATACTCAATTTTCTAAAATTAATTCATTTAGTCATATTGCATGTTTAAGTATATTGAATTACATTCCAATATTACTGCAGCTAATGCAATTGAAATTATATTACGTAGCAAAATTTATAGATACAAATTTAAATAATTCAATTCGAGTATATTCCAGCATATACATATAAATAATATATACATAAATTGGCAAATATTTAGATAAATCTATGTACTAATATTGGTTTTAAAATTAATTTAGTGTTTTAAATTACAAATAATACTCAATTTTATATTATTTAAATATCAGGTTACTTGTTTGAAAAATATATATTTAAAAACATAAAACAAATTCATTTATTTATTTAATTGAATATTTGTTTGTTCCTGTTAGCTAAATAAATTTTATACATAGAAAAACTCTATTTCATAATTATTTACAGCATATACTGCATGTTGATTAATTTCCTCTAAAACGTAATTTAATTTCGTTAAACACATAAGGATTGTATAGTACAGGGTTATACAGTTTGTTGTTCCCAAAGTAAAAATGAACAAAATACACTTGTAATTGAGAAGGTGTTTAGGTTTCTAAACTAAACTAGACCAAACTAAACTAAATCAAAACTATAATAGATCTTACTATAAGATTTAAAATACCACAGCATTCATATGCTCGCCATGGAACATCCTATACTACAGGGTCGTTTTGAGGTAGTTTTTAATAATTTGACGAATATTTTCAAAGCGCGAAGAGTTTGAGATATTGTTTGCATAACTGCACAAAATATGTTAAGTGATGACAAATTGCGTGGTATTGGTAGTCAATTCACATCACCAAAACGTAAAACTATACGTCCTAAAGTTGTAAGTGACATAAAGCACACACAAGACTTATTGTGTACGGAAGTCAGTATTTATGTTTTGAGCCTTAACAACACTGATGTCAAGTGTCATCTAACGTTTCCATATGACATTATTAAACGTGAACCACCCTAGACTTTTTATCGAAAAAGCGTTATTTGTGTCATTTACATTGATTTCTAAATTGAGTCTTCGCAAAAAAAATGTAATTAACGTGAAAAAATTTTCATGCGATGATTTATTACGACTTTTGATGTGGACGTGGATTATCAACACATCGATCAACTTACTTCCACATTTGGCGATAAAGCTGCATTCTTTGCCACTGTCAAACGCTGGTACAATGATTTTAATAGTATATTACTGGCCGCAGTTCGCTCACTGATGAAATTCGTGAACAACTGATTCGTCCAAAATCAGTTGTTGTTCCAGAAAATATTGATGCTGTGCAGAAACTGGTACTCGTAATGCAATATCGACATACGACATACTCGTACTATGAGATTGAGGGAATCCTAGGCATTAGTTCCACCAACATACGAGTATATAAAATATTACACGATCATTTAGCTGTGAACAAGTTTTGTTCTTGTTGGATTCCCTATCATTTAACAAAATCTCAAAAAGATACTCGTGTCGATTGGTGCACACAAATGCTTAAGAAATACAATAGCAGTAGAAATCTAAAAGAAGGGTACAGTCTTTTAAGAAAATATTTATATTTATTTTTTTTTTGAAGAAATACTTAACAATACACAACATACTTTTAACGAATCTTTGAAACAAAACAAATTTATAGTCAAATGGCAAATTAAATAAAAAAATATTTTTTGACATTACAGTACATATTAAAATCGATCTTATAACTATTTGCCAATATAGGTAAATTAAAGGAAATATATTTGTATATCATCGTCGAAAAAGATTTATTTACTCAACATGTTGAAAAAAATCTTTAGTACATAAATAACCCTTAATATAGAAAAATGATTTAACTGAAAATTTAACGTTACATATAATAAAATGACCGAATTAAAATCGATAACTAAAATGTTATACAAATAATATTTGTTATTATAACAGAATCAAATCGATTTCGCTCATAGGATAAAACAAGATATGATCTTGAGAAAATTTATTTTCATTACATGATAATCCATTCTCAATTAGTCGAAAAATCCCAATATTTCACAAGCCATTCAGGAGCTTAATTTGTTTACCATTTTTAAGTTCTTTGAAGGTGCCTGTTCAATAATCCAATTTATAGCAGAATTTCTTATGAACAGAATTTTCTATAAAATACTGTTTTTCAGTAAAAAAATCCATATATTAACATAATATCAAAAATCAATCCAAATCGAATCAACGCCATCCCATTCAATTAAACCAATCCAATCAATCCAATCTAATCAACCCAATCCAATCAGAAGTCCAACGAATCATATGCAATTTACTACCATTATAAATAATTAGTAACTATTTTACACATAAATTTTATTTCCATTATACTATATCCATTGTGTATAGTATTTGCATATAATTATTTAAATAATCACTTTTTACTTTCATACTATTTCAAATTTATAGTACATAAAACATAAAATTATTATTTATAAATTAATTATTTAATTTTATACGACTACTTTAGTATTGTATTTAAAACAAATCCATTAAAAAATAATCTTGATTTCAACATAAATTGCGTTTATAATAATTAACGACCATGAAGTATTCGAATTTAGGTTAATCATACGCAATGGTGTACACAAAAAATTATAAAATATTAATAATAAAAACAAAATAAATGAATGTGCAATGAAATTTCTTTTTATAAATTGTATTTTATTTTAAAACTATATAATAATTGATAAAATATCTTTTAAAAATATCGATCTTTTAAACTGTCACGCATATCAATTAAAATATTATTATATTTTTTTTGTTTTTTTTTTTTTTTGCGGCAAGGAGGAGTGGAATGCCTACGTACTGACCACAATCCGGCGCTTCGGAGGTGAGTGCCCGACTCGCAAGGGCTAAACCACTCCCCCTCATTCGTAGAGACCTTGTTCTACTCCGGTAGGGTCCCTATTGGTCATTTAAGACTTCCATCGGTGTGCCCTGCTATGCCTCGCTACTGTTGCAGATAATTAATCTTTCCCTACAGTCTACTTTTTTCAATCTCAAAGTATGTATTCCGGCTCTCACTGCTGTTCTTCGTTTAAGATTAGATTGCATCCAGATCTTTCTTCTTTTCCCTTAAAACATTTCCGATGAATTATGTGATTTTGTTCCAATTTTCTGCTCATTCTATCATTTTTTCTACAATATTATCGACTGTAAAGTGACCTACATATTCTGCATATAGGTCAAAATATTATTATATTAACATCTTACTAATACAAGTAGATATACTATAAATTTACTAAAATTGAAAATAATTAATTAAAATGAAATAAATATTTATAATAAGAAACAACTTTAAAAGTTTTATAATAAAATTAAATTGATTAAAATTAAAAATAATTTAATTAAAACAAAATTAATATTTATAATAAAAATCAACTTTATAATTTTTATAATAAAAATATATTTATTAATATTGAAAATGATTTAATTAAAATAAAATAAGTATTTGTAATAAAAATTAACTTTATAATTTTTATAATAAATATATATTTATTAATATTGAAAATGATTTAATTAAAATAAAAATAATATTTATAATTAAAATCAATTTTATAATTTTTATAAAAAAAATAAATTGGTTAAAATTGATAATAATTTAGTTAAAATTAAATAAGTATTTATAATAATTTATTGTATTTATTAAAATTGAAAATGATTTGTAATAAATTTGTAATAAAAATTAATTTTATAATTTTTATAATAAAAATATATATATTAATATTGAAAATGATTTAATTAAACAAAATAAATATTTATAATTAAAATCAACTTTATAATAAAATATATTTATTAATATTGAAAATGATTTAATTAAACAAAATAAATATTTATAATAAAAATCAACTTTATTATTTTTATAATAAAGTTAAATTTATTAAATTTGATAATGATTTAATGAAAATAAAATGAATATTTTTAATAAAAATCAACTTTATAATTTTTATAATAAAAATAAATTTATTAAAATTAAAAATTATTTAATTAAAACAAAATAAATATTTGTAATAAAAATTAACTTTATAATTTTATAATGAAATTTAATTTTTTAAAATTGATAATAATTTAATTAAAATAAAATGAATATTTACAATAAAAATCAACTTTATAATTTTTATAAAAAAAAATGAATTTTATAATTTTTATAATAAAAAATAAGCAAACTTTTGTCCATTAAATAATAAAAATTATTTCATATTCATTCTATGGTGTATGTGTTTATTAACTTTAAAATTTACAACATAGTCATGTATATAAATCAATCACCAAATTTATATACACTTTACACAATTTATTTTATTTCGATTAATACAAAAAAAAACAAAAAAAGTCATATAACATAAAATCAAAATAAGTGAAAATTTATTAACAAAACAATAATAAATTGTAATTCAGCATGTCAGGCAAACAAACACAGCCAAGCACAAGCATTTGTTGTGATATCAACAATTGTCACTATCAATGTGACGACAATAAATTTTATTATTTGACTTTACATGGTAGATACTTTCAGCATTTTGTGTATATTTCAAGGGACTGTCAACATAAATGAAATTATAGAAAAATGTGCAGACATTGGTAAACAAACTCAAACCATTTCCGTTTAATGTGCTTTTTCCGAATCAAATATTCTTTCGATGTCTGTTTAGTGTTTGATTTAAATTCCTTAATCAATTTAATAGTGTGCCATTAAATTTATGTTGTTAATTATTAACAACCGCTCTGTCTGTATTGATATTGTCTGCATTGTGATAATGTTTTGGCAATTATAAACGTACAATTGGGTATATTCTAGGAAGCATGCAATTAAACCTAATGTATACTGAAAGACAATAAAATTGAACAATTTTGTTATAATATATAATAAATAAATATATATTTTACATATACATAAAATTAATCTTCTTAGATAAAATGCAACATAAATGTATTTATTTCATTTAGTTGATTGTTTTTATTATTTAAGTACTTTCATTTATAAAAATGTTATATTCAATGTACTTACATATTTACATAATAAATAGAAGCTACAAAGTTATATGAAGGTAAACTTCATTTTGATATAATTAAATCGTAGAAGAATTATTTTTATATATTATATTAATTTTTTAATAATTTTATTTCTATAAATTTTAAAATTAAATTAAAATCTTACATTTAAAATTCTACGTTCAGCTTACAGTAGTTGTAGTAGAAATAGTAGTTTATTTATCTATCAAAAATAAGTGCTTTTATGTATTTCACTTCTTATGTATACTCGTGTGTAACATAAATGTCAGTAGAATCATAAAATGACATTTTAGTATTTAATATCCTATATATGAGAAATAACAAAAAAAAAAATGTTTATCTAAGCTTGCGCTTTGCCGATGCTTAGATACATGTTACACAGAATTTTGAAACAATATATGAAAGTATATACATAATATAATATATGCTGATATAAAAAATAGCTGATATACATTTTTTGTTTATGCTTATATTTTGTTAGCAATTAAAGGCTAAGAAACTTTTGATGTGAATGACAGCATACATTATATAGAATAAGATGAATTGGAAGTATCAGCTTGTAGGACACCTATATCTAAATTTAAAGCAATCAATAGGGTTATTCACGATATTGAGTAACGTGCACGGTATAACCGAGTAATGTGTTAAAAGTGTAATGCAGCAACAACAAAATACATGTCGGGTATTGCGTTGCAATGTTAGTATGTTACTCAAGCATTTGGTTTGACTAACATTCGCGTTGCAGTTTTACTCCTTTTCCAATGTTTCCACCTATCATATACAGAAAAAAAAGCTTACTCCGATAAAGTTTACTCACAATAACTTACAAAATCATCAAAAAACAGCTGATTGTAAGAGCTGTCGTTAACAAATCGACACAAACAAGTGTGCTCACAAGTTAGTGTAACTAACATAGTTGCACTTTTACTCGGTTACCGAGCGCATTACTCGAATCGTGTATAACCCTAATATCATTTTTACCACAAATATTTTTTTCTAATTCTATATGAATAGCAATTGACATAGAATTAGCAATTATATATATATAAATATATATATCACGATTTGTTGATTACACCAGTTAGTAACTAAGATTGCAATTAATTATTTTGATTTTAATAAATATATTTTGAAAAATAAGCATTGCCAAAATTAGAAGTTATTTTTTAATAAAATTATTTAAGTAGTTATACAAAATGACTTAAGTTTGATTGAATATACATCAGAGACGTATGCAAAAGGTCTTATATATTTCTTTTATCCATTTTAACATTTCTTAAAATTTAATTATTATTAAATTTATTAAGATTCGAGGAATTATTCTAAAAAATAAAATTTCTACTAATAATGCATTGTAGAAGCGCAAAAGATCTACAGTATTCTGTACTTCTTTGGTTTTGTAGAACTACAGGGTTGTATAGCTGCATGGTTCTACAGAACTATAGGGTTCCAAAGTTATTTCGTTTAAAAATCTACAGGGTTTCACAGCTCTTTGGTTCCAAAGAACTAGAGGGTTCAATAGTTCTAGGATTTCAAGGAACTGCAGTGTTCTATAACTCTTTGGTTCAAAGAACTACATGATTCTATAGTTATTTCCATCTGTAGAACTGCTGGATTCTGTAGTACAGCAAGTCTACATAAGTATAGATCCACAGAACATATTCATAATAAATAAAATTCATTTCTAATATTGTAACCATTTTAGTGTTTCGAAAATGAATTTAATTAAAATTTCCAATTAAATCCAATTAATATGTCTAAATATTCTTCTGCAAGAAAGTAGAATATCCAGGAAATGAGTGATATTTTCTGTTCTGTTTGATTGCACATGGCTCAAAATTTGTTAACATGTTTTATATGTGGATTAAAGTTTGAGTAAAGAATTTTAACTATCGCTTTGAATATAGATACTGTAGTCGTCGATATTCGCAATAATCACAGTTAGCTGGATTACAATTCAAATATATTGACAATACAAAATTTGGAATATTTTAGAAAGAAAATTATTTTCCAATAAGAAGTTTCTAGTTTCCTGATTAAGGATATAAACAGAATACAATGAATAATTTTCAAATTTAAATATAGCGTCTGTGTTTTTAATTTCGTTCAAGTACAGAAGCCACGCTATAATACTATACTGTGAGCATCAAAGTAGTCATGGAAGTAACTATTTCCGCCAAAAAATAGCGTAGTAGGTACTAGATGCATCGGTACTCACTCTGTTAAGTGCCATTCACATAGCTCTCTTGAGTTTTCTCAATATTTGCATGTTCTGTCGTTAACACTACCTTTAAGAAATAGGTAGTCACCCTGTCACGTACCGTTCACACAGTTTTTTCGAATTTTTTTAAAGCTTGTACAGAATAGATCATTATGAGAATCCCTCCAACTTTTTAGATTGTTAAGATCTTTATCGATAACATAATCATGTGCTTACGTTTTTCAATATTAGCAGCACAGTTGCCATAACTGTTGGATATTTTTGATGCAATTTAAGAACTTTATTAATATAGTCAAAATGCATCTACAGTATATATTTTCAAAGTGTGTACAAGTACTTATATGCAAGTATATATCTCTCAATGTTACGTTTCATACTATTTTTACTATAATGTATTAAATACCTTTTAATACAACTTTAATTTCTATATAAAATTTAACGATTACACTTAAAGTAGTATACCTATTTTACCGAAAAGTAGTTTTTTTTTAACCAAAAAAAAAATTAAAGATACTTTCTGAATGCTGAAATCTCTAAAATTTCCCAATGCTAATGATGCCATTATCAGCAGCAGTGTGGTGTTAGTTCGAAGCAAATTGTTGCAATTTTCTTAACAATTGCTACTTTTGCTATAGAAGATGTTGCTAATGTGAATATGCTACGTTTGGTGTAACTATTTTAATTATTTCGTTATTGCTTTAAGCCTTTGATAATTCCACCGTACTGCAGTTGTTTCATTTTATTATAAGATTTTGTGGAAATTTAATGGAATAATATTAATCAATTTAAAAACGTCTAATCACAGTCATTAGCTAGCTCAATTGTTTATACTTAATTTAATTGTAAGTACAAGCCTCATTAAATTCTACAAATTTCGAAATTTTGCTATTGTCTATTTAATATGATTAATCTGTTCAAGTGGTTAGAATATGAAACAAAGCCTCTTTAATGATTTGGTATTGTGTAGTGAACTGTATATCTTGCAATATTGTTGCTCATACTAATACCACTCGTATTTCTAATAAACTGATATAGCAAATTTTCTTTAAAAAATTTTTGAAACAAAGTTTTAAGCAACAATCATATTAATTTTGTGGTTGTAGTGTTTCATTCAATTTAAGTGGTTCGGTCACGTCTTCCCAGTGCTGAACAACTAAATAAACGTTCGGTTTATTCGTCGTCATCAATGCTAAAGGCTAATGAAGATGGCAAGCCACAAAACGTGACAACAGTTTTTATGCACATAAAAACATAGAGTTGGCTGCCAATATTAAATAAAATACACTAATAGGCTTAGTAGCCTACAGCTTTTAGGAAAATGGCTACACAACAAAATTGCAAAATATCATAACAAAAAAAAATTAATTCTCTTAAAGCCACAAACTTTTCCACTTTTCGCATCCAACTCTGGTCAATCAAAAGTTGATCGAGACATTTACGTAATATTATTAACAATATGACATAAATAGTTGAAAAATACTCATAACAAAATAGTTTATTAATGAAGTTTTATAACAAAACCATAAATTTTAATTTTATATTCAAGTAAATACTTTCATATACAATGTAAATATTTTTAAAAGTTTTAACTATTTTGTGAAAGTATTTAAATTTGATATTATGTTAGTTCATGTTCGAAATTTTTGACATCCAAATATTTTACTAAAATAGAATGTAATCAATGAAGTCCAACCGATGACAAAATTTTTAAAAGAATAATAATTTACCAGTAAATATATACCTTCTGCTCAAAAAGTATCCGTATTTTGTTGTTTGTTAACTACTCCTTAAGTAAAAAACCTTTTTCAAAAATTTTGTTATGTTGGTACACCCTTTCTTGACATATAGTACAAATTTGCGCGCCATCTGTTAATTAGTTTATTTACAGCAGCTTTATAATGTGAGACTACCTCATATGCATGTAGCGAGTTTTACTATGGAAAATTCTTGTTGTACGCGATTTTTTGACCAAACATGGCACCACTGTCATCGCTCAGGCACCATATTCGCCAGATCGGGATCCGCGCGACTTTTTCCTGTTCCCGAAACTCAAATTGCCCCTTCGTGATAAGCGTTTTGAGTCGATTGAAGCGGTAAAAGAAAATTCGCTGAAGGAACTAAAAGCCATACCTTCACGGGCCTACGAAAAGTGTATGGAAGATTGGGTTAAGCGTTGGCACATGTGTATCGCTTCAGAAGGAGCATATTTTGAAGGAGATAAAATAAATTTGGAATAAAATTTAAATTTGTGTGTTTTAAAAAAAAAAATCATTGCGTGACAAAGCCAGCGAAACTTACCTAATCTAAATTAAGAACTGAGTGTCTACATTAGTGAAATGAAAGAACTTACTTTATTATTTCTAAAAATCCATTGTGCATCTCACACGCAATCTCCAAATATATTTTTCAATTTAATGAGAAGTAATTGTTTTATTATTTTATTTATTATGAATAATTTATGCCATGTTTCATGTTATTATTTCAATTTCTTTTTCAATTAATTAATTTACAAATAATCAAATACAATGACGACCAATGACTTATTTGGTCGTCTATAGGAGATTAAAATAGTTACACCAATGAAAAAAACAAAAGTATTAAGTCAGTTGAACTCTGCAATGCTGTCGCTGCTGTATGCTAATACACTCTTAAGAATACCGATCATATTAATTCTGATTTGCATCATTTGCATCATTAAAAAAATGAACAATATTTTCCTCGGTAAGAACAACCACCACAAAATATAGCCTTTGTGCGCTATTGAAATAGGATACCTAACCAAGATAAGGGATGTGGAACGAGGAACAAATCCTCCTTAACTCGCTTAGAAAATGGTGTTGATTCCACAATCCTTGTAATTGTGAATTGAAGAATGTGCATATTAGAACTAACTGGATGCATTAGTGAGTGCAAGCATTTAGCTAGAAATAATATTGGAAATATCGCCGAGAATGTTCAATTATAGAGCCCACAATAGTTTAAACCTGGTTTTAAACAAGACTGGACATAAACACAACAGGTGCTCCGGTGTCTTTTCTTTGAGCACCGGTAGGCATGCACTGCAGAAGATTTGATAGGGTAGTTTAAGCCTATCTCGCAATCGTTCTACAGTTCATTATCTCGTTAGAACAAATATTAGATTTGTTATTAGATTGTTATTATTAATAAGACACTTCCGTTTTACTTCTTTGTACCAAGTCAGGGATTATTTGGAGTACAGAGGCCATGTAGCTTTCAATATAGATGCTGAGGACATTAGAGCGCTATTTCTTTTTGCCTGTCGCAAAAAATAGTAGTAAATCAACTATCATCTGTTGCTGGTAGAAGCACGGATTAAGACAGGAGATTCCGGAGAAGAGGCAGTCGTGCTAGCGTATCTGCACGCTTAATCTCTGCTATATTACAATATCCAGAATATAGTCTTTCTTAAGATTATCTTTCGGCATTTAGTGTTATTCGCTAGCAATATAATAGTGTCAGTTTAAAGCAGTAGACGTATTGTTTTTTCTGCTATTTTAAGTAGTTCTAAATAGTCATAACAATTATATCAGTACAATATGAATAGTAAAAACGAGAATAGATCGCCTTACTTCAATGCTATGTGATTCAAAATACTGTAAAATTTGCTGTTTTCAAAACTATTCCCAGTTTAATTTAATTCGTTCAGAAGGTTCTTTTTTGGTATTTTGAAGAACACAGCTCTCGAAGCTATAAAGAAAGCGTATTTTTTTCTTCTTCTTTCTATCGAATAATTTTAATAAATAATCGCTTATAGGTTGCTTATGTGTTGCTTAGCCCATTAAGCCCATGTTTGGAAGTTATTTCAAATATTATGTCTTTCAATTTATTTTTCCCATCTATCATATATTATATTTATCAAATGTTTTTAAGCCCATGTTTGGAAGTTATTTCAGATATTATGTCTTTCAATTTATTTTTCCCATCCATCATATATTATTTTTATCAAAATTATTGATATGGAGTATATATTACGATTATTAACGGGTTGATTAGCATCGTTCTTTTTTAAATATTAAAAAAATTACGCTTTTACTAAGGCATTCTTTTACTACTCTTTTACTGCAAATCTTATTTCAGACTCTTCAGAATATATTTAAAAAGCGATATGTCGAATTTATGAAGACATTATGCGGTCCTGTATATGCGGTCCTTCATTGGATCGATATTTAATTTCACTCAATTAAATTATAACTATACATTTTAGTATATTGTCTTTTGATTAAGGTAGTCTTTAAATTCACCTGCTCTAATTGCATCTGCTAATTTGAGGCTGAAGTTTTTTACTTCGCTCAGATTGTTTTTATTCGTATATGTATATAGTCTGACAACAGACAAAAATGTTTATTATATACTAATTTTTTTGAATAGATAACACTACAATTTCTATCAATACTTGACACTAAGGAACAACAAATAGACAAAAGCTATATAGATAGTGAATTGAAAATTAACAACCAACAGATTTTTTTAATTCACATAGGCCTTTAACAGAAATTAAATATAATTAAAAAATTATTACTAAAAAAACAAAACCAGGAGTATAGAATACTTCACCTAAAACTGAAGTATTACTGGGAATGTTTCTTTAGGGTTGAATTGCATTTAATTAGAAAACTATCTGCAAATTAGTACAAATACTTTATACATTAAGACCGAAAAGTTTTCGGAAATTCTCATTTAAAATTCGCGCGCTGTATATTTTTCGATATTTTAAGTTTATGTAGTTTGGCAGCAATTAAGGACAATTACTATGCCAAAAATGAGCGCGATTTGTCAGACAGTTCGTTTACGGCAGCTGTTGAAACCAGTTCACCTCAGTAGTGCGTTGCGAAAAAAACAATGGAAAAAAATATTGAACAAAGAGTTTGCATCAAATTTTGTGTTTCGAACGAAATTTCGTGTGCAGAATCGTTGCGAATGCTACAAAAGGCTTATGGGGAATCAGTTTTATCGAAAACTCAAGTTTATGAGTGGTACAAAGCCTTTCAGGACGGTCGTACGACCGTCGAAGACATTTCGCAACGCACTACTGAGGTGAACTGGTTTCAACAGCTGCCGTAAACGAACTGTCTGACAGATCGCGCTCATTTTTGGCATAGTAATTAAGGACAGTGCTGCCAAACTACATAAACTTAAAATATCGAAAAATATACAGCGCGCGAATTTTAAATGAGAATTTCCGAAAACTTTTCAGTCTTAATGTAATAGATACATTTTCAATCTTCGATTTAATTACTTTAGTAATTGATGTTTAGGATTTTTTCTTTTTTGTTTTGCTCTATCTTGTAAATGCAGTTGGCTACCACTTTAGTTTTTTAATTGAAATTAATTAAAATGTAAAAATATCTGAAATACCTGACTTAATTAGTCAGTAAACCATGCTAAAAATGTTTGTAATATTATTTTGTAATAGAAATAGAAATTCTTGATTTATTTTCAAATATTTATCTTGTTATTTTCTAAATGGAATTATCTAATATTAAAGAGTTGAGTAAATTATATTATGTTTTTAAAATATAAAAAACGAATTCATTATTAAAGAGCGCATTACTTCAAAAATTCTTTTAATAACGGGTTAATGAAATTATTGTAGATTATTTTACATCTTAATTATAATTTTTAGAGACTTTTCTTTAATTCAATTAATTTTATGTAGTAAAAGAATAAAATCATTAAAATATATAAAAAATTAATTATATAAAACAACTCTCTATTGAAAATTCTGTGCATAACTGTGAAAAAAAATATTAGTTATTTACAAATTTTTAGTTCTGAAATTTATTTGTATTTTAATATGAGAATTTTGAAATACAATCATCTCTTTTAACTAAAATATCACAATACTGCTTCTTCTTTTTAAGTTAAATACTTATTTTAAGTAAGTGTCTTTTTTTTCGTACTAATGTTTATGTTGACTATTGTGAGGCTATATCTATCCAAAAAATGAATATGTATATAACAAATTTTGATATAAGACTATTGAGTTTCTTAGGGTATAAAAGTAATTGATGAAGATATCCTTTATTAGAGTTTTTCCTCATGTCAGCAAAAAACTGGGAATATCAAATAAACTACCTTAACTCAAAACAGTAGGCTTAAAGAATTTATCTGATTACACTACAGATCTCTGTACCCTGTAGAATTAATTTTATAGATTGGACTTTTGTTACACTGATTTCTATTGAGTTTGTAAAAATAACAACGAAACCTCGAGCGCACATTCATTTTGATGTGCTGTTTTATCAAACTAAGGCTTCGCTATTAAGTGGTATTGCATGCCCACACATGAACTCTGGAAAAACAACACCCAAACTGCTCTTACTTAAAAAAGCCTAACGCTAAATGTACAGAATGAAAACTAAGTCTATACAACATATCTATTCTGATGGTAATGTCAAAATATCTAGACATCTACTAATAATAAGAATGATTTATCAATAACGGCAACTTATTAACTGTAATCATATTATTATAAATAAATGTATGTCTATAAACTTATATAATGTATATCTTATATGTAACTTATATTGTAATATGTTTATAACTATATGTTTATAGTTTGATATGAATTTTAGTTTTTCGTCGTCCTTGACCAAGTCCAGTAGCCTCTTACAGTCAGCCTAATTAGCTGACTGTAATTAGTATCGTTAGTCACCTGATTCTTTCACCGAATATATGAACATCGTCTTCCTTATTTCCCATCAGTTAGTACCGAACCGAAGAGCTTACTAACCGAAGCCTTTTTATCCATTTATACGACATCACCAAACCATCAAAGTTGGTAGGTTTTTATAAACTTAGTCGATATAGCGATATAGATCATACAACTCATTCCATCTAAATTGATTCTTATTTCCAACGCAACGCGTAAAGTACCATTGATCTTTCAAAGAACTATTCACTCGAATGCTCCCAATTCTTTCTCATAATTGTTAGTTTCTGTACCATATAGCAAAACTAATATATTAAGAGACTGGTAGAATCGGGTTTTTGTTTGTTAAGAAAGAGCTTTATGATTCAATTGCCTACCTAACCCATAATAACAATTATTGGCATCTCTAGTCTGGCATAAATTTTCGTGTTTACGCTGATACCCAAATAAGCAATAACTTTCACAATTACGAAGCTGTAGTTGTTAAAAGTGACTTATGTTCCAAGATACTCAGACGACTTGTTTATTGAAAAAAAGTACTTGAAATTTATAGTTTTTAAAAGCTACGTGGGTCACAAGATGTTCAGAAGATTTATTATGTGAACAGAAAGTATTATAAACTTGTAGCTATTAATAGTGACGTAGATCGAATGACATTTAACAGATTTGTTTGTAGGCAGAAAGTATTTTGAACTTATTATTGTTAATAGTAATGTAGGTCCAAAGGAGATTTTTTTATTGACTTCAAAGAGCTTCAAACCAATACTTCTGAGCAATGTCGTAGGTTCAAGATGCCCTAGAGATTGGTTTAGTAACAAAGTGCACTTCATTTAAATATGAAACTTAAATAGTTTATGGTCACAATTATGAGTTCTTAGTAGTTCATTAAATATATTAATCTGGGTATTTTTAAAAATAATGTATCCTTTTTTAAATTTATTTCAAATAAAATTTAACTAATTTATCAATTAATTGTTGATGTCACTTTAAATCATTTATCAAGTGAATGTTCTACACATAAATTGTACTACTCATTCTCTCTAATATTGTGCAATCAATGCTACAACCAATTACATTTGCAATTGAATTTTGAAGTAATCTAGCAATTTTTCATTCCAGAAGTACTTTTTTACTCTTTGATTTAATTGCAAATGGGTACTTCAGTTCAAACTTTATTCATCAATATTGCTTTAGTTTGTAATGTAAGTAAAAAGCAAGCATCGGAACAGTTTCAAAAATACAAATAGAAATACAAATTTTTGTCCTACAAGGAACAAGTTAGATGAATAAGGTACGACCATGGATACCCACATTGATAGGAACTGAACGCTGTTATTTAAATTGTAAATTTTATTTTACAATAAAGTCCAACAGTCTACAGGCCAACTACAATAGCAATAGCAATAGCAATGGCTAGAGCTAGAGCTGGAGCTGGAGCTGCAGTAACCGTAACCTAAGTAGAAGGATTTAAATCAATCTCATTTCAAATCATTCATCAAGCGTCACATAAAAATTGTTGTTGTCGGTGCTGTTATTGCTATTGCTGAAGCTTAAAAACTGTCGTTGCCTGCTGATGACTGCCTCTACTCTAGTTGGGTTTTTCTTTTTTCACTGTTTTCACTGCTTTCACTGCTTTCAACAATTTCGATTAAATGTCGAACTAATGGCGTTGCCTCAACCGTTTCTGTATTTTACGAGCATAAGCAACTGCGGTGGTTACCGTGTATGTGACACATTATAAGCAGCACGAAACATGAAAGCCGGAACATTGAGGACTGAACATGGAATGGCAAAGGTGTAATCTTGTTTGTAATTGAATTGATCCTATTACCGAGATGGAAGCGTTTTACGTTTTTTGAATTTAATCTACATAAATGAGAAATTTTTAGTTGCGCTTTATTGAAGTTGGTTTTTATACGAAATTGAAATATATATACAGCTGAATAAGCTAAAAATGATTTTGTAAACGAATGTATGTGCAATTGTATCTGTTTAACATTAAAGCAGATTTGTTTAAGCAGCACCAAAGCAAAATGAAAAGTGAATCCCACCAAGCACAAGCAAGCAATTCAAAACCTGGCTAAGTCAATGGAAGCGAAGTTAGTCGCTTTATTTCATAAAAATCTACAAAATAAATTTCTTTTGATGTAGTTGCATATTGACCATAGCCATAGCAAACTAATAAAACTGATGGTTAAATAAATTCACTACATAAAGCACAAAATAAACCAAAAGGAAGCAATATAAAGAACAAGCAGTGTTTCGCCATGAGCTACCATAAATAATGGAATACATTCTTGCATATGGAACTGAAGACATTAAGGCAGCAGTAAAATTGTTCAAAGAAATCCAAACAAATTGAATTTTTCGCTTCTACATGACATTCGCATTTGTTATTAGATGCTTTTATTGAGAGCTACAACAACAACATCAAAGTTTATACACATTTAGTATACGGGATGCTTCTTGAACTTCATAACAATGATACGTAAGTCAAAAGCAATCCTGACCATTATAAATAAATTAAATAAAATTCTTCATACTTGCAATTTTTCTCAAACCATATTTCGAGCGCTTTTGTTAAAGAAGTACTTTCATATAAGATATCTGAAAAATGATAATATTTCCCTGCAATAATTGAAAAAAAAACATCAAAAGTATTACTTCTGTATGAAGCACAAATAATCAATTTTATTGAAGGACAAATTAATTGTTTTGGCATTGCCTACCAATAATCAGAAAATAAAGAAACAGTATTGATAGTATCTTGTTATCCAACAGTACTCTATCTAATATTATGACTAGATCCGGATTTTTTCAAGTATTACTTTTTAATTTGTTAAGGAAAAGAAATTTTTTGTTCATATATGTATAAGGTTATTGCTATTCACTCAAAACAAACGAGTCTTCATTAAAAGTGTTTGTCCTCAGTAAAAATATTTGTTTTTATCTAGTTCGCATTCAAAAATTTCGACCTAACTTATTTGTCAAACCTCGAAGAGTTGCAACCTTGCAAATGCTCAGACAATATTCAGAATATTTAGAATTATCTACAGACAATATTATAATTGCCATACTATATTTATTATGTGATATATGTACAAGATCTTAAAGACGATCTTAAGGAAATAACTTATTTAAAAAATTTACAGTAATTTAATATAAAATAAGAGAGTATTGTAGTTAGCTCTGTTCAAAGTCTACGTATTACATTATATAAAGTCGTATAAAATAAAATCAATTAAGATAATATCAACTTTTATGAAAAGTTCAACTGGAGTATTTGAGGACTCCAGTTGAACTAATAATATAATAACTAATTAATAATATTCCAATAAAATTCTAAAAGTCTTTCAAAATCCCACCCTTTAACCGCTATATTATTACTTAAGTACATCTTACCTAAATTTGACTTTCACTAAAAGTTCCGGGTACTAATACCAGCTAGAAATGACTGGGAACTGAACATACCTTCATTCGTTGGAGATTACCATATGTACTGCACGGATGGATCTAAAATGATGAAAGGAATGCAGGCGGGGGTCTATGAAGTTAAAGCAAAAGAGGAAATCCTTAGGATTATGAGTCACTTTCTGGCGTAAGTGTATGTAATTGAACTAGATCTAAGCGAACATAAAAGGAAATTCACTACGGAGAAAAACATGTACATTTTATCTGACAGCAAATCAGCAGTCCTAGCACTACGCTCACTTCGATTGAATTCAGAACTAGTGTGAGAATGCCTTCAACTTCTCAAAGATCTTGCTTAAAGGAACACAATTCACTTAATATGAATCCCAGGACACAGCGGATTTGAGGGAAACAAGAAAGCCGATGAACTAGCCTGGAGTCTTCATAGAGTTTTTTGAAACTTGAAATTAACGAATGGCTGGAAAAAACAGCTCAGACTTATTGAAATAATGTAATTTTTCTGTAATTGCTTGCAGACAAGCTAAAGAATTCATGCCAAATTGATCAAAAGCCAGAACTAGGGAGCTACTAATGTTTAACAGAAAAGACATCCGACTTGTCACAGTATTTCTCATTGAACATCCCGCCGTCAAAAAGCATTTCTCGAATCTAGGTATTATAATGAACGATAGCTGCAGATTTTGTCACGAAGAAGAGGAAAGAGTAGAACACATTCATGGTACTGTGATAGTCTTGCCAGACTTAGACTGCGGTATTTATCAACTCCCTACGCACTTATAACGGAATTAGGCAACATCTCTCCAAGGGACATAATTTTTAACTGATACGCACTTATGGTACTAAAGCGGGTTTATTACAATAATCCTCAAAGGATTCAGTACCGTAGCAACATAGTTTCCAAGCATTTTTAAAGAAAATTAAGTCTATAAAATTTATAATAAAGAATATATATTTTAATAGTCCCAACTGTTTTTATTCAATTCCCGCACGCTTGCGGGACCAATGATAATGGATATTTGACAATACTCGAAACAATTGTATGATTTGCAAAGAATTCAATTATAATGATTGTATTAATAATAAATTATTAAGTAATTTAAAATATGTATCCACTGTTATATACACTTTATACATCTTAATTGTACTTATATTTATTACCACCAATTCCAGCATTAACTAAAATAAATTTTCTATTGTAAAAAAAAAACTTCTGTAATCCGGACTTGCTGGCTCCTTAGTTTAAAATGCTTATATTTGAGTATTCAATACTGTCCGTTGGGGTCAGAACTCAGGAAAGAAAGAAAATGATGAACAAAACGCTTCGAGTGTCTCTATTATAATACAAGTATCCCATGTACTACGTACACTAGACTGACACTGACAGTACACTGGAAACAAAAGATTCAATCGTCGAGTCTGTAATTTGATTGACTTCTGTACATAAGCGATGATACTCAAGTAGCACAACATTTTAACGCCATAAAAATATTTATTTAAACTTCTATCTCAAATTCAAACAGAATATTTGAATATTTCATTTCATTTTCATTACATCTTCGTAGAATCTACGAGTATTTGAGGAATAAACGGAGCTCGAAAGAATGTACATTTTTAAACTGAAAATAAGCAGTAAACAAATGCAACTGTCAACATTTGCAAATTGCAAACACAAATTATCTTGGAGAGTGTAAAAAATTGTGCAAATACTATTTTTCAGTCTAGGACGCTGTAACGTCACAGCTCAAATATGCAGTCCTCCTGGCTTGGCTCCGATAGCGGAAGGGACCCACACTCGCACATGTGAAAAATTCCTTCAAATTTTTCTTGTATGTTATGTACGCTGAGCAGGGCTTCATGAATGCCACATAAAATATTCAAATACGAATAGGAAATTTAAAAAAAGCTATTCCGAAGAAGGCAAAAAATGCATTTCTTTATGAAGAAACCGGGGGTCTTGTAGGTGGGGAGCATGTAACGTTTTAAAATGTCACGAAAATGTATATTGCAGCACTTTGTGATTTTTTATGTTTAAATTGCGCTTGTATCGTAGTTTTTGTACGTTCAAGTGGACATTTGTGCGGTACGACGGTGGAGCTGGAGATGGAGGTGGAGGTATTGGTTATCAGGCCAATTGCTTCCGCTTTCATATTTTATTTGCTTCTTCGGTATCGAATACGTTAAGTGTTTTGTTGGTGACTTGGTAAAAATAAATGCAACTGAAAACATGAATATTGTTTTAAAATATACATTTTACTGCGCTCTTCAGATACTTGTGAAAGCAACAGGAGCACAAATGCTCTTATTGCTTTTTTTATTTTTTTATTTTCATTTTTATTTATTTTTTTTTTGTTTTTAAATTGTTTTTAAGTCTTAATGGAAGCTTCTCTTAAGCTATATATTATTTACTTACAAAAATAATTTATTGGAAATTTTTGTGGAAATTGAGCATTTAAAAATTTGTTAAAAAGAAATTTAAAATTGAAAATACGAGTAGCTCACTTAAATGCATTAAAGGAAATTAATTTTAAATATACTTACATGAAATAAAATCAAAATAATATTTGTTTGAACGAATTTAATTAAAAGTTTACTGTGCGTAACGAAATTCGAAAATATCTCAGTAGAAAAAACTTCAAGATTTTTTTTAAAAAGTTTACTAAGTTTATTAGGCACACACAAGAAAAGTTGAAGAGAATTTTCTTTGCTACAATTTGAGTTTACGAAACTAATATGAGCACGAGATGCAGAGATGCAATTCTTCATACAAGTGGTATGAGTATTGTTATGGTAATGGAAGACTTCAAATTTTAGAATTTTATTGCAATAATTTCTATTTAAATAGAAATATGTTTTTCTGTTATAATAATTTTTATTGAAATAATAATTTCAAAAGATGCAATTCTTCATACAAGTGCTATGAACATTATTAGAGTTTTGAAGGGCTTCACATTTTGAAAACATATAAAAAGAAATATAATTATATGTTATAATAATTATTATTGTTAATAATATTATTTAATAGATATAGTTCGACAAAAACTAAGCATACACCTGATATTATAGTGCCAATATCAAAGTAATGTTCTTACTTAGTCCGATTACCAGTCAGACCGATTATTCTCCAGTCAGCCCGATTAGTTGCTTGCTGTCGCCAGTTGGTAGTACCAAACGCCCCCAAATCGTTGGTCACCTGGTTCTTCCATCGAAGATGCTCACTTCCTCTACCGCGTTTTCCACCTGCGACTACGAAATCAAACACCTTTCTAGCCGGAGCATTTTCTTCCATTCGCATGACATTACCAAGGCAGCGAAGTCGCTGAATTTTTATGCGATTAACTATGTCAGTGTAGCGGTATAGCTCATACAGCTCATCGTTCTATCTAATTCAGTACTCGTCGCCAACGCGCAAGGGACATAGATCTTCCGAAGAATTTTTTTCTCAAATGCTGTTAAAGCCTTCCCATCATTGTTGAAAATGATAAGAGATTTATAGAGCGTGATTTTTGTTTGTCGAGAGAGGGCTTTATTTCTCAATTGCCTAATTAGCCCAAAGTAACATCTCTTAGCAAGAGTGATTCTTCTTTGAATCTTTAGACTGACGTCATTTTTAGTGTTTAAGCTGATTCCTGAATAAACAAAGTCTTTTACAACTTCGAACTTATAATTATCAACAGTCACGTGGGTTCCAAAACATAAAATAAACCTTTTGTAACATGAAATACCTTTAATACATTTGTTCTGCTACCATTTAACATGTCTCTTAGTTATTTTTCAGACAAAAGTGATGTACAAAAGTGCATAGAGTTGAGTGTGTTTTAACTTGAAGATAACCTAGTACTCATATATTTGTTGTAGGAAGAGTTGTAGGTAATTAAAATCACAAAGTAATTTATATTCATTAACTATTTCTATCTGCTCTTGCCCAAACTTCCAGAACAACCACTTGCTTTAACTAGAACATTTTCTTAGATGCATCTAGGATAGCGATAAGATCAACCCCGCCACCATTTCTTACCTGTCACCCCCAAGGACAATAACCTTAGGTTTTATTAATATTAAGTTTAGTATTAAAAACAACATGTTAATGGTATAAATAGTTTGTAAGATTGCTAGATGTTTTAATATTAGGAATTCTCCTGATGAAAGCAAAAGCGAATTTGCCGAAACACGTGTAGAGATACACACAAAAAACTTTCGAAATAAAAGTTAGTATATTTTAAAAAACAAAAATAACCGCATTTAAACAATTTCAAAGTAACGACTCAAAAATTAAAACAAAAATAAAGATAAGATCATATTGTAAACAACATATAAACAGATCATCCACACACTTGGCAATACTTCCGGTAAATCAGCAGTACTATATCATCAGCATTGAATTTTCAGGTACTCCAGCCGTTAAAGAGACGTACAGATCATTTAATTATAGGAGCAACATAATGAGGAGTACATATCTTTTACACATTAAGTAAGTTGCAAGGTACAAGACATAACATTAGCATCCCATATACGACCTGCTAGTTCATACTTATAGTAAAACTGAAACGAGATTTGAAACAAGAAATGAAAATAAATATTAATCAGAAGGTGGCAGAGCTGGATAGTATGGTGAATGTGACAGTTTATTGCAAACAAGCTGTAAAAATTTTTGACGAGTTACCAAAGTTGTGTTGGGTTCTTCATTACCTTGATGGAACACTACACCATCTCTAAGGGTTGATTCTGTTATTTTTGTTTAACTGAATCATTCAACTTGTTAAGCTGATGACTAAACAATTTAAAATTAATCGTTAATCTGTCCAGTATAAATTCTAAAAAAAACGATGACTTTGAAACTTGTTGTGTTAGCATTTTTTGATATATACTGATTTTCATGTTCCTTTGAATCACTACATCTTTTCTACTGTCTAACCTCTTACGTTAAACATTGTCGTAGGTACGAAATGTGTTAATGTGTTAATACATTTTTTCTATACACTTAGCACAATTGTTTTTTAATCTCAACAGCGTTTCTACTTTTTCGATAGTGAAAAAAAAATTATTTTAAATTTATACTTTAAATAGTTTGGTACTCTTATAATTTTTTCAAATTCTTGATTTTTTTGAATTTTTTCACAAGCAAGCTTTGCTAAATCAGCTGTCTACTTATATAATGATTATGCGTCTTAAGTGTTAACTTGGCTGTGATAAAATACATTTAAGTCCATTATTTAGAAAAACGACATTACATTTTCGAACAACTCATTAATTATTATAAAGTCAGATTAGGGTACATATAATACATTAAAATTGGCATATGTAATCCTTTTAATTATTTTTACTTATTATTAATTATATTATTATTATTAATTAATTATTATTATTAATTAATTATTATTATTATATTATATGTTATAATAATATATAATTATATTAATTAATTACATGATTAGTCAAAATTATTTTTTCTCAACTAATTATAAATAAATTTGGTATATTATTTGAAACTTATTTCCGAGGCTTCTGTAGGTATGACGTTGCCACCATTTCTATCTCTCTCTCTTTCTCTGATAAATACGATTCTATTATTAAAAATATAATTTTAAAATTAAATTTCTTTATAAATAGATCCGTTGTTTTTTATGCATGATTGATTATAGTAAAAAATAATTTATCAAAATGAACTCATATTTATATTTATCATCTGCTCTTAAAAAATTTTTTTTTTCATTTAAATTTGCTTTTCTTTGAAGTACTCACAGATCCATAAATTTTAGTTATGTTATCATTTCTAATTAAAATTTTCGAAAAATTTTCTTAACTTCAAAATAAGTTTTATTATTTTTCGAAATTAATTTATAAATGGAAAAGTGTCTCTACTGTTTGTAGTCCTATAATGATTTTCAAAATAATTTTAATAAAACAAAACTCAAATAAAAAAGCTTTAAAGACAAATTCCTACTCGATTTAGGTCAACTTACGTTGGCAGATATTTATCTTTGTGCAAACCCTTATATATATATATATCTATGTCTTCATTCAAGAATATACATATTTGTGTGTACGTATATATCTGTATGTATGCATTTATATATTTGCAGTTTATATTACATTTACTATTTGACTTTATACCCAGCTGCAGTTGGATATTTTCAAATAACAACAACAACAGCAACAACAACAACAGCAACAACAACAACAGCCAACACAGCCGACATGACTTACCACTACAAACAGAGTAAGATTAACGAGTACTGAAGTGCAGTGCAGCAAATGCTGCAAGTACCGTAGCTTGCAACAACTTAAAACAAACGCGCAGATAATGCAAGTATATAAACTCCTAAGCACACCCACAGCCGCCCATCGCGAAGCAAAATATTTTATAATAAATCAACATTTCGGTCTTATGGTATTTCTAGGACAAGAAAATTATTTCATTTTATTTTGTTTCACTTGGGTCTTTTTATTTCTTACTCTTAATTTCGAGTGGCTTTGCTGCCATTGCAATTTGCTATTTCTTCAGTTAGGTGTCCTCTAATTTCTTTTTCTTTTCCGAAGGCTTCAAAATTGTCGAGGTGTTTGGCTTGTAACTTGTATCTGCATTCACTTTATAGTCGTACACCTTCATAGAGCAGATAGCGCATATATTTATGTCTTATTGATGTTGCCGTTACGTACTTTATTACTGCTTGCAGCTTACCTCATCTGCGAATGACGATGTACCTTGGTAGGTACTTGCCTTGGATTTTTGTTTCGTGAGATACTTTTAGTTGCAGCTCACTCATGTAAATAGGTTACAAATAGCATTAAGATAATTTAATACAAAGTGACTGATTTCACATTTATATGCCATTTTCATTCATGGGAACCTTTTTCATTCGAAGTTTTCATCATTTCGCTTTTATTGCCAACGTTAGCAAAGCTAAAAAAATTTTCTTTATTTTGTTTTCAAAATTTATCATAGATTCTGCTTTTGCTTATTAAGATACAAATTTTTTTAAAGTACATGTATTTTCTTTTCAGAAAAAAAATTTATTTAATATTTCTACCATTCCTTTTACTTCTGTAGAAGTGAAACAAAACTGAAGGTGTTTCTAGTGAAACGTGAAGATTAGATTTAAATTAAGTAAAATTGATTTTCCACTTGCTTTTACTTACTAAGGAGTTACTTTGTAAGTTCAGTAATTAAAATCTACTTTATACAAAGTAAAAAAGTATTCTTTCTAGTTAGAAACGTTGGCGGTTAAAACACGAGGGCTGACGCAAAAAATAATACAATAGTAAAAATTTTAAATTTGAGGGTAAAATATTCATACACCAGCAAGAACAGAATCAAAATGTTTTACAAACTCAAAAAAAAGCATCAGATGTTTTGTACAGAAACGTATGGTTTCGAATACATATCCATCCTTCGTATATTTTTCTTTTGATTATTGTCTATATTTATTTTGTACAATAATTAGCGTTTTATCATCGCTGTTGTTATTCTTACTTTCATTACTTAAGTTCAATTGAACACTAACTTACTGTTACCATACATCACGTGAAGTGAAGAGGTTTACTTTATAAAAAAACGATATATCCATATAAATATTTACAATTCTTTGAACCAAATTTCAAATTACTGTTGGTATTGTGAATATTCATGCTAACATATTATATTCACATTGTACTATTATATTATTGACGTAAACTGATTGAGTATTTTGTAGTTACTGACTTTATTTAAAACAATGTTGTGTATTTATATAAAATTATCTTAAGACTAATTTTTACATCAAGGCTAAAATAATATGATTTCAATGGACTGTATTACATTTTGTTATTGTTTGCTAAAAAAGGGACTGAAGTCCCAATACTAGAGATTTTCCTCCTATTGCTTTTACGAATATATTTAATTATGATAATTAGATACGGATGCTCAAAAATGTTACTATTTACCTATATTTTTCCTTAGTACATTATTCTAAAAATTTAGGTGATAATGGATATATAATAATAAACTATAATAATAAAATATATAAATTCATGTTCATGATTGAACATTCTGCCGGGGGCCATAACTCATGATCATGATTGAACACACATAATATAATGTTTTTTGTAACTTTATTATCAAAAGTAATTAGTATTTGTTTTTATTATATTTAATACTTTATGAAGGCTCGACTTCAACGAAATTCAAATCGTAATGGTAATGAAATGATGAAAATATCCCAGCGAAGCAACCGACACATGTTCCAAAATGAACTCAAGGTAAAGTCTTACAAGTTCCAAACGAACATGGCGACTTTCCAAACATTGTATTCTGTGAGGAGAAAAATTTCCCCATTGAGCTGTTCATAAACTCTCAAAATGTTGTTGTTTTTGAGATCACCGATTTTGAAAAAGTTAAATTTGAATTTTACTAATGTACCGTCTATATATCAGACCATATCAAGTTTTCAGTTAACAGCTCTTGTTCCATATTTTCATAAATTGGCTCATATATCTTGAAGTATTAATAATTTTGCCATTATGTAGGCTGCATTCTGCATTCGATAGCAGAATTATTGAGTGTTGAAGGTGTAAGAAGCCAAGAATTTTTTGTTCCATAGAAATATAGAACAACAACTATTAACTGAGACTTTATAAGCGTCTGATATAGGAACAGCATATTGAAAAAAAAAATTAGTATTAACTTCGTATAGTTTAAAACTAATTAATTGCCTTTAAAATTCTTAATTCTTTTAGAAATAGCTTCCTTTTTAGTTAGAGTAGTTAAGGGTTTGAAACTAATAAAAATTAAATCGAAACAACAAATCGCCATAGAGAAGATATTTCAATGCCAAACCTGAACTTCGTGTTAATACTTCAGGACAATAAATATAAATGCAATGGGTATTGCTCAAAATAATGGTACAATTTAATAACAATTATTAATCAAGATTCAAAAAATGAATTAAAAAACTTTCAAAGCAGACCTCGTAAATATATATATGTATATATTAGCCTTCATAATGTAAACGTATGGCTGTAGTTGTCTGTAATGTGATTCATCTTCTAGTTTATTTTTTCTCTTCTAGTATTTGAGCATAAATGAATTTAACTGACTGTTATTTATCAGTTTATTTTGTGTAAATTCATTCTTATTTCTTTTTAATTATATTATTTTTTTTAATTCTAAAAATTAGATTAAGTGAAATATTCATGCTGGTAGCAAAAAGATTTAATGAAAATAGTGCTAAGTATATTAACAAGCAATTAGTCATAGATTTGCTTAAACGGATTTACTCTAAAACAATCTCTCAGGTAAGTGAAGTTTATTTAGTACAGTAATTAAGATTCAAGTGAATTGTTGAGAGAATTATTTCAAAAAAGAAAGTGAGTCTTTAATTAGTTAATTTTATGGAACAAACAGTGAAGGAAAAGATTATTTTGAACCGAGATGTTGTATAGAGAGTGCTTATAAAAATTTGGAAATTAAG
Source organism: Teleopsis dalmanni (assembly GCF_002237135.1). Taxonomy (NCBI): domain Eukaryota; kingdom Metazoa; phylum Arthropoda; class Insecta; order Diptera; family Diopsidae; genus Teleopsis; species Teleopsis dalmanni. The sequence continues at coordinate 141,671,278 of NC_051847.1, read as the reverse complement.
TTTCTTTTCAATAAACATATTGTTATTCAACATTTATTATTAATATGATTTTTATTTAATGTAAATAGTAATTTTTATCAACTGCAAGTAATTTATACTCCAAACCTGTCCAAAAATTTTAAAATCTTATATATAAATCTTATATATAAGTCTTAAAAATAAATGCAACGAAGAAAGTAAGAAAATTTTGTATTAAAAATACTTAAAGAAGACTAAAAAAATTACTATTAAAAATATATGTGTACTTAATCCAAGGCTTTAATAACATTCTTGATTTCAACAAGAAAGAAATCTTTTACTGCTTTTTATGCACTACATGTTCGACGCCAAATTTCTTTCCAAATGTCATTCCGTCGAGGTAAAATAAATTTATTCAGACACTGGATTTAGATATGGCTACATATTCGTAAGATTATTCAATCTTGCTCAATGATAAAATGATCAGATCTAAAGCCGCACTGACCAAATCTAACAATGGAAATCAGGACTTGAATTCCATTTACCACTTGTTATGATTAAGTGAATCTAGATTATATTAAACTCATTCATAATTCGGTTGCAATATTAGCACAGGGATGAGAATTTCAAAATTAATGTTATTTACGGATTCCATCAGATCATTCTTATATTACTGCATATAGACGCATACATGGCTGTAGCTAGTTATCTATCATTTTCAACCAGAAACTTCGAGTTCACTTCTACAGATCCAAATTTGTTGTTAACTGTAACCGAAATGGAAATTTTTTTCTCCCAGACTCAAAACAAAATACTTGCCTCAAATAATAGAGGCTAACTTCAGGGATCTCTTATAAATCGAGGTATTATAACATATCCGAAGTGATGAACTTTAGTTTGCTTTAACTAATCTTTTCAAGTGCAGGAAATTAAATGCTGCAAACCACCATGTTTAACCATTAAAAATATTTGAAAGCTTTCATACGTGAAATACATATCTGCAATACTCATTTAGGCAATCATATAGGCAATCAAATCAACAACTTAAGTTCCTTTTAATTAATTTAATAATAAATTATAATGACTTATTTCATAAAGTCCAATAAATTTATGTTAGTTAAAATCAAAACGCAACTATTACAAAAAAAAATATTCATATGTGTTACATACTAACTAAACATCCTCATGTGAACAAAAAAAGAAAAAGACACACTAAATAATTTTTATAAATTAAATTTATTGCATACGATTAACAAATACATAATTTTGGTATACATTACAATCAAAAAATTAGCTATCTTAAACAAATCTTTTTGAAGCAGGTATTGTATATAAAAACATTCAAAATTATTGTATTAAACTTATATGTGAATAGCACTTGACTTATAACACTCAAGAAAAAAAGTTCCTTATATTAAATTCTCTACCAATACTCACTTAATTTAAATTATTGGAAGTTAGAGGCATAAATCAGAATCCTTTACAACTATAATATTTATCTGTAACAAAGACATTAGTCTACCTTTCTTCCGCAAAAAGTTAATACTATATCCACAAAATTTGGGACAGATTATCGTTATTATACAATACTTTGTAGACCACCATCCAATATAGTGGTATTATAAAACAGAAATATTTACAATTCTAAAACCAAGCACGTTTCTTCGTAGATGAATACCAGCAACTAAAACATATTAATACACACATATATATAACACAGTCTTACCATTTCAAAACATTTTACTTTTATAGTTTTAAGCTTTCAGTATGAGTCAGTATAGAATGTAAAACATTTACCGGTACGCCAATTATTATTTTTCAAAACACTACTTACTAGCTGACTGACTGAATTAAATTATTTTCTGGCATCATAACTAAAATAATTCCCACAACTTCATTAGGAATGCCTTAATACGCAGGTAGAATAGCAAACGTTATAATTACATTGAACCGTTTCTCAAGTACTTCTAGTTGTAGTCTTATTGTTTTATGTGTTTAAAGTAGATAAGAATTATATTTGTTATTTAACACATATCATCTATTATGGAATATTTAAATACAATTATTATTGTCATTACAAATCTCTTATATATAATGATAAGTTCTCTTATCTACAAAGATAAGAAAGATCTTTTACCTACAAAGTTAAAATCTCTTATCAACAAAGAAATCTTATCTAAAAACATGAAATCTCTTCGGTCAAGTAACGAAATTGTATAATAGAAATATTGTGTAGTAAAAATTAAAGCATGAAATATAGCAGTCACAACTACTATGAATGTGGAAACTTCGTTTGTTTAAAAATTAAATTTATTTTTATTAGACAAAAAATTTTATTTAATTTATTTATAAGACAAAAAATTTGTGATTATATCCATATATGTTAAGTCTGATTACTTAAATCAAAAATAATGTCTCAATAAAACTCTTTAAAAAACTCTACTATTTTTTATTCCACATGGAGATTACCCAATTAATATATATTGAAATGATTTCATTTACTTCATTACTTTTGCTTCAAATTTTTAAATTTTACCTTACATCAAGGATAGCATTTCGTTCTTACTTTTATACTTTAAACAATTATTTTATTTTTATAGAAACTTTCCTAATGCATTTTGCAAAGTGAAAGACAATGGAGAAATGAAAAAATCGCATACACACTGTCAATATGAAAATATCACAAGTCCATGTCAGCAGCACAAATGATACTTAAATATTCATTAGCGTTATTCCCTCAAGGCATGCACTCATGTGGCAACATATATAAATCCAAAATCAACCCAATGAACTCTTAATAATCCGGCAAGGACACACTAGAATCGAATACGCTAATTGTGAATTTATTGGAAATGGGTGGTAGAACCAGAACCGAGTAACGACCTGGTGGCAGGCTACAAAAGTCATTGGAGGATATCATTATCGATATTATAAAATGGCCGTAAAGAGCACGAGTTGCATTTAAAGTAATGAAAAATCAATGTTAGGAAATAACTTTAATTTTTCTACTTTTACCTTGGCAGGTGAATGTAACTAAATCGAGGCTAATGTGTTGATTAAATTGTAAAAAAATAAAAGTAATTTTAAGTTTTTTTCGCCATAAAGATTTTACCTTTTGTTTGTTGTGATGTTCGCACGAAATTGCAGTGGTAAACATTCTCGTGCACGTAAGGAAGCTGTGAGTTTATAATGACATAACTTTTATATACATTAAATGATTAAAATTACATAAAGTGCAGAATTAAAAACTCAAACATGAAACAACTTTTAATGACATAAAAAAATAAATCACTCCTGTTGCTGCGACGACACTCATACGCACCAGGGTCCCACGAATTGCCCCAACAAGCTAATAAGCAGTAAACTTTTGCAAAAGTGATTATACAAAATGTGTTAAAATAAAAATTAAGTGCTCGTTTAATGTGTATGAAATTCATATCCTGGAACCTAAGTCATAACTTTTTCTGTTAATGTGGGATATTATAGAAATAAGTATTTTGTTACTTACTCAACAGGGCAGGGCTCAACAGAATCAGATTTAAGAAGTTAATTACTAAAAACACACGTTATGAAAATATATCTTAATGCATAATTTAATAGGTTTTGTTAATAACATACAATTTTTGTTACTTAAGAAGTCGATTCTAAATAATGTTTCGAGCCTCACAACTACTTGTAAACGTAAATAATAATTTGCATAGACACTTAAAGAAAAACTTTTCGAAGATCCTCAATATGTATTCTGTCACTGACTATCTATATGTCAGTGTTTCTTATACTTTAAACATCACAGTTTTGAAACAAATAATAGATGTTTTAACTACTTTTTTATCTATTTTTTTGTGTTTTCTGGTACCGATTACATGATTTATGAACGACAAAACAAATAATCTCTACCACTGTGCCTTCAATTATGCATTTGATTATATCAGATTATCTCTTATTATTGCTCCCCCTTAATATTTTAAATAAAGAAACGATTCGAATTTTTTGGACATGCTTATTTGATAAATATTTTTAATAGACATCTATTTTAGATAACTTTTCCATCAAACTGTCTATCAAATATAGCTTGAAGTACTAATCGTAGCAACCAAGCTTGCAACAATAATCTACATATAATACATATTTTGAGTGATTATAAATTTTACAATAATTACTTGTAGAGTACAAAGTAAGCGGAATTAGAAAATGACAACGACAATCTATTGGATTAGTTGCAATTTTAGCAAAAAAAAAAACCATTAGCGAAGTAATACACATAGCCTAAAATCAAACTATAAGGCACAATTAAACGAAAAACATGAATATATTGGATGATATAGAAAATATCCGCAGTTTTTTGGTACGATTTTGAACAGAAATATCCCTTATTGAAAATCAATATTAATGAAGTATACATTAACCATTATTATTTATGACTTCTTGCCATTTTTCCGGTAGCTCTATAATTCTGTCCATGTAGAAGTTCTGTGGTTTATCGTCGAAAAGCTTAGCCAAGTGATTTTAAGCGGCACTACCATTGAATTCTTCGAAAGAAATGGTAGTCAGATGGTGTAAATTCTAAGATATACAATCGATCCATCAAAACTACGCAATTAAATTTCATCAATTTGTTTCTAATCAACAATTATGTCTGTAGCCTGCCATTATCAGGAAGCAACACAACTTTTTTCTTGTTGGAATATTCTAGTCGCTTTTCCTTGATTTCCTCTTCCTTGAGTCTAAATGGTCGAGTTATGAGCAAAAGGTAACCGTATTAGCACTTGTCGCAACCGAAAACGGCACATAATTGTCAATACCCACCCAGTCACACCAAATACTCAACATAACTAGGCTTTGAAATGGTTTGTGGAGAGTCACCAGCTTATTTAATCCATTTTTCATCACCCATAATGATGCCCTTCAAAAGAAGTTTAATTTCTTTGCATTTCCGCCTTGTGTCACCAGTAGTAATACTTGCAATCGAATGTCTCTACATTAGTTCGTGTGTTACTCAAACAACGAACATCTTTGCACATCCTGGTTTTTTTTAGTGATTCCAAACTGTCACGTGGTTGATGTTTAGTGCCTCTGCTATCTTGTAGTTCTTGTTCCTCCAGCTACATTCTTAGTGGCTAACCAACCAGACCAAGGAGGAAGAAAAACGAGGATACTTTTTATACAACGCTTCCATGCTTTAGAACACAGAAGTAATAAACGAAGGCATTCTACTAAGCTCAATACCATAAGCAATATGTAAAGTCTGTTGGAACTAGAGAAGTAAATATTGTGATAATACACTTACATTAACACTTGTACTCGTTTGAAACAATTTTTAATTACAATTAAAGAAACTTTAAGCACCAAAAATAATTTCATAATCATACATTTATAATTAAGTACTTCTGATATGTATTAACATCAACTCACAGCTTAACTGAAAGTAAGTAATTTTTTTTTTTTAATGTCGTTTTAACGCAGCTGTCATGGTATCCTGTGACTAGTGGTTTTGCAGCCATAGCAATCGCTGCCGCACTTTTCACTAAAACTTCATTTAATGAAGTTTCCTGACTTTAGAATATGCGAAACATACCACAACTGGCGTATATATTTTTTATGTCATATTGTTAAACTCTTTAGCTTGTTTTTAATTATAAATTAAAGTGAAAATTTTAATTAAAAAAAGACACTCGCCAGTTCAAGCAAAAATAACTTTTATTTAATTATCGTATGTCATTAATTTATTTCGTTTTATCATATTTTTCAATTTTTATGATAATGATAAACATATAGTTCCTTATTATGAAGCTAATCTCAATTATGAGCCGATTAGTCCAACAATATTTATTGTATAGTGGCATATGATAATAAATTCTATTATTCTTCGAACTTATAGTTGTTAATATTGACATGGGATCCAAAACATTGAGGTGAATTGGTTGTTGATAAGTTGTCGTTCAATACCCTCAGCTACCCAACCGAATCAGTGGCTTACTGTCACCAAAAGTCGCAGAATCCTCCGCCGCATCTCCCACTGACAGATTCACCTTCAAGCACCTTTCTAGCCGAGTCATTTTTTTCCAGTTACACGATATGACCAAACCAGCAAAATTGTTAAATTTTTATGTGTCTAATTATATCAAAACCGCGGTATAGTTCGTACAGTTCATCGTTCTATCTAATTTGATACTCGTTGTCAATGCGTAAGGGACTATGTGTCTTTAAAAGAGTTTTGCTCTTGAATGCTTCTAATTTTGCACCATACGATACAACAGTCAAGTTAAGACTTGAGACGTGTTTTTTTATGCCTAAGACGTGTTTTTACTTCTGGCTAAGAAGTAAGTTCTATTGGAATCTCTAGGCTTATATGTATATTAATGTATACGCTGGTTCCCAGGTAAATAAAGTCAGAATTTCCAACTTATAGTTATGTTAAGATTTATTTGATAACAGAAAGTGCTTTATTTTATTCTCATTTATTTTAAGACCCATTTGTTTCACTTGTTAAGGAAGGCCACACTGATGATGCTGTTGGTGTTCCTGACGGCTCAAAATATCTCTTACAATAAATAATCATGAATATACATATAATTATTAACAAATAATATAATTTATTTATCATCTTTGAAAAATCTATTTTCTTACAAAGTTCAACATAATACTTAATAGAATAGGTTTTTAAAAAAAGATTGCTATGCATAAGCTGTTTTTTAATTAGATAATAATTTTAAAAAATCAGAGTAAGGCCTTGTAAAAAATATCAAAGAGCTTTAATAATTATTTAGTCTACTACTATATAAGAATTCTGCTCCTCCCTGATCAAAATGAAAGACTTCAGTTTTAAATAAGTTTTTTAAAACTTGGAATATTTTATTATTAAAGTTATGTTCTACAATAATTCACTTATATTTAAATGTTATTTCGTTAGACTAACTTTTAATAGAAAAAATTTTGTTATAAGTAGCTGAAAATATTCCGCTGAAAATATATGTACTCGCGTATTTCCTCTCTCATTGCAATTCACATAAAAAACAGAAACGATATACATATCCCAACTATAAACCTGTAAACAATAACTTATTGACAATAACTCTTATTTTTCAAACTATATTGGAGCAATGTGACAAAAATAAACTCAGATTCAGATTCAATCAATTTATTTTAAACGCAAACCAACAGAAATTCTAACAACAATCATACATTTTATGCTGAAAATTTTATTTCTTAAAATTTAAAATGTTTTATTAATTACAATTAAATTATAAACTAAACGATGTTTTAAAAAGAATTTTTATCATCTCACCAATTTACGTTTCAAGAACAAGACAATCATATCTACAACATAATATTGAAAAATACAGTTATTATAGTTCTAAACACAATTATATTCATAAGAAGTGGGTCAATACTGCAAACTTTGCCTTTCAAAAGTTTTACATTAGTGATTATTAATATAGAAATATTAATATAGAAATGAATAATTCAACAAAAACTTTATTGTCCACCCTTAATGACATACTATATTTATTTTAATCTTTCCTTAATACCATGAAATTATTTTAAAATTTAGAAGATTGATATTAACTGTGTGAAATTTTATCTAGTAATATTTTTAACGAACCCAAATACTGTCTTTTATGTAAATTTTCAATTTTTTGCGTTTTTTCAAAACTTTTGTAACGTACACCAATATTTCTATACCCAAAATATACCGCAGACCAGAATAATAATATATCTATATATTTCACAAGGACTGGATTCAATATATTTTTAAAATACATCTGTGAAGACTGTAATAGAACATCTTAAAGTCTAAAGGTGCTAAAGGTATGGCCGTGGCCTCCGAGAAACCTCCCATAAACTATTATCTTTCATTTTTTTGACAATGTGTGATAACAAATATGCTAGGTTTTCTTTTCATTTTTAAATAAAAATATTTATGAATAGACAAAACTTATGATTTTTGTATTGCGAAATTCATATAATACACGTCTAAATTAATAACTCATTGGTTTATTCAATTTTTTTTTCAAAAATTTTTTCAGTTAAAAGTGTAAATCGGAATCGTGTCAACGAATTGTAAATATTCAGTCTGTGCTGTTTTTGTCCCTTATATATTGGTTTAGATTATATATTGGAACATCACGTTATGCACCAGTAAGTGAGCTTACCTTGTTATAAAGACATATGTTTCTGGGTTAATAACTTCAGTTAACTATATGCACATACTTATTGTATCTTTTATTTTTCCTTTTATTGAATATAATCATTTATTACTCTTTTCTTTTAGCCCTCTTCAAATCAGTAGCATAAAAAACTTGTGGATTGTATGGCTATCTGAAAAGGTTCATAACCCCGCCAAAAAAATTTAGTAATTTACTGAAATCACCGCTTTCTAGTTTTCATTTTTTAATTTTTGTGTCCATACTAATTTGTTCTTACCGTAATCACTGCCATCTATGATTTCACATAATAAAATTATCATTCTACTGGTTAGGCTGCCATGTTAGTATGTAGCGGTAATTTTATAATACTGCTTTTTTGGAAGTTCCTACTTACTAAGCTGCCATCTTGTAGTATTACACACAAAGAAATCGAATTTACTGTTATCCCCGTCATCATGCGTCCAATTATTCAAGTTTTTTTGGAAAAACTTACCAACCTTAGCGCTATAAACACATAATCATAAAAGCTCTTAATAACTTTTTTGAGCGCTACTGAATCTGGCGCTGCGATAAAAAAAATCTTCCACCATCCACAATTCAATAAACGTATTCCACTATCCACTAAATTTATTTAAATGCCATTTTAACAATTTTTGTTTAGCTCAACCTAAACCAGACATTTAAAGGTTGGAAATATTTGTAAAATTAACGAAAAATTTAACTATTTTAATATAGGAGCATATAATATATGTAAATAGGACTCCTTAAGCAATCAGAGAAGTCCCTATTTAACCTTATTATCACAACTAGGTGTACAATTAGTTTTCATCATACCCCAATCTGAGAAAGTAATATAGTAAGCTTTGAAATACTTATAGTGCATATATGCCCGCAATTTGGAAAATATCTGTATTTATAAAAATAAATAAATTTAAAATTGAAAAAATTACTTTTAATAACTTTTTATTTAAAAATTCACTAAAGCATTTAAACAACAAACACATTTCAGAGAAGGGCCCTATCAACAGTCTAGTTAATAGTAAAGTGCATTTCAATTCTGTACATCTGTGGCAGTTTCCTCGCAGACCGTCGCTTAGACTCTTATTATTGGGTTTGTTCTTGTGACCCACTGTGATCTGCTTGTAAAATCCCTTTGGGGAGTGATGAATAGAACTTGAACATCATGGTTGATGAGTATCTTTGGGATATAGACTTGGCCATTCTTGGTATTATTATTAAGTATTGCTCTTCTCAGTTCGTTCATTATTCATTTCTGTGCATTATCTTTTGTTATAATTTTATGCATATCAGAATACGTAGGAACATGTTCCATAGTTGGTTTTTAATGTTATGGATTTTTTTTATTTTCTGCCATTAATTTTTTACATTTCCTTTGTATCACCAATTATTTACTTCGTCCTCATTTTCCACTTATCAATATATAGAGATGAGTCTTTATTTCTTAAAATTGATTACTTAAAATATAAAAACTCTGCCCTCAATTGGTGCTATTAAATGGCATTGTTGTATCTGATCTAACTCATCTAACTACTATTTTATACTACTTAGTTAATTTGTACTAGATAACTTTAACAATTCTGTTTTTTATAATTTACCTTTCTCTATATCTATTTTTATTTTTGTAATATTTATTATCATGTTGAGGCTAGTTGAGTTAAAGCACTTGATTACTTTACTCTCTATTAACTGCGAGGTTTCTTCATAAGCCTCTCTACACCTTGACTGGGTTATTGTTTATCACTTTATCAGCTTCGATAATGCGGTGTTGATAAGTCTATCAGTTTTCATAAATAATTTCAGGGCTCTATCCTTTATGCATTTTTTGATCGGATCAATCTTGAGGTTCCTGAAGATGTCATTCGTACACTTTATTTTCTTTTGTTTTATTTTATTATACTATATAGTTTTATTTTTATTGTTATGTTCAGGAACACCATAAATATCGATATCAATGAAACGGTTCTGATTACAACGCATTTTGAGCAACTTTTCTCATAAAGTTTTTTTTTATTAATATAGCTTAGTTTTTAAGATATCGCGCTTAAAAGTAGAAAATGTTTACGTGAAATTTATTTTTAAATAATAAATTTCTTAAGAAAAGAACTCAATACACATTATTTATTAAAATTAATTTATTTAAAATATTTAAACAAATTTTAGAAATGAAATGCATAAAATATTTAATAAACAAAATAATGTTTTTTTTAATAATAAATTATAATAAACCAATAAAAACTGCCCGCATTTTAATATGAAGCCAATTGGCATAGGACGCTGCTATAATCGCCAGATAAATCATCCTGGAAAGAAAGAAATTAAAAATATTTGTGTTGCATTTTAAAAAGAAAATAAAACCAATTTATTTAATTTTAATTTTTGTGTTATTAAAACATTTTATTTGTAAATAAGTTAATATAATTGAATATAATATAAAAAAGCACAACAATTTAGCAATTCATTATGAAAAAAATTACAATAACAAAAAAGTATAAAAAGGGAAATGGAAGGTTCAAATGCCAATACTACAATAATATCTTTTACTCTTTAATACAACGATCACAATTAATTTAAATAAGTTAAGAATGTTTTGTGAAAATATTAAGAAAATCAGCTTTACACAAAAAAAACATATTGCACATGAGTTCATATTACTATATATATATAGAAGATATATATATATTTTTAATTTATTTTTTTGGCTATATATGTATTTGTTGTAAGCACTTTATTGGCTGCTGGTGCACCTAATAAGCCGTCATTGTTACTAGCACATATCCGATATCGCTCTCCGAATCTTCCTGCATTTGCATATTGTCATGTGTTGATATTGTTGTATTGGGTGTAATAGGTTTAAAAGTGGCAATTTGCAGAAAAAAGAGTAGAAAAATAAATGTGAGTAGAACATTTATGATTCCAAATTTTTTTATATGTTTTCTTATTTAAATATAATTATAATTTTCATGAAAATTAGTTAAGCACTTAAATGTGTTAGAAATGCTGTTAAAGGTTTTGTTAAGTAAAATGTTTAAATTGGAGTTAAATTGGAGTTAAAGTTAATTTAAAAAGATTTATAAGTTAAGGAGTCCTGCAGTTAATACTTAAGCACGTCTCATAATATTGACTAAATAGCAAAAAAGTACAATAATCATACACCGAGTCATACGTGTGGAGTGCAAATTTAATAGAGACAATTCTATAATTTCTCCAAAAAGGTTTATTTTATACTTTTATTCGTTTTTATCAATTTTTTAATATTAATAATAATTTTATTTTTATTGAATTTTTTACTTTTTGTTTTTATTTTTAAAAATTATGTATTGTTAATGCCATTTTCATAATTTATATTATTATTATATTAAATTATTTTTTATTATTGATTATTTTATTATTCAGATTAACATTATTTTTTTTTTTGTATTTATATGAACTATAAAATTTTGCATATTGTTTGTTCGTGTTTCGAATTTTTAATGCAAATTTCGCTTTAAATAACTAATTTAAATTTTAATAAAAATTTTGATTTTTTTATATTAAATTTAGTTTTTACTACTTATTGTTTAATAAATTATGGGCAGTTTAACGATATAAATGTATTAATACATTTTCATTAATATTTAAAAATAATATTTTAAAGAAGTTTTAAATCTAAGACCCTTATAATAAGTTATTGTGGCTATAATTATATTGTATATGTAATATATATAAAATAATTTAAAAATATTGCAGCTTAAAACGACTTTTTTGTTCAACAAAAATGAATTTATTTATTAATTATTTTGATTTTTTGACGCTTCAAGAACTAATTGAGGCTACAATGCCATAATTATCAACCCGTTTCCCTACTAGATATCTGATTCTTTAAAAATAATCAAAATCCTTAAGAATTATTTTTTCTCAATTTAGTATTTAAATTACTTAAAAAAATTATTAACAGATTTCGTTGATCATAATTGATTATTATTACTTTTATCTTGCCTGTTCATTAACAAATACACAATAAAAATATTTAAAAAAAAAATATATATATATAAATATATATATGTATATGATCGATAATGATATATACATTCATATATCATATATGTATAAATCATAAATACATATATATACATATATGTATATATCCTCCTAAATCTGATTATAGAACACAAGATTTCGTAGATTATTATTATTAATTCCTTGCCAATTTAAAACATATAAACATTAAAAAAGAACATACTGGTATTACCGATAAAGATATATGCATTGGCGGTCATGTGATCAAATTTAAGAGCACATGACGCAAGATTTGATGATAGATCAGTATTTTTTGAATCATTTGCATATTTTAATAACCAAAACATGTTTAAATATGCGATTAAATAGAACTAACATCTAACATCTGCTTTAAAACATAATAAAATTCTAAAAATACAATTGACCTAATAGCTCACAAAAAAACTTTCAAGTAGATTAATATATTATTAATGTTATCGCAAAACTTAAATTCGTCTTCTAATAGAAATCTTTGCAGATTTATAGTTCCTTTTAAGTACGATTTTTTCTAATATAATTTATTTAGTTATTTGTTAAAAGCAAAACTGTTAAAAGAATCGTTAGTAGTATACTCATCAAACAGTTAAAATTGTTATAAACTTTAGTTAACACTTTTAGTTATAAAATAAATAATTAAATTATTCAGTTATTTATTAGAAGCAAAATTATTAAAAAAAATCGTAAGCATAGCAATAAGTTAAAATTTTAATTATTAATTAAACTTTTATTAATAATAAAAATAAATAAAATTAAAGGAGAAACTTTTGAAAATAATTTAAAAGCAAGCGCCAAACTATCCTTAACCCAAGCAATTAAATAAAATTCTATATAAAATAAATACAATATCCTTGTTTCTATTTTCATAATGTTTATTTAAAATACTTGTTCACTTTTAACATTATATATATGTAAATATATTTTAAAGAAATACAAAAATAACATTATCAAAAGTATAAAAACATGTACAGTATATCTCGTAGCCATTAAAGACAGTTAACTAATTTAAACGTATACAAAGCAAGAATTATTAACAAAAATGAGACTCAAAAATGTTTCAAAAAATTTCAGTAAATATTTTGTAAAATATATATTTTTTAAATACAATATTTTTTTTATTTTTTATTATACAAGCTATAAATATACAAATTAAATATAAATGTTAGCAAAATAAACTGATTTGTATGCGGTTGAATAGGTAACATAAGTGATGTTGTAGTAGTGATAGCAATAAGTTCCTTCAAAAATTTGCTATGTAAAAATGTTTATTAAATTGTGCATTTATATAGTGCATTTATATATTTAAATAAATATATATATGTATATTGTTATGGATAAAAAAAACGTGTTGTTGTTTTTGTGTTGGTGTTTTGAACACCTTTTACTTTACGTACTTGCAATACACAAGTTTTCTTAGTTAACTTTAAAATACAAAAATCTTTATAAAAAGTAAAATCATTACAACTTTATAAAATTTAACAAATATTCGAAAAGGTTGTATAAAAAGTTGGACAGTTATTCAGCAGTTATATGTGTATAGGCGGTTCTTGAACTTATATGTGTTATTGACAATTTTGTACACCTAATTTGTGTGATTTGAGTTAAGTTTTTTTAGAATCCAACAATTGCCAAAAGGGCACGTTTGTAATCGCCAGAGGTATCGCCCTGAAAAAGTCGAATATTTCAATTTAATTTTAGTGTGCAAATTTTGTTATTGAAAAATTATTCAGAAAAAAATATATAAATTTATTATGAGTTTTTTTTTTTTTTTATTTATTTAATTTGTTTATTTAAAGTGGACAGAAATTATTGAATTAAATCACCGTTATCCATTTTTAGAATTTTCTACAGAAATGTAGTCTTAAAATAAAATTTAAATTTAGTTCATTAATAAAATATTTTTATTAATACAACAAATTTGCGCAGATATAAAACAATCGAGATATAAAAAGAAAAAAATAAAATATTTCACATAAAAAAGCACAAAAAGCAGTCTTAATAGATTTAAGAAAATCATTCTTATAATAAGACATTAAAGACACTATATATAACATATTCAATAGTTCCTATATATCAACAAACTTTGATTACAATTTCATACATATACGCCGTAAAGAAGAAACTATAAACAAGCTTATCATTTATAAAGACACTATTAGAAAAATTAAAATATCTATGAAATAAATATATATATAAACATATATTTGTACAATTAAAAAAAAAATTGATATATGAAATGAATACTTAATATATCCATTATATATTCTGAAGTAATTGTATGGTAAGCCCAAAAATTCACTTGATGAGAAATTAAAAACTGTTGGACTGTTGAAAATTTCCTCACTATTACTCTTTTTTCTATGTGTTTGCGATTTTCAAAAGCAAAATATTGTAATCCCTCCTATAACGCGGTAGATTGGTTCCGCGTTATAGGGGTATTCCCGTATACCCCGTATACACACGTGCAAAGGTATGTGAAGCTAATTATGAACTGTTCAAATCCCCGCGTTATATGAGGATTGAAATCGTATAATATGATAACGCGTTATAGGGGGGATTACTTTACACAGATATTTAAAAATAAAATCGCATAGGAAAATTAACATAAATTCTAAGAGCAAAGAGATGAGAGCGAGCGAAAAAAAATATTGCCACACTTTTACCCAAAAGGGAATAACTAAAATAACTGACATAAAGAGTGTGAATAATGCAAAAAAAGCAAAATCTTATCAAAGCCCGAGGAAATCTAGACTACAGGAGATTACAAAGGCTTAGATGAATACACATGTTAGAATAAGGATTAAACATGTGGTAGGTTAGAAAGAAAGGGATGATTTAGGATAAAGAGTGGATGAGCCATGCGTGGAATTTCCTTGAACCTAGTCTAGTTCCAGATGCTGTAATTTCGTTAATTTAATAGACAAAGCCCAAAATAAATAGGAGTTAAATGGATATGTGGATTGGAACATGTGAGCAAATGACATAATAGTAAATAGGGCGAGCAATAGTTAGGACAGATATTGGAAATTCACGTATCTATGCTTTACTAGGCAGTTTAGTAAATAGTTATACCCTTTTTCTGTCCTATCCCTACCAATTAGGGTAAGACAGTTCTCATTGCAAGAACAAAGCATCATGGAAATATTAGGCTGAGACCTGTTGAGATTTTTTTAAATCCCAGATTGCATACCACGCTGTTATCAATAAAGGCAGTTACACGGTTAAATTTAACTCATTTCATTTTATATGATATAATGAGATAGTTATAGTTTTAGACAGAAAATCAGAAGTTGGTGTATTAGAGGTACTAACAGAAGGTATATTAATTAAAAGTGATAAACGTAATGAGGTAGCAAAGTATATTTATATTTCATATTTTCTAAAATAAGAGTTAAGAGTTCTTGAACTGAATTCTTTAATTTTAAAAAAATCAAAAGAAAGTTAATTGTTATAAGGTTTATCATATATCTTAACATACAACATCTTCTGAAAAGCAAATTTTTATAATATAAACATGTCAAAATAAACTGTTGTGTCTTCAAATGAATTAGGCTACAAACACTAACCCATGTTATGTCCCTTGTACTGCTTCTAACAATTTTATATAAAGTTTTGGAAGATAAATCAAAAAACTCATACGAAGTTTTAATAAACTTTTATAAACTGTATATATATGATACTAAACGCTCTTCTGTAAAATAACATTTTTGATCAGCTAAAGAACTTATATAGTTATACACAATATAGTGTCGTATAATCATATGTGGTATAAATTCTGCAACTTTTTCTTACTTTTTCTTACAAACAATTGAATAGGTTTACAATGGTTAGAGAAGCATCGTAATTAGGAAATTTATCATGCAGTATGCAGATAAGAAGATTTATTATTGGTTATATACAATGAGAATAACTGCATATTTTTTTGATTATAATTCATTATTGAATTAAAAATGCAATAGTACCTAAATAAATTAATTAAAATCATTACAAATATTATGTATAAATATACTTTACATATATACATATGGTAAATGAATATAAGAATATATTTAAATATCTGATTTATATTTTTGATCCTATTTATTTTTAATTTATATATATGTTAAGCTGATATAACCTCTGATCATTTATAGACAACAAAGCAGTATATTTTAATTGTCGCAAAGGCTCATAAGATATCAAGAATCATATTTATTCAACGTATAAAAGGCAGAACTTGATAAGATGAGGAAATTTATTTCATAATCCATAATCTCAAACTGGAACAATAATTTAGCAAAGAAATGCCACACATTGCTTTATTCACACAGTCATATCATGCATATTATATTAATTAGAAGAAAGTGCGGCAAATAAAGACCTAAACTATTCGAAAATCTAGACATTAGGATGTTATTATTTAAACATAATATTTTTAATTACAACAACTCTCTTTGATTTACAGCGCAATTCAATTAAACTTGCAATTATTAACAAAATTGATATTGAAGGCTGTTAGAAGTCGATGTTGCATAAAACAACATTAGTTAAAATATAAGTAGTTATATTTTAGCTTGCACTTTCTTATAAGCAGATAATACAGATATAAATTGCTTATATATGAAGCTCTTTAGTTTTTCACTGTTTTCTTTAACACTCAAAAGTTATCTTTTTATATGATAAAAATATCGATATATGTTTTGAATTCACTGTTCAAATATTTTGTCACATTGGCATCTAATAGAAGTTTATTGACTGTTAATATTCATATTTTTATCAGTAATGAACAGAGCTATATACATAGCTCTATATTTTGTAAATGTCTACAGAACAGATAAAATTTATATTACTATGTACAACACGATAACTACATTTTGAAATGATTTAAATATGTTTTATGATCTCACACAAGTACAATTCACTTTTAGAACTTACGAATACCCACTCAGTGCATGCATATGTCAATACCCAAAATATTAGTAATAATATATTGAAATATAAATTTATTAAAACCAATTATGTTTACACCCAAAACAAAACAAATGCAAATTTAGTATGAACCGAAATAACACTCAGAATAAAAATATATAAATAAGTAATTTTAATTACCTTAATCCAGGATTCTAAACTCTTGCCGTATTTATTTTGGAATGCTTCCTTAATATCACCCAAATCAATTTCGGAACGGCTTACAACAATACGTATCAGTGTCTTGTCCTTGGTGCCAATACCATGCATTGAGTCGTACAAGCGCTCAGCGAAGTAATCGACTTTAGACTTACAGCATTTAACTAAATTAAGCAATAAAAAATAAATTAAAAATAATATTTAAAAATTTTAAATCCAACAACTCACCAATAGCCAAGAAACCCTTTTCTACGGACCCACTGAATTCTTTCTTGATGGCTTTTTCAATATCATTTCCAGAAACATTTTCGTATTCAAGGAAAATTTGACGCAATTGCTGATAGGAGCGTGTTACTAAAATAGAATTAAATACTGATTCATCTGTGCCCCATTGTCCTTCACCGGCATCGTGTAAGGCTTGTGCGTCAGCAACGGCTGCTGCCTCATCAACGCCCTACAAAAAATACATTTTAAAATTATCTTGGATTTAATTTAGAATAAACGTTTAAGACATACCTGATTTTCATCACGATTGCCTTGTACC
Source organism: Teleopsis dalmanni (assembly GCF_002237135.1). Classification (NCBI taxonomy): domain Eukaryota; kingdom Metazoa; phylum Arthropoda; class Insecta; order Diptera; family Diopsidae; genus Teleopsis; species Teleopsis dalmanni. The sequence continues at coordinate 141,653,470 of NC_051847.1, read as the reverse complement.
AATGATACACATAATCTCTTGAAGTGTCCGCTGGTGTCACCTTTCAAGTCAGATTCCAGTGATCTGCCGAAACTTTGTTCATAGAATTGTGCAATTGTTTTGATGCCATAGTTGGAGAGTGTGCACAAGATTTCAATGATAGCTTCATCATCGGTACCCAGACCAGAGATAGCATCATGTAATTCATTTGCATAGAACTGTGGCAATGGTGTCATTAAGGCAACAATAACATCTTCGAATTTACCACCCAATTCGGATTTTAAGTCCGAAATAAGATCCTTGCCATAAGCGGTCTTGAAAGCTTCAGCAATTTCCAAACGTTGTACAATACCACGACGTGCGAGCACTTCAATGATGGACTTTTCATCAGTACCAAAGCCTTTCATGGCTTTACGCAGAATTGCGGCATCATCAACGGGATCGAACGGATCAGCTGGATAGACAGTGGGGGTACACTATAAAGATCAATATAATTAGTTTATTAATAGTATTAATAGTTTTATGTATTAATAGTATTGAAATAAATTATATAAAATAATTGGGTCTCAGATAGTGCCATTAAGTGGTACTATACCTTTTATTAAAAATTTTTAGGATCTTCATTAACTTTAAAGGTTAAGTAAATTACATTATCGTTTATTTTTGTACTTTAAATGCTTTTTTAAATTTACGGACAGATATAGTTATCCATATCTCTAAATTATAAAAGTTGAAATAATTATAAAAGCTTTATTTCAAATTTTTTTCTTAATAATAATTTTAAGTTTTATCTCCAAAGGGGATTTTCCTCTTTACAAAAACAAGCAATATAATAATTTATTAAATTAAATATTTATTATTTAATAAAAAAATGATTTACTTTAACACCTAACAACACGCAATTGTGGATAAAAAAATTTCAACCTTTGGGAAGAGAGAGAAATAATAAAAAAAATATTGGTTGACATTATTTGCTATCATTCAAAAGAGTAAATATGAAAACTTAAACAATCTCATTATTGCAAATACGACTATGTTCGTGCTATATTATAAAGATAAAAAAATTTTATTTGTACTATATATATTTATTATATATATACACATGCATATATTTACTCAGAATGTAGTTATGGAAAAAATGTATATTTGCAAGCCTAGCAAAATCAATTTCTTACGGAGACTCATTGCGTTTCTCAGTAATTTTTTGCAATAAAACGTGACGAAATTATTTAAAAATAATTAAAATTTCACTTCAAAATGCATGACTTATTTTTTAAAATTTTTGTATGACAAAATACTAGTAAAACAATGTACATATGTATGTACATTGAAGAATTATTATTTTCTACATACAGAAAAAAGGTGAATGTTTAATAATTTTATGCAAGCAGCGTTTTTAAATATTTTTCTCGTTTGTCATATGTACTTAACAATTAGGAAAATATTTATTTTTAAAAATTATCAATCATTATTTTGGCGCAAATATTTTTATACATGAATATATAAAGAATATTCCATATTGAAGAAGTTTAACTTTGGGTAATGAAAAATAAACGTATGGTAGGTGGGGTTCCATTTTCTACATACAGATTGCAAAAGATAACACTACCAAAAACAAATGCAGGTAGTCAAAAAATCGTTCATACATATCTCATATATATCTATATTTATCTAAATAACTTTAATCGTAAATTGACAGAAAAGTCTATTGGCAACTTACTTGAAAAGACGTGAATCACTTCAGTAAAACAGTATACGATGAACCAAAAAAATATTACAAAATTTTTTAGAAAAATTAAAAATCCAAAATTAAATTGGGCACTTAAAAAAATTATCGAAAAAAAAATTAACTGAATCAGTGTAAATTAAAACTAATAACACATAAACCTACTATCAATAACTGTAATTATTATTATGGGGGTTCGAAAGTACTTTGTAAACCTTAAAAAGATCTACTTTGCTATTTAAAGAGAATACCTGAACTATTATAGATGACCCACTTCGAACTATGCCAATTAATATTTATTAACTACTTAACCTTCTAAAGTTGTTACTGTTGTATATGTGTTTGTTTTTTTCGAAATCTCTCATAAACTTCTAGTTCAAGAAAGCAGAATAAGCCACTTCCTCAAAAAAAGTTGTAATTAAAAAATGATTGATTTTCTCCTTCATGTTCACTCACATTATAGAAAAATGAATTATTGTAGAAATTCTCTCATTATCGCAAAAAGAGCTTTATTTACAATTTAACATGAGAGGCAAGTCATTATTCTCATTATTTACTAAAATTTTTGTTTTCTATTGCTCTCAAAACATATATAAAATGTTTACAGCCCTTCCCTTAGAAACCCCAAGTTTGTAATGTTAAGTGGGTATTACATTGTCCTTAGTAACTTAATTTCCAGACTTCAAACAAATTCTGTTTCTTGCTTATGTTGCATTCTTGCATTCTAAATAAATACTACACAAGATATTGAAATCTCAACTTATACTTAAATTATTGAAAATAAAAACCCTTAACTTAGTTTATTAAAATAATCAATTTAAATATTGAGAATATTTTTATTATAAAGTAAACTAAGCTTGAGGACCTATGCTCCAGTAGAAGAAACTGACACTAAGAAGCTAAGCTTAATACATTATGGTTATTTTAATGTTTCATTAAAAATAAGATCCAAATATTACATTAATTTGAATTTAATTTATATTAATTATGAAGTAAACGCCCTTAACTTGACTACAAATTCAGTTAGTGTACAACTTAGCTTAAATACATACAAACAATTGACAAAGTGCTCACTGGTAGCACTAAATGGAGGCAGAAACTGTTAAAATACCAGCTAGAAGCATTTAAATAAATTGAGGAAAGAAAATATATGCAAAAAATTAAAAAAAAGATATTGAATAAGTAAAGCGAAGGGAAGGGAAGAAGTAATTCATAACAAATTTCTATGAGAAACCTCTGTTTTAAAATTTCAATGTTAAAAAGAAATAAAAAATAAAACGAAAAAATAACAAAAGAAAAAAATAAAAATATACTAAAAAACTGTAGAGCAATGAGAAAAACCTGTGCATTCATTAAGTATGCACTAATTACTAATTAACGTAATTACTTAATTTTTAAAAATAAATATAAAAATAACATTTGTCTACAGGAAAAGAATTTCAAATATAAAATGCTTTCACTGAAAAATTTATTCTAAGAATCGAAGTCATGAAAGTGCAGAGAAGTACAAGGAGAGATCGCAATATTTTATTAATAATTTTCTAATTTAATAATGAAGTCAATCAATTAGTATAAATAAAATATATCTAACCAAGTACTCTTAACATTGATACTTAACTGATATTTTGTTTTGAAGTTCAATGTTAAATTTCAGTTTATATAAAAACGAAATACAAACAAAAAAACAAAAAAAAAACAACACCTGACAGCTATTTTATCAAGAATTTTCTATTAAAATGCTTGTCTATATATAAACTACAGCACTAAATAATAATAAAATGTAAACAATCCACAGAGATAAGAGCACTGAGGCATGAAATAAACCTCAAAGCAAATTCAAATACAAATTAAAAACTTGAAACCCAGCGATGACTATCTTCCAGAATAATCAAAATAATTAAAAAGTAATTATTTACAAGTAAATTAAATACTAGAAAGTTAAAGTGAATAGCAACATTTTTAATTATCACAATTACAAATATGATTAAGCAGCAGATAATTTTATATGATATAAAAAATGATATTGAAATTATCACGCCTTAATGAATGATACAGGCTTTATTGATACACATTTATAAATTTGATTTGTTTTTACGATGCCATTATAGGAAAAAAGATTTTAACTAAAACATATTTCCACTATTATGTATGGTTATCTATTTTGTGGTTCCAAAAGTAAATGTCAGCAAACGAACAGACTTGAGATTAAGATTTTGATCAAAGTTTTATATCAATATATTGTTTGGACCCTGCCATATGGATAGCAGTAGAAGATCATTTAAATGTTCTTTGCGAAACATGGTACAGAACTTAATTCTCTTCGAGATAATGTTGAATGAGTTGACGGCGCAGAGCTGACAATAACTTTGTAGTAACTTCAATATGTTTCAAACCGTTGAGAAATTGAGAATTGTCTGGAAAAACCAGGTTCTTTGCGTAAAACCACAAAAAAATTCCAATACTAACATATCACATTATCTTGTGTGACAATTTACATTACCAAAAAGATGACATTACTCATCCAAGAAACTTCCTGCGCAACAAAGCAAAGATAGGACCCAATATCCGGCCTGTGGCAACATCTTTTACTCAACCCACACATCTTACATACAAATATCTTTGATACTCCGCCAAAATAAATTGGTGACCATGTGGTGGTAACCATCAAAATTTACTATTTATGTCATACACTCGTGATTTTCAAGAAAGTACATCATATCTCCGAACAAAATACCACACCTCATATGGACTTTTTCTGGATGCGGTGGTCTTCTGATAGCTACTTGTGACTATTCAGTAACGCAAATACTATTTTGTTTGTTGACATATATACCTTGTTAAAGGTGAAGAAACTTTGTTGCAAATAATCGTCATTTTTTTATTCTTTTTTAACAATTTTGCACAGATTCAGCGATTGTTAAACGATTTGTATTACGAAATGGCAAAACTTAAACTACACATATGATGCTTTGGTCGAATGTTCTGTTCAAAGTATTTTACTCAAATAGTGCTGTTAAATGAAAACCACAAAATAGATAATCCTTTATTATTGCGTTCTTTATTATATTTATAAGAAATATATTTATTAAATTATTAAATCTTCTTTGGATTCCCTATAATCAAACATTAAATAGAGTAATCGTTATGCTTTTAAATGCATATTTGTACTCCTAACTAAGTTAATTAAAAACTAAAGACACATTAACTTGAATAATTTTAATTACAAACTATTTTTATTATCAAAAAATTATTAAACAGCATTAATCAACGCGATTGAAGGTCAAAGTTAAAATAAAATATTTTTTTTATGCACAGCTATGAAATAATTTTATTTTAGTTCCCTTATATTACACATTTAATTTTGGACTTACCTTGAATGGATAATATTCAGCAGAGCTCATTTTGTAATTAAGTTTGTTTCTTTTGAATTAAAACTGAAATAATAAAAAATAAATTCTTGTTAGAAAAAGTTATATACATATATAGTATAACTTAGACAACATAATTTTGCTTAAAAATTAATATTATATTCTGGCTTCATAGAATAACAGTCTCTTTGTCTATTATCTGATTGTTTTTCTATCAAGAACAATTTTTTTATTTGTGTTTTATATTGAAAGATACTCATAAAACATATTCCAGCATTACATCATCGTCATGTATCTCATTAAAAACGCAATACACATAAATCTAATTCAGATGTTGGCTGCCATTTGTTCAAAAAATTTTACGTTTTTAGATACAATTTTGATATATTTCGGATTGTGGAAACTGACAGAATAAATGGATGATCCAATATAAATTAGTATAAAGTTGTTTTCAAAATTCTATGGACAAAAGATATTTGAAATTTATAATTAGGGCCAAGTTTTAAGTTGGCCCTAATTACTTTGGTTTGAGATTGATATTAGCGTTAACTATAAGTTACAGGTAATATTTTATTCCCGACCACAGACTGAAGTAATTAAATAGACGTCTAATGGTATTTCTAGAGATACTAGAAATATATATTTCCAGTATATACCTGCAATAGCGTATAATACTGTACATAACTTAAATTATCGAACTTAGTACAAAAGCCAAGCATGACTTCAATAAAAAAATCCATAAAAAAATCCAATTTCATGAGAAAATAAAACATGATAAACATACGCTACGTTGTACGCCAATGCGGTGGTATACTTCAATTTTCTGACGCCATTTTGGCTTGGCATGGCTACTTTTACGACAGCATGGCGCCACACGATGAATTCAATATGCAATAAATCCTAAACGCTTGTATGTTTATATGTATTATACATAAATACATACAACATTATATCGATGCAAATATATGTACGAATACAAATTAAAATAAATACTTTGCTGATTAAGCTAAATACTAGAAAAGGGTGTGTAGTTTATATCAATATTCTGCCTATGGGAGTAAGTATTAAAAATGCTTAAGGTGTATTTCTATGAAATCATCCGCATTAATTATAAATCTATTGCTTATTAAGCGTATTATCTTCAAACGCTATTGCTATTTTTTAGATATTTTAAATTAAAAGAGGTTTCAAAGAGGTAACTTTTGTAATAAAAATAAAATATATGAAGAATTTATAATAAAAATATAAGAAATATATACAAAATCATAAAAAATGTATATAAGACAATGATAAAAATATACAAAATGTATTAAAAGAATATAAAACAAATTTATAATAAAATATATAAAAAAAACATGCACAAAAATATATCAAAAATATGTTGAACAAAATATATATATTAAAACATATATATAAAAAAATATATATAAAAAAATATATACAAAAAAATATATATAAAAAAATATATATAAAAAAATATATACAAAAAAATATATATAAAAAAATATATATAAAAAAATATATATAAAAAATATATATATAAAAAATATATATATAAAAATATATATAAAAAAATATATATAAAAAAAAATATATATAAAAATATATATAAAAAAATATATGTAAAAATAGGATGATGGATATTTGGCAAAGCTGTAGTTCAATTAATTAAATATATATATATAACATTAATATTATATTATAAATTGTTATTACTTAAAAAAATATAAAACTTAAAAAAAATTACATAAAAATTTGATTTTCACTTTAAATTTTCATACATAAAAAAATATAATAAAAATGCAACAAAATAAAAAAATTTAAAAAAAAAATGGAAATATAAAAAAAATAAATAAATATAAAATAAAATAAAAAAAATAAAAAATTAAAAAAAAAGAACGTTAAATTACAACTAAGAAAAACAATTAAAAATAAAAAAAAAATAAAATAAAAAAAAAATTAAATAAAAAAAAAAAAAAATAAAAAAAAAATAAAATAAAAAATAAATAAAAATCAAACTAACCCAACTAAACTTTGAAATTGTATAATTTATATATTTAACTTTTATAAATACGTCTATTTCAAAGACTGACAGTGAAAATAATTCTGTAAGTTGGGAAAAACATTAATCATTATTTAACTAATTGTGTGTACTTAACAAAAAATAAAAAATTATTTTTTCGTGATTTTATATGGTTATACTTGAAATAGAATAAATAAAAATACATTCTCCCATACATTTTATATGTTATTAAATTTTTGTATATATTATGTATTTTTGATTATGTAGGAAGATACTCATTACCATATAAATATATAATACAGGCACACCTACAACTATTTCGCTATCAGCTGCTCGCAACTAAGCTACTTTAACTAGGTTAGTGGAATGTCACCGCATATTCCCATTAATTTTACGCCAGCACATAAAGTAGTAATTTTACTATGTGAGCACAACAAACTCAAGTAAATGCATCAGATACATAAAATCATTCAGAAGTTCATTAGACCGTTGCCCTTCTGTGCCACGACAAGTTGATGAAGTCATGAACAGATAATAGCAGTGAAAAACTATTACAATAACAATTTCACGAGCATTGTTGGTGGATTTCTTTGGGTGTAAAGTGAAAGTTGTTTCATTGTCAGGCCATGAAAGAAGGAAAACTGTGTATTGATCGCATGAAATATGTATGCCCCATTTCCGCGCAGAGCTTTTATTTTTAAAATAGTTTATTAGAGTAGTAGGTAGGTAGTAGGTAGGTAGATAGAAATTGTATATTAAGCATTTGTTAAAATAAGAGTAAATAAAATAAAATGAAATAATATGTAAAGTGGATTTAAAATAAAGTAAATATTTAAATTCTAAAAATTTAATTTTTAAATAAGTGAATTCTTGAGCTGCCTATAATTAGTGGTCTTTGGAAACATCTAGTAATTTAATTCACCATAAAGCATTTTTGGACTTTAAGTGTTCAAAATTGAACCCTGCCAAATTTAAACCGTAAACCGCTTAAACCGTTTAAACCGCTCGCGTGTAAACACAAAAACCTAACTTAGACTTAATTTGCGCTATTCAAATTCTGATATGGTTGCTTTTAGTTAGTTTGTGATAATATTAATGTTAATAGTGTATTGTTTAGACTAAATAGGTCTAACAAAATCATTAACAATAAAAGTAATTTTTATATATAGAAAGATTAGTAAATTTTCACATATTTGCAAAAATTAAAAAATAAAGACTAAAAATAACTTCTCAATGGAATACGTATATACATAAAATAATTATCAATTTTCTACCGCCCTATAAAAGATACAACAGTGAATTAGATAATTCATCATTATCCTTGACTATACAGTCCATGTAGGACCTGTTTTTTGTTTTTGTTTTCCAAAATGTTCATTTCTTCTAAATCCTACTGGACACTGTCTTTCCATCGTTTTCTTGGTCGCCCTCTTCTTCTGCTGGTTCCTACTTCGTTCTCATAAATCTTAAACGGTACTCACATATCCGGCATTCTTATCACATGTCCAACCCTTCTTAATCGCTAGTTTTAACTAGATAATTAAAACGTTTAAATATTTTTCTGATTTATTACTTAAATTTTTAATTCCGCTCTGATTCTGGGCAAACTCATACGACAAACGTCAAAAAATAATGAATATAATCACACTTCATTTCTAAGCTTTCACATGTATATATATAGAATTTCCTAACAAAAATAATTAAACTGTTTTACTAATATAAAACATTTATGATGACGCATACATGACAAATTCATTATTTTTTTATATATGAATCACAGAGACGTATGTAAAACCCATTTAAGAGGGGATATTAAAAACTTATTCAGAATTGATATATTAAAGCGCTATAAAGACATTATATCAATATATATCACTCCTTATCTTTTAGGGGGTTTGAAACTCAAGATACTCCGCTTGTACGCGCCACTGTGTGCATACACTTGGATGTGGTTTTATAGAAACTATATCTAAGGTAATTATATGCATAAACGAATAATTACAATAGCAATAATTGTGAAATATTTTAAGCTTTTATCAACATTTATATGTATACATACATATAAAGTTAATAGTTTTATAGTCTGTATATAATATACATATTTCTATATGTATATATATATACTATATATATTCTAACAAATTAGTAGATAAATATTTTAAATTGGAGCTGTGTAGTTGGTATTAGTGATTTAAAATTCAAATAAAACAAAGTATAGTCATTTAATGGGGTAAATGGTAATACTTCTACGTAGGAAATGATTTTGGGCAAAGAAACTTTTATTCGAAAAGAACCAAAATGATAGTAAAAATAAAAAAAATGATCTAACTTTTATGACGGAGTTGAGTTTGTATATACTTATAAATTTATAATAGTTATAATGAAAGGACAACATCTTTATGTATCATTTGTTGTGCTTTGTGGTACTTAACATATTTCGTTGTAAAAGCGTAAACATTTTCCTTTTCATAGCATTATAAATAAGTTTGCTATAACTTTAAATACGTATGTCTCAAAACCAGAATCAGCCAGGGATATGTCTCAAAACCACTCGTTTTAAAATCAACGAAATGTCAAATATTATTAAATATAACAATAATAATATAATTTAAACTTTTTTTGTTCTTATTATCATTAAACTTCAAACCAGATTAATCGAAGATATATATGTATTTATTACAACACTTATAAAAGTCATTAATAACTGGACATAAAGAAATCACACATTTTCTATATTTTTTTTATACAATTTAATTGCCAAATAACTAAATAATTAAAAAAAATTATTGTATGTAGTCAAAAACAATAAATTATTATATCATAGATTAAATAAATTATTTTAATAAAAATAAAAAAAAATTAAAAATATTTTTTATACTATATGTATATTAAAATAAATAAATAATTTATGTATTGTGAAATAAAAACTTATAAGAAAAATATTATGATAATAATGGATATTTTACAATATCTGAAAAATCAATCCAAAATGTAATTATTACAAAAATATAAAATTCTTGTGTTTATATATATATATGAAATAGTGGCGAAATGTATTTATTAAGAAATAAATTTAGTAAATTCAAAAAATAAATAATAATTGCTAACAATATTAAATATTTATTCTACTACACTTTAATAAAATTGTTTTTGGTTTTAAACTTGAAGATGGAAAAAAATTCAAATTCAAATTCAAATTTGCTCTTTCACTATCGTATCTTCCACAATTTTTTTTTGTTTTATGGTACTATCTCACATATAAACTTTAATATTAATATAAACAAATTTCAAGTAGAAAGCAGAAACGTTAAAATGAACAATTAAGAAAATAAAGAAGTGAAACAATAAAAGACTATACCCAAATTTATAATCTACACATTCCTATAAATATATATATATATATATATTCAAACATATACTTGTATAAGTTTGTCAGTGTAACAAACAAAATTTTACTATAAAACAAGCAAATACCTTTAAAATAAATCCAGAAAAGTAAAGTGAGTGGAGAGCAAACCATTAAAATTCTATGTAAATACAATAAATTCTGACGTGGTTTGGAGACTTCAAATTAATAAACGTAGAAAAAAATCTTTAAACTTGTTTTCAAAAAAAATGTACAATATTAGGAAATTATTGGTAACTTAAATAACGTATATGATGATGTATTATATCATCAGAATCGACAAATACATTAAGACTGAAAAGTTTTCGGAAATTCTCATTTAAAATTCGCGCGCTGTATATTTTTCGATATTTTAAGTTTATGTAGTTTGGCAGCACTGTCCTTAATTACTATGCCAAAAATGAGCTCGATCTGTCAGACAGTTCGTTTACGGCAGCTGTTGAAACCAGTTCACCTCAGTAGTGCGTTGCGAAATGTCTTCGACGGTCGTACGACCGTCCTGGAAGGCTTTGTACCACTCATAAACTTGAGTTTTCGATAAAACTGATTCCCCATAAGCCTTTTGTAGCATTCGCAACGATTCTGCACACGAAATTTCGTTCGAAACACAAAATTTGATGCAAACTCTTTGTTCAATATTTTTTTCCATTGTTTTTTTCGCAACGCCCTACTGAGGTGAACTGGTTTCAACAGCTGCCGTAAACGAACTGTCTGACAGATCGCGCTCATTTTTGGCATAGTAATTAAGGACAGTGCTGCCAAACTACATAAACTTAAAATATCGGAAAATATACAGCGCGCGAATTTTAAATGAGAATTTCCGAAAGCTTTTCGGTCTTAATGTATAAGTTATTTTTATATAAAACGTCTGGATAATTGTTTGCCAAAGTGTTAATGTTTGTTAATTAAGTTTGTTTAAGTTAAAGCCCTATATAAACATAACTAATATATCTATACTAATATATATAATTAAGTAAATACAAAGCTCGTGACTTGAAAACTAATATTACTCATTTTATACACGGCAATCGTTAGCAGAAAGCAAAAATAACAAGAATAATTTGTTAGAATCGAGCAGTTGTTAGTAGTTTTTCTTCAACTCCACACGATCGCATTCAAGCTCACTTACTGTTTTATCTATAGATTTAAATTATTTTAAATACAATATGTATACAATAAAAAAATAAGTTAAATTAAATTAATCTTCTATAATATACTGGAAATACAGTACATATACGATTTAAATTAAAAAATAATTTAAATATCAGTAAAGTTTGAAAATCTAAATGTATCTTTCCACAAATAAATCAATGATTATATCAAAATAATTATAAAAATTTTAATACAATTTGAATGTGGTTTATATCAAAATTTGATTTCTATTTTTTAATATGCCACTTCCTTATTGTCTTAGAAACATATTTTGTTAAAGAACTTTCTACATATCATACATCATTTTGTTACAATTGGTCTCTGAAGTGAACTACCTACTGTTTTATTCGATAATAACTGTGCTGAATAACTGTACAAATTCGCCTCTTCCAGTAATAAAGAAAAGTATATTTTTAATAAATCCATAATTACAAATTAGTACATATTATTTAATTTCTTGTAATTCCACAAGGCAACAAACATGACTACAATTTTATAGAAACTATTAAAATAATTACCCTAAAGCCTGCCATAGTGTTTTAAAATTTACAATACAACTTACAATATTTTCCACACACTTTTTTCTTTTTTTCTCTCCCTTTTTATCTTTCTCACTCCCTCTTTTTCTCCCTTCCATCTCTTTCTTTTCTTCCCTTCTCTTTCGCTCCCTCCCTATGTCTTTATCTATCTCTCCCCCTCTCTTTCTTTCCGTCTCTCACACTACTCTCTCTCCGTCTCCCACTATGTTTTGCCTAATTTTTCTCCCTCCTCTCTTACTTTCTCTATTTCTTTCTCAATTTCTCTATTTTTCACGTTTTTTCTCCCATGATCCCTTTTTCCTCTTTTATATTTTTTGAATAATTTTCTCTCAATCCAACTCTCCTCCATCCTATGAATCTATCTCAGAACTGTATAAGATATGAAAAGGTAAATTAGAAACTCTATTATATAGTTCTCTATGTTAAATTTATGAACACAATCATAAATATATCATAAATATTTTTTGATTTCAATATTAAAACAATGAAATCTATGAGAGTTATCGACTTAAAAGAATTCATAATTTTAGTTCATAATTTTAAAGCTAATATATAATTGATATATATATATATATAAATATATATAAATATATAATTTATATGTATATAATAGATAAAAGCGCGAGATTCCTTGCTAAGGGATTAACATGTTCTGTCAGCCTTGTATTGTATTTTTTTCTTATATTGTCAAATTCAGCTTTAACTAGGGAAATTTGTAGATCTCGGTGGATACTTTCATTTCTAATATACCATGGGACACCAGTAATTATTCTCAGTATTTTTGATTGAGCTCTTAGGATAATTTCAATATTTGAAGCACTAACTTTACCAAATAGCTGAATACCACAAGTCCATATTGATTTTATGATGCTGTTGTACAAGAGTACTTTATACTCTAGGCACAGGAAAGATCTGTTATTAATGCTCTGTTAATATTTAAATATATATATATATATAAATATAAATCATTTATGTATATATATACATAATCATATTTATCAAACAAATTAATAAATAATAATAAATAATTTATTAATTATTATTTAATAAACATTATTAAAATATTAATAATTATTAATAACATATTAATTAATTATTAAAATAAATCAAATTAATAAATTTTGAAAATTATTTTTAAAAATAGGAACCATCATAAAATGCGTAACAGCTTCAAATAAGAAAGTGCAATCGAATAAAATATTTAAATTTCAAAAATAAAAATAATAGTATTTAACTGCCCTAATAAAGTTGTACTTGAGTAGTAGTTAATAAAAATATTTCTAAACCAAGTTTAACCAAAGAAAAAAAAACTGGTTAACTCAATACGTGTGTAGCTGTTAACAACTAGTAATAAGCATAACTAGCAAAGTTTAGAAACTACTATTTCAGTTTTGATGACGCATTTCCTTTGAAATCTTTTTATATCACTGCACTGTAGAAACAAACAATTTTAAATAAATTAATAATAGCGATTCTGAGAATTCTTTCATTATGAATAATGGGTAAACAAATTGTATTATTGAGAGTACATCAAAATGACTGTAGATCGCAATTCGTTATGGACTAACGATGCTGACAAATACCCACAACGTGAATAATTATTGAAAATGAAAAGTAAGTGAAGATAAAACGAAATATATAGAATGAATGGCAGCAATTTACTATAAAATACTTGAAGCACTCAATTAGTATTACACGATAAATAATGTATATGAGAAGTAATTTTATATAATTTTTTTTCTTTAAACACAAATAAGCTTAATTTTAGCTAGTTTCTGAACATTAGTAAATGTGTTTATTCGCATCTTCTAAGTACACAATTCGACAATTCGGGGTGTATTCGCACACACTTGCGGCCTACAATGGCTGCTTTGATGTTATGATGGGAATGGTGATGTCATCTTTTCAAGAACATAACATAAATCGTTGTAAATACTAAGTACCAAAACGCAAAAAAAAAGTTAAAAAAATTACAAAAAAAAAAAATTCAAAGTTTTATTTTTTGTAATATTATATTGTTTTTTTTTTATTAATCAACAGTTAAAATAAAAAAAAATGTATGCCGCACCCAACAACAGTTCATTTACTTTGATACATTTTTTTCTCACGTTATTTCACTTCACGCTGTGATCTTGCATTTTATTAGTTTTTTTTTTGTATATTTATATAAAACACAAATAAATACATATGTAAAAAATTTTAAATTTCTATTTACCAAAATATATGTATATATGAGTAATACTTTTTAAATCTGTTCCGACGTTGCACACTGGCCACAAACACTTTTACGACTAAACTTATTTTCGCTTTTACAAACTGTCTTATTAGAAAAATATGAACGAGCAATGAAGCACTAGTACTCGCACTCGCATTCGCACTCGTACTCGTCGCCGGCATTAATTTAGGACACGAACGAGATATTCGTGACCACATTCTTCTCTGAGTTGTGGTTCTGCGTGAAATTTTGTGGGGCACATATCGTACTTAATAAATAACAAACAAACTTTATAAAACCAAATCAAACACCGGTTTTGTTGTGCTTGTTTTCTCTACGAGTATATGACGTCATTATTTACTTGTAACCAAAGGCTCAAAGATCTGTAGCATATTTACTAGTTTCTACTCGCATGTGGTACTCGCTCTATTTTAAACAGCGAGAGAACATTAGGTTACTGATTCACTGCCAGTGATTTTCAAGATTAATATAAGTGGCCTTAATAATTTAATTTAAATCATGCCTTTTGATTATTATAATTGAATTTGTTAGTCTGGAAAAATTAATGTTATAAGATTGTTGCAACGGAAATGCATTGCAAGTGCACATGCATTTTTTGTTTGTAATTTTTTTAATTAAATTAATGGGAACTTTTATAACTGCGCTGAAATAAAATATTGATTTCGGTAATAATTGTTAAATTTATCTATAAGGCAAATATTTGTTAGTAAAAATAGTTTTTAATTAATAATTAAACAACAAAAGCGAAAAATTATGTTCAGATGCAAATTTTTAAACTCCCAATAGAAGGGGCCCAACGAAAAAAAATCACAATAAACCTAATATGTTAAATAAGTTCTCATGTAAATTAAGAATAAATATGTTAATTACAGTTTTTTATAAGTAGAAAATAACTACAGTCAAACTGCCATAACTCGAAGCACCATTTTGCAAAGAAAAGATTCGACTTATGGAGACTTCGAATTAGTGAATTTTTGTATTTGTGAAAGAAACTAGAATTTCATTTAAATTTTCAAATACAGCCCAGAAATTATAGTGATGTAAAATGTTCAGAGATTAGGGTTTGAGATCTTAATTTTTTTTCTAATTTTCAATAAAATGAGATTCCAATTTCTGTCAAGTCTTATAGGGATCATCAGTTGGAGTATCATTCGTTTGCAAATAAAAATTCAGAATTTTGAATGAGTCTTCCACTTTATTCTTGAAAGACTGATGAACACTTTCATTAGTTTGGAAAAAGGGACTTCCCATAACACTAAAATGAAAATTTTGACTTAGGGAAGAATGTACTTTCACATATTCCAATTTGTACGTGACAATATTTTTATTCGAGTTATGGTGAAATTCGAATAATAAAAGTTCGAGTTATGGAAGCAGAATTGTATATAATTTGTTCTCTAAAACCCTGTTGCACTCTTTTTAGCTCGAGTTATAGAAAAGTCGAGTTATAGAAGTTCGAGTTATGAATGTTTATACCAAATAACGAAAGGGTATTAGACATTAAGGGTAATTACTTAAGTATTAAACTCATTAAAATGTTTTTTTTTCATTAAATTTAATTTTTAAAATCAGTTATGTAGAATGAAATTATTTTATCAATAAAAAAGGTTGTTTTTTTTAATTCAAGAAAATTTTTTCTAATTTAAAAAAAATACCATTTTATTATTTCTTTAGAATATTTGATTGGTAGATAGTTTTGTGTATAATATTTAGGCTGCAAGGGTCAGGAAAAACACGTTAATGATAAATTCTGTAATTCCTGTTTTTCTAAATAGTTTAGAGGTAGAAAGTCTGCCACACTTCTTATCAACATCCGCCCTGATCGTTAGTTAACCTATCACTTACTCTAAAAATTACTGAAATTATATTAATTTCATTAATATTATTTTCTTTTTGTCGAAAGCGACGCGTCTTATGACGAAAAAAAACTATTTAAAAGTTAGAAGGATGATAAAAAAAAAACTTGGAACTTAAGCATTGAAAGTTTGTGCATTCTCCGCTATTTGTGAAAGAACACGATTCTTCCACAAATTATATCCGAACTATAAACTATTAAAATTTCGATTATTCGAATATTTACTAAGACCACTGATGATAAATACTTGATAATACTCGAAACAGGATTGTTTGGACAACCAAACAAAATAATTTAACTAAAATTTTTGTTCTTTACTTTTCATTTTTATTCGAACACTTATAACTTTTAAATTATATTAATTTTGTTATGGATACTTATTACAACTAATCCAGTTAATCTGTCATTTGCTCCGTTGCCTTAAGTTTTCCTTGTCTTCACAAGAGAAAATGTGCTTACAGATTTAGCAGAATAAACAGAATAAAACATTTTATATACATATATTCAGATGTACATTGTACGCACATTTTATTAACATTTTAAAAATAATTATGATACACCAATAATGTGAGCCCGGTTATATTTATCCACATTCAATGGGATAGAACATTCAATATTAATTAATTATTAAATATTTTTCTCAAACAATATGAGAAATTGCATTTAAGAAATATAAATAAAATATTATTATTATTGATTAGTTAATATACTTTAAAATAATGTTATTTTAATTGTTTAATAATTAAAACAATTAATTGGTGTAATATAATAGTGCAGGTATACGCAAAATTGATGTAAAAGAACATCAAGTTCGGTGAAAATATATTTTTATTGCAATTTTTATATTTAAAATTTAAAAGATAATAAACAAAAAGATGTACATGACAGTTGTAAAGCCAAATTTTACTTTTAAATTATTATTTATAAGGGTTTTGGTATTAATATATTGTGCTAAAAATATCTAGGTAGCCCGATATATCTGCAATAAATTTTACAATAAGATTTTAATATAAGTTATGTCGTTGTATGTAAATAAAACCCGCCTAACTCACAATAACAATCTAATTAATAATTATCTAACAATTAATAAATTCTATCATTCTTATTATTCATATATTATTATGGTTGTAGTGTTACTATAGATTTTACTAGTTTTTTTAGAAAGACAATCAGAAATGAAGTATAAAATACGTTGACGATAGATATAAGATAGCATAATTTACAATTAAT
>NC_051847.1:141633470-141635856 GCF_002237135.1 Teleopsis dalmanni | reverse complement strand
AAATGGTACATTTTCGGCGACCCAACTTTATTGTGGATATTGTATTGTTTTATACTTTTTGTACATTTTATATAAATTATATTTTCTTATAAAAAGACAATAGAAAAATTTTGGACCTTTTTTTACAGAAATGGTACCTTTTTAAACCAATTTTGGTACAGAAAAAAATTTTCAAGTGGCAACCGTGCTTTTAACTTATAAAACAGCTGTGTCGTCTGCAAATGGGCCGATTATATTCTCGTCGATAAGGGAAAAGTACGTAGTATATAAAAGATAAAGCAGATAGATTAAATAAGAGTTAATGAATATTACTTAAAATTCTGTTAATTTTTAACATAGTTTTCTTTATATTGTATTACAGCAATTTTATAAAGTAATGGAGAATGGACATAGAAGTTATGTATAAGAAAATCATATTTTATTTTAAATAAATTTTTTTTATTGAAATTATTCTTGCATTTAAGACCTTACATAGAATTTAGATAAAATGAAGTTTCAACTTTGGCTTTTAATTATTTCGATTGGAAACTGATATAGTATATAAATATCACTTCTGCTCTATTTAATTACATTCATAGAATCAGTAAATAATTCATTAAATCCAACTCTCTAGGTTGAAATATCTATTATTACTATTTCTATTAAGAAACCTTACATTTAATGTGCTTTTATGTAAACAAAATATTTTGTTGTTACATTCTCACATGCAGAGATATTGCAATAAATTTTAATTAAGACTGAATTTATTGTGCATTAAAGCGAAACATTAAAAGTAAATGAAAAATAAATAAGAAAACTGAATGGTAAACCTTTCGAATGATTTGTTGAAACTGTAGGTAAATACAGAATTTCATGCAAAATTCTACATTTGAAGAGATCTTGGTTGCAGCAACAAAATTAAAATTTCGAATCACATTCAAATACGATTTTGACGTCAAATTGTAATTTATGAAAGAATCTCCGTATTTATGTTTGTGGCTTTCGTTACTTTTTGTAGAGACTGCAAATATTTTGACTATATTTCATAAGTGTAGTTTCTACATAGTTTTTGTAGAAAGAAAATTATTTGCAAAAGCAATTCTGACAAAAATACAAAATTTTAATAGAAAATATAAAAGTGGACGTGATATGTGACGTGATTTAACTTGACCACAACAGGAGGGCACCATAGAGTACAGCATGAGACACCCACACGACTACTGGCCAAAATAAACAAAATCATTTTCTATAAACATAAAAACCGTTCATGTAAAAATAATATGAGCAAAAGTATAGAAACTGAATTTAATTTTTTATATTTTATTAAAAATTAATCATCATTATATATATATTTTAAGTGAGTTTTTGTAATATTGTAAGCATGAAAACACGTAATGGAATACTAAAAGATGGAAAAAGCAGATGGTAACTGCAATCGGAAAATCTGAAATAATCTCTGCCTAATTTATGCGCGGTTAAAAGTATTAATTCGCGTGCCAACTGCCCCCAAAAATATTGCCTTGAGCAATTAAGAGCAATGAGCGCAAAACGCCGATCAATTGCCATGCCACTTTGGTCCGCGACAATGGCGTAGTGCGTTTATTTTAAAACAAACAAAATAATATTACAAAAAGAAAAAAATTCAAAATACAAAATTTGTTTAACAAAATTTAAACTATATTATTTAAATATTTTTATTTATTTATTTTTTTTTTTTGAGTAAATGTTATTTACAGACGTCATTAAATAATTTGCATGTATATTGGCCGATCATGTCTACAAATGACTGCCTCATTTATATACAAATGCAGAGACGTTTATTTTTTAAAGTTTACAAATATAAAATATATTTAAGTTTATATATAAGTATATATAATATACGTATACGAAATATATATTTTATTTTATATGCCTGATGCCGCCTTATGGTTTCACACTTTTGTTTTTGTCGATGTTTTTCGTAGGAAAAATGGAAAATCTCGAGGAAAATTTGCGTCAGTCGAAGAAATCAGTTCGTCTGCTACAGACAGAAATTCAAATTAAAACTTTCTGCATTTCCATTACGTTAATAAATTAATTTTAAATTTAAAATGGCTGTAAGTGTTAAATTAAAATTTTTTTATAAGGAATTAAACCGACAAATGATCCTTTTATTAACGCATATTTTACAAAATTATATAAACATACATATATAACTAAAAAAATGTAATTTAGTGATACAAATTATTTTTTTTTCTGAAATGTACTTATAAAAAAATTTCTACGTTTTTTGGCAATAAAATAATGTATTGGTACTGTAACAAAAGCACTACCTTAAAAAAGTTACTTATGTGTAAATAAAATTTACATAAAATAATTAAATAAAAATTATGTTTTAAATTTTTTATTCACAAAGTGATTTTTCTTT
>NC_051847.1:141624236-141633370 GCF_002237135.1 Teleopsis dalmanni | reverse complement strand
TTGAGGTATATAGAAATCCACGTAGAAAACAATATTCACTTTAGAAGTTCTTTGGCTTTCAGTTTTTTGTTCCAGAAGAAACAAGTTTTTAGGAAAGTACTTTTTTGATAGTTTGTCAGACTGAATGTTGATTGGTGATGACGAAAGATTTGTTAAATTACCTAAATTCAACGAGGTGAATTTAGTTTTCTTCTCATTTTTATATCTTAAGATTTCTTGCGAGAAAAGTGGTAGTAAAATGGCGAAATATCGCTAACTATGGACAGCTGAAGAATATTTGCTGACCTGCCACTGCAACCGATTTTCGTTGAAAGTTATAGATCAATAGATTTAGTTCGCTTTATCTAACCGAAAATATATATACAGTGTTGTGCATAACATAAACAACCAAAATAAGCATATCAAATAAATAAGTTTTTTTGTCTACATTTTACTTTTCATTTAAAAACTTTAATACATAGTTTTATTTGTTATTGTATTGGCTACTATGAAAAATAAATCCAAGTATTTAAAAATAGACATATTGACCAATAATTATATAGAAATAATATAGATGAATTGGAAGACTCATAAAGAATAACTAGCATTAATGAATTAATTATAAACTAATTAATCATATCAATTACTTAATACTATTATATTTTGTAGACTTATTCTATTACTACTAAATATTTACTCTTACAATATGAAAATATATACATATGTTTACGCATATGTAATATACGAGTATGTACAATATACAATAGAAATAATAAAGGCGGGAGCGACCATGGCCGTCTTTGGTTTATTCAATTTGTTTGTCGCGATCTTCATATTATGATTTCATATTAAACAAACTTGTGTATATACGTACATATATTGTATTTTATTTAATTATTTCCAGCCTTATCAGTAGAATCAGAGCTGAATTAATCTCATAAATGCAATATATAGTATAAGTGCAAATTTATTTATTTTAAAAATGTATATTAACTAATGTGTAGTAGATTGTTTATGAAGTCAAACTAAATTAAGAACAATAAAAACAATTTTTCTTTAAATGTTTTCTTAATAAAATCAAAAAATAAAAACATAATAATCAAGAAATTATTTTTTAAAATAGAGAAATTTCAATACATTTTCGGCACTTTGATAATTCAAAAATAAAATGTTTTATTGTTGCAATAGTTTATTAAGTAATAGCATAAAAAAAATATAATTTATAGATTCATATGTAATATTTAATTACATGATTTCTTTAATACCTATTCCATACTTATACTCGGGATAACGATAACCCCAACTGTACATTCATGTTGAGTTTTTTTCGATTTAGTACATCTGGGCACTTTTAATCTTTGATAGCTAGGGATTTCTGCAAAATCCCACCCCTCTCACTGCCTAATTTATATATTCCTCAATAGGTTCGTGTTTATTAGATGACTGATCTAAAATTTGCGTACCGCCCCGTGTGGGTAAAGATTACTCTGAGATTAGATAGTGCTAAGTTGGGCAGCCTGTCTGTTTCCACAAATAGCTTCAGGGCTCTGTCCCTAATGTATTTTTTGGCCCGGGTCTATTCTAAGGTCTCTTAGCATTTGTGCGAATATACCAAGACACTTTCAAGAGACTTCGGAGAGCCTGTACGTACAAGTACAATAAAAGATCACACAAAATAGCGTATCTCAACGAAGTATACACTATGTGGATTGGTAAATATCCGGTCTGAGTAATAAAAACGCATTTTTCTTTTATGCGTCAATATAGTCACTTTTTAGCACGCACTTTTTAAATAATACGAGTTATCCGCTTTATTTAATGCAAATCTCTTTCCCTGGAATCATCTTTTAAAGATTGGAAACAGGTAATAGCCAAATCTGAAGAATACGGTGGGTGAGGAAGGAAAAACTTATGGTACAGTTACAGTCTGATAACTCGTTTAAAGCTTTCCAAATATACAAAGTATAATTGATTTTATTTTGGCATTACCACCTATTTTGAAGTCAGCTTATCATCGATCCATCTAGTATAATACACTATCAAAAGCATCGAACT
Organism: Teleopsis dalmanni; assembly: GCF_002237135.1. NCBI lineage: Eukaryota > Metazoa > Arthropoda > Insecta > Diptera > Diopsidae > Teleopsis > Teleopsis dalmanni. The sequence continues at coordinate 141,631,336 of NC_051847.1, read as the reverse complement.
GAAAAAAGGGGTGCAAATTATTATAAACTGCAAGATAAACTTTAAGAATTAAAAGTGGTGGTAGTATAAAAACTAACACGACCTAAATGTTTATAATATAAAAATAGTAGAAATGAAGAGAGGTAGAATACGACGTACAGTTAAAATTAGTTTACCATCATTCACAATACTCATTTGAGACCAGAGCATATACTTATAAACTAATCCAAAAATTTGATTATTGAAGAACATCAATTTAGATCAAACTATGTTGTCATAAGTCGAAACTAAACTAATCTTATTCTTATTGCTACGATTCTTTTTTTTTTTATCATATACTTTTACCTCTCCTTTTTACAAGAACATATAATCCATAAATCACGAATTCATAGAATATATAAATTTTTTTTTAACCGAATTAAATAATATATAAAGACCCATAAAATAAGAATTACTTGTTAGAGTTCATTTGTAATTGTCAATATGTACCATACTATTGTTATATAAGATTATGATAAAAAAAAATAAGGTCAAATTGTTTATAAATTTAAAATCTTTATTTATTCTTTAAATCCATTTAATTTTCTTTCAAACCAATACATTATACTTTTACTAACTTTTTTTCAACCATAGAAACAAATTCGCAAACGATTTGGTATTTACTTCTCAATCATGTCAAATCGGTATCGTCAGAGTGGTCTCTTGAGCTTAGTAAAGAGCCGAAAGTTTTACTAGCACCATTGGATCAAGCGATTATAATAGTTATGGAATAATATAGGATAAAGTTATGACTAAATGTTATCGAAGCACCAATGCAGTGTGCGATGGTGTGATATAGTGGTGAAAAAACCAAAAAAATTTAGACTAAATTCTGGACACTTTTTTTTAATAGTTTCACATTAACTTTGCATGACACTCGAATAATATTTATTGTTAAACGTTTGACTTAGCTAAAGGGATTTCTAATGCACTACATCTCGATAATTAAAAAAAACTGTTAACATGATCTTGATTTCTGAACGTTTTTGGTGCAATTTGTCTTAATTGGTCGGTTGTTTTCAGGTCGTATGCATAGGTCTAAGTATTCTTTAGCACATTTTACGCTACATTGTTTTTCTAAAAAGAGATTTTACTCGTTTCAAGCACATCTTGCAGAATGGTTTGGACTGACTAATTGTCAATCAACGAATTTTAAGAACCAAATCTTTGAATTTCTTGACATGCTTTTTTTTTGAATTGTTAATACCGCTTGTAAATATTTTTTGTGACATAGCCGTGCAAAAAAACTGTTGTCAGAATAAAGAAGTCTAAGTATTTTATATAAAAATCGCCTTCGTCTTAAATTTTTATTACTTATTGTTAGTGTCTAAATAAATAAACTTCAAGTATGACATAAGACCCAGCAAATATCGATATCGCACCCATTTTTAAAGTTGTGTAAAGATTCTTGTTCTAAACATAGCAAATATTCTTTAAATCCGTTTTAAAAAAATGTCAGTACTTGAAATCCATGCCAATTCACGGTTTAAGAGACCTTTTTATTTATATGCAGCCAAAATCAATTCCACTTCTTGGTATAGCAAACTCTACGGTATTAACGGTACAGTTACGGTAGAGTAAATATTTGGTTCAGGAATGATCGGAATTTAGATCAATTGAATTAGATCATCAATTATATGTTTGCCATGGTTACAGTGCTCTGATTCACTTGGATTTTTTGTACTTTGTGAGGGGATGATTAAACTTTGTGAAGTTTAATTGTGTATATAATTAACCTTTTGTAAACAAGAAGCAATATCTGTCAATATCATTAATGTACTTATTTAATTTACAGGGCCCTAAAGATGCACCAAATTACTATATAGCATGTCAAGCACCACTCGAAGCCACCATTACTGATTTTTGGCGTATGATTTGGGAGCAACAGTCGCGTGTCATTATACAGGCTACTGATCTAATAGAGAACGGCAGTGAAAAATGTGCAGAATATTTACCACCTTCGGTGACACTTGATAATCACACTACGTTCGGAGATTTCCAAGTAACATTAAAAAATCGTGAAGTAAAAGAGAAATATGCCATATCAACACTAATACTTAAGAATACATTGAAAGACGCAAGCCGAGAACTAACACATTATTGGTATAAATGGCCAGAGACAGGTGTACCCAACGAAGAAGCACCAATAATCGCGATGCTGTTGGAAGCACGTTCATCTCTCAAAAGTTATGCTATTGAACAAGCAAATGAACTCAAGGGAAAATCATCAACAGCTACACTACGAAGTGAAGCGAATGGTATAGTGGGCAACGGTATCGATGAACTAAAAGATGTAAGCAACATATCGGGCAGTAGCACTGGTACTAATAGCAGTAATGGTGAAATAAATGGAAATATTACCACCGATAAATTTAAAGTGACCACAAATAAACATCAAGGGTAAGCCTCAATTATAATTATAATCTTTATTTTTGTCCTTGTGTTATTTGTGTTTTTCTTGTACTTTCGTCTGTTTGCTATCTTTCTTCATGTTTTCTCTATTTTTAGTCCCCTAACTGTTCACTGCTCTCCAGGTACTGGACGAACGGGCACGATTATTTCTTGTGATGTTGCTATACGCAGTTTGGAGACACCAAAACGTATTGTCGATATACCCCAAATTGTATATTACATAAGAAGGGGACGTGCTAGTGCTGTACAAACTAAGGAACAATACGAATTTATATATAAAGTTGCTAATATGTATGCAACTAAAATTACAAATTTATCAAATGATAATTAAAATTGCCTTATTTTAAAAATTATTATAATAAAACAACTCGATTAAGTCAAAAAGGTCCTTATGAACTAAATACTAAAATATTATTTATTATCATGCAAAGGCAATTGTTTTAAAACTCTTATTCTTATTTAAACTTTAAACTTATAAAACAATCTATTTTCTGAAATATAATTGTGAGCTTAGAAGTATTTATATATATACTGTATTTTTATATATTGTACTAGTTTCATTAATTTGTATAACTTTCTAATTCTAGTATATAAAAAATAATTCCATATTCTTTACAAACCATATTAGTTAATTATAAAAATTGGAATAAAATTATAGATTTATATTTTTTAAGATAATGTGCAACAGAAACAGGTCATAGCTGTTCCCATTTCTCTTTATGCATTTAAAATATATTTGTTTCAGTTTTCTACTTTATAGAAACTACGTAAATGTTCCGGTGCAAAAGGAACTAGGCGACCTATATTAAAAATGCTACCAAGATCCTCTTCAAGCTTAGCACAACACAAATAATTCTCATATTTCTTAGGTTAACCTGTTCATAGCTTTAAAATATATTATAAATTCTCAAGATACATATAGAAATACGCAAAATATTGCTAATTTTGCTTTATTTGTTATTTATTTATAATTTTATTGAATATTTATTGTAATTTTTCTTTGTATATATATATATATATATTTCATTGATATGTATGCCTCTATATTGTGATATAAATATTGTATTTTGTTTAATAATAATATTATGTTTCCATAAAAAGAATACATGCATATTCTTTATGTTATAGTTTATCTTAATTGTATATAAAAATAAAAAGTGCTTTAATTGTATAGAAATTAAAACTGTTTTCTTTTTGAAATAATTTTTATACTTTTGAAAAAATCAATGAACTAGATTCTATAAGAAAAAATATATAAAATACAGAAATAAGTGTAATTGTGAAACTGAAAGATCCTGGGGATACGATGAATTCGAAATGTGTTTAAAGCTTGATTTTGTAAAAGTGATTTAAGCCAATTGCTTTTTATGTATGTATATTAAAAGCTTCTTTCTCATTATTTTGTAGCATTATAATCCTTAATATACCAGTTCTTTCATAATCAATGCGTTCAATATTTTCAGAAGTATTAGCACAAGTTTCACGTATCTCATAGTCGTTCCATATTTTTCTCAAATGCTTATTTTGCCAATTACTGGAGATGTTCTTAGCACATATCCTAACTGTTTCAAACACTGAAGTTTATTGTATTTTATAACATTCCGCCCCTATATTATATAATCTAGTTAATGGTTGTACTAAATTCAGTAAGATCCACCAATTAGAAGCATTGAGTCATATATCGTCTTAAGTACTCTTCCTTCATACACCAAAAGCTGATTTCAAAAATATATTATAAATATAAGAACTAAGCGAATTATAAATATATATACGGATTTTGTAATTTTTTTATAGAGTTTTAGTTTTAAACAACTTAATTTCTTACAAAACGTGGTATTTTAAGCTGGAACTTCAATATGTATTGCTGCATAAATAAGGTTTTTAATATATTTGGTAAACAATGTCACTAAAATTGCCATCACAACATCAACAGTTGTTTTCTAGATCATCTTAAAACAAGGCACAACAATGTCTTTTGACCTATAATCACACCGAACTGCAATTACTTTTGGTTGTAATGATTTTTGTAAACATGTGCATGGATTCTCTTTGTACCGTTAAGAGAATTGGTAAGAGTAACTTAAAATATGTAGAGAAAAACATTGAAGGGTAACAATTCGATATCAAATATTATTCAAGCAGTTCGAATCTCTGTGAGTTCTGATATTCGAGTTCTGATATTCATATTTTCAAAATACTACTTGGCTACTTGTGGATAAACACGATTAGTCATCGCTTCAAATTTGACAGGCACGAGTTTTAAGCTTGGCACTTGCAGTCCAAACAAATTATATACGAACTATAAACTAATTAAATAAAAATTCGATTATTTCCTAAGACCACTGATGAGAAGTACTTGGCAATACTCGAAACAGCGTTGTATGGTCAGCCAAACTTCAATAAATTAAATAAAATTTTTGTCTTTGTCCTTTCTTTCTTTGCTATTCGAATCCGTCTTAGTTTTATTTTTTTTATAACGAAAAGCAATTATATGTCAAAAGTCTAGGTAACTATACTAAGGAAATTTCGAGAATACAGAATTATTGTTGCCAACAAACAGGCCTGTTATCTATTTTATTTGTCTTATAAAACTCAGAGAGTTTAAGACAAATCTAAGCCTTTAATGAAACCAACAAGGGAAGACTTGTTGACTGATATCCTTTAGATGGACCAGTGGCGTAACTACATTTTTTAGGCCTGTAAGCAAATTCTAACTAAAGGGCCCCTATCAACATACTAAGGGGCCCCTCTTTTTATACTCTTTACACGAAAAATGTGAAAAGGGTATATAAGGTTTGTCAAGATTTTCGTAACGTATTAAAGGAAACGTCGGAAATACCATTAAGTATATATCAGTACAGTATCAGTTCAAACTACTCTCTCAGCTTTTGAACTCTTCGAATAAAACTTTACACACACACTTTTAGCCGACCCTGTTCACCATTTGATTTGATTGAAATTGGACGTCTATTTCTTGTAGCTGTGATATATGTAAACTTAACAATCGGATATGAGGTTTCTCCGTTTTTAATAAAGGTATTTAAATAGAATTTGGTGTATACAGTACTGATATTTGCAAAAGACAACATACAAAATTATTTTCAAATGGGTTTAAATCTAGATATACCTTCCATATAAACTCTCGATTAAGACACATACTTTTCTTAGAAAAACTTTTTTATTTTATAAATAGATTTAATATTTTATTTGAAGTACATACATATTATGTACTTTAAATTTAAAATTTACGTATCTTTTATAAAATGCAATATGAAGTTATAACAACAAAAAACGTTTACAAACATTTACAGTGGGGCCCCCTAAATTCGGGGGCCCGAAAGCGTTGCTTCCAGTTGCTTCCCTGTAGTTACGCCACTGAGATGGACTGACTTGTCTGAAAATTTATTATAAGACTAGTGACAGCAACGTGGATTTGAGGTTTTATTAGATTTATTTGGACGAATTCTCTTAAAATTTATTACATTTCACACAATTATGCTTTATTTAAGCATAATTATCTTAATTTACTATAATACTAATATCTCTATACGCAAAATTTATCTGGGCTTTTGTAAGTTCTGTTTACTGTTAATCGAATTCTCTTAAATTTTATTTTCCATTTTGCATAATCACACTTCTTCAAGAACACTTAATGAATGTTTTAGTAACATTTTTATTTTAATAATACAAAATTTCAACAGTAAAATTTGGCTTTAAAAAAAAATATAAATTTAAATAAATTAAATATTAAATTTAATTTTGTCTTTCAATTCACAATAATTTATTTTTCAAAAAAAACTTCGAAACAATTATATGAGATAATGAAATAGATCTTATAACCTTCCTCTATCGCACAATAATATACGATAAAAGATTTATTTTGTTATATTTTGATTTATAAATATATATTTATATTTGTTAGTAATAAAAATGTATATCATTTTAAATATATGTAAATTAAGGTCAGTCTGATGAAATGATATACAATAATCCAGTCAAGGCGTAAAGAGGGGTTTTGAAGATAAAAGTAAAAGTCAAGAACTTTAATTGACGTTTTGTATTTCATACAATATTATTTTAGTTTTGTTTACGATATACTCACGCTTCCGAATAATACGCTCTTGCTTAAAGTTCCATTGTAACCGCACCTTAAACCATAGGTAAATATTTGGCGTTGAGATTAATATAAACAATAAGGACGATATGAAGTTAGCAAATTTAGTAATATTACTATTTATATATATTGCATTTGCATGTGCAAATAATGATAACAAATTCAGAGTGAAAATAGGCATTAAGAAGCGAATTGAAAATTGTACTGTAAAAGCGAAAAACCGAGATACGGTGCATGTGCACTATCGAGTAAGAAATTAGCATATAAATTTCTCATAATGTTTTATATAAAATCTTTTATTGAAGGGTACTTTAGAGGATGGGAAAGAATTCGATTCTAGTCTTAATCGCACACCATTTATTTTTACATTGGGTACACATCAGGTCATAAGAGGATGGGATCAAGGTATACTTGGTATGTGTGTAGGAGAAAAACGCCGATTGGTTATACCACCCGAATTGGGTTATGGTAAAAGTGGTTCTGGTGACCGTATACCACCAAACGCTGTTTTAATTTTTGAAGTAGAACTAATGAAAATTGAAGGCAAAGATGAACT
>NC_051847.1:141607176-141624136 GCF_002237135.1 Teleopsis dalmanni | reverse complement strand
GTCTCCTTTTTTTTCGTTGATAATATAGTTTTAATAAACATTATTTCATATGAACTCGAATCCCATCATTGAATCGAGAGAATCGAGAAACACATGATCAACACCATGACTAGACAATAAATTATGTAGGCTCAAACCGATTTTAAAACCCTTTTATATGGTCGATTTTTGAATTATAATTCGTAAGCCAGAAATTTCAAAAAATAATATTAATTAAAATACCTTTTTTTTTTATTTGGACCTACAGTCAATGATATCTTCACTGACTCCACTAATATAGCAGAAATTAAAATATTCTTAAGCTTAGATATAGACTTAATTCTTAAAGATTTCTGTGACAAACTTAACTCAATGCTGTAAAATAATAATAACATTAATATTAATTTAATATTATTATTAATTGTAAAATTATTTACTAATATACAAAATTAGCTAACATTTCTAATAATTGATGAAATTGTCTCATTTATTTACAGTTTCTAATGTATGAATCCACAAATTGTTGATAATTAAAAATCACGGCACAAATAAGTCGTCAGCATAAAACAGAAAAGTCGAAAAGTCGAAAAGTCGCATCCAAAATGGGTACATGGAATTTAAAAATATTCCAAAAGAGTACACATACGCAAAGGTGCATCAAAGTACAAAACTAAAACTGAACAAAAACTTGAATAGACACTGAAACTGAAGTGACGGTAACGCAACATAAAAATTTAAGTAAATAATAGAAAAATAATAACAAAAATAAACAACTACAAAATTACAGTTAAGTAAAAACCCCGAATTTCCCACCATTGTCACGCCGAAATTTACAACATTCCAATTGCCTTTAATGTTGCTGAGATTATCGACGCAATAAGCGATTCGTTATTAAATATGCCACAATTTATGCATTTTGGCACGTTTTCAAAAATTGTCACTACTATTTTAATAAGTCAAATAATAATACTCACGATCTTGACCACAAAAACACAGGCGGGAGTCATTAGGACTAGCGAAATTGCCAGTGATAATAGTAACGATAAAACATTAGAAGCAATAAGCGCTAGGAAAAATGACCCTGACATTGTTGGAAATGGTGCGGCAACCAATTTGGAGGTGCGGAATACGAGCACGAGTGAGGGCATTACAAAACCGGAAACTACAAAGTTAAACAACCTAAGTCACGGGAGCACGGTAGTGGTAAATGGTTCAGAAAAAAGAATGCTTTTGAAAGCGGTGAGAGGTGATGACGAATCAACTACAAAAGCAGCAATATTTAGTCATAATAGCAAAAATGATACTATATCAGGCAATGTCCAAAACATCAGTCATATGTATAGTATCGATAGTGGTTTGGTATGGAACGATAACTTAGAGACAACAAGTGTAACTCCTGTTGAAATAACAACTGAGAATGTTTTAGTTGAAATAGAAGAATTAGCTGTGAAACATACTCAGGATAAAAAAGGTGTTACTACTGCAGAAAATACAACTATCAATACACCAATAGAGGTAAAGCATACAGATCAAATTGCTATGCTACATAGTACAGAATTGTCTGATAATTCACAAGAAGCGACGACATTTACTACCAAAAAAGTAGATAAGTCTGCATTGGATAGTATGCAAACTGAGTCACCTCCAGTAAAACCAACAATACAAGTTGCTTTGTCAAGTAATGAGACCACTGTTATACCACAGGCTACACAAATAATAACAACAACTGCGTCAACTGTAAGTAAAGTAAATATTTCAAACCCTAATGAAGAATCGAATGAGATACATATACATAATATAAATACGACTGCAGTAAAGCGTGCTAAATTTATTAATGATAATTCTACAAATGCACAACAAATGAATCTACCTGATGCTGCAGAAGTATGGAGTTTAGCAGGTATGAAAACTGTACCTAAAATGAATCACAGTTCAGTTGAAAGTCAGCTAACAGCACCGTTGAGTGTGAAAACCGCTTTTATGGAAAAAGATCTGCATAGCGATTTCAATAATGTTAATGACAGTGATAGTCATAGTGAGAAGAATTTATTGGATTGGACACAAATTATGTTGAACACTGATTTAGTCACAAAGATGAAGACTAAAGATAATTTAGTGCTTTTAAATAAATCAGAAGACACAACAACAACAACAACAACAACTGCACAACCAATTTCTACACAAGTCAATGATATTACAAACATTGTAAGTGGTTATAATAGTTTATCTAATATTTCTTCACCAACTACTGCTACAACCTTGTATAATAGCACTTCACTTACAACAAATTTGCCAACTGTTTTATTCGCGACCTCTACGGTAAGTACACCAGAGAGTATAACAGTCACAACAGCAATTTTATCAGCTGATATCACTGATAAGAAAGAGCTTATCAGTAAAAACTTTCCAACTCCCTCTTCGAGTGTAGAAGAAACGACATTGGAAACTATATCCAATACACAAACAGAGACTACACTGAAAAGAGTAGACGATGAATTGAAAGAGCACATAAATGTTGCAAATACTCTTCAATGGCAACAACCTACTACAACTACAACATCTGCAGTCCCTCAACAAATTACAACGCTTGAACAACATACAACAGCGGCAACAGTAATAGTGACGCTCCCAGATAATCATTCCAAGAACACTGAAAGTGACATAATAAAATCTAAATCGAATTTACTGGATTTAACATCATCTACACCCGCAACAACACAAACTGATGGCAGTCAGAATGAAGTAAACATTTTTAAAGTTCAGAAAAAAAATAACAATAATGAAGGCGGCGGCGTCGTCATGACTAACGCTAATGAGCATGATAACACTTACGCTCACAACGTGACTACACTTGAGCATTCCTTAACTGAGACAACTACGCTTAGTCTGCTTCCAACTGGCAAAGTGGTTGCAAGTGCCAATGAAACGCGTTTCGGTTTGAATGAAAATTTACAAACACTTAAAGATAAAAATAACGACGTCGAAGACGGCGTTACCGTAGAGCCAGCAATTAGTACTACAACGGAAACAATATTACCAACAGTTTTGGCAAAAAATGAAACTATATTAACAACGACGGAAATTAACAATCAAATTGGCAATCAATTGGATTTAGACAAAAAAGAAAATAAGCAAGAAAATAAGCAAGCTCCTAGCGACAGTGTCACTGATTTGATTAGTACAAAAACGATTTTGGCCGAAACGACCACAGAAAAAACTACGACAATATCGTCGCATGAGAACGAGTTATTAATATTTACAACGAAAACTGCGACTACTGGAACAACACCAGCTACTACCACATTGGCAATAACAGTTGCGACGAAAACAACCCCAATACCAACGGTAACAACTTTTTCACCTTCACTGCCAACCATAGCAACAATTGGGTCAATTCTTGAGACAGGGGAGGCTTCCACAAAGGTAACACCTGTTAGAATTAACAATGTAGATGTAGTAGAGGAAGAAACGACTACAGCAAAAATAACCACAACTGGCCAAATACTCAATAATACAAGTACTGATTCTAAAGACGCTTCTATAGAGACTAACAACGTAATCGATACTTTGGATAAACCGTTAACGACAACAAAAACAACAGCTACAACAACCGGTGCACAAGACAAAATAACAGCAGATGATAAACTCGTTGAAACACAATCGAACTCTTTAGCAGAGTCGGATAACAGTTTTGATAAAGACATCAACAATAAAGAAAATAAGGATGAAGAAAAATTGTTAACGGATATAACAACAACTACTATGAATAGCGCATCAAGCACCACAACTACAACTGCGGCACCCACAACAACTACAACTTCGACAACAACAACAACAATACCAACAACTGAATCACCTTTAATAAATTTATTAGACCATACGACAACAAAACCAGCAACTACAACACCTGTCCCTATAACCACGAAAACGGAGGATATTTATAAAATTATTGCTACTACAACTACGACAACAGCGCCATTAACTACAGCACAAACTACAAATATACCTCCAACTATTTCTACTATTTCACCTGATGATATACCAATAACCACCACCGCAAATTTACCTATAACCACCACTTTAAATATACCCACCACAGTAGCTTCAACATCAGTTCCGATAACTACCGTAGCAACGACTATCACATCATTTAAAATGTTACCTACTTCGAGCAACGATGTTGTCGGCATGCCTCCTGTAAATACAATTCCACCAGATCATACTCTTGCTGGTGGCAATATACAACACTCATCACCCACTGATGGCAATGAAAGTGATGTTAATGTCATTATTGCTATCACTGTAAGCATAGTGGGTGTAATAGCACTAATATTATTAGTTGCTTTCCTCTATCTGATGCGTAAACGTCAAAAACAAATGTCATATGGACAACGATGCCGTCCAGTTAGCATGGATGCTTATAGTTTAGATAATGTTTCAGTTTTGGGTAGTGTACGGCGTAAAGGTGCAGCTATGCGTGCTTCAAAACGTTCCTTTGGTAATGCTGCATTCGATGATCCGTCGCTGAAGCATAATGCTCTTAATGCTACAGAGTTGATTAAATTTGTGGATCGTCGTTCAAGTATCTTTGAAGAGTTTCGTGATGTGCCGCAAATAATTGCACGTCCTGATGAGGTACCACCAGGATGTGAAGATAAAAATAGGTAAGTGGCTTTTGAAAATATATACGCAATTTATGTTAATAATTACAACAAAATATTACTAAGTATTAGGTTTTGCCAAAAGTTCAAGGTAGGTTTTAAACCTCTGAGTTCGTTTACTATAACACAACGGCTTAATAGGCCTAAATGGATCCTTATGATCGCCAGTATAATCTAACCAAAGCCTCCACTCCATATGAAAGCTTAAGTTCTTTAGTCTATATATGAACTAACAATATAGAAAAGGCCTTACATATTTGTCAGTAATTTTTTTAAGCTTTGATAAAACTACTATTTTATCTGTACAGTTTCTTTTGAATATCGAAAAAATACAAAAGATCTATTATTAATAAATAGGTAATATTGTAAAATACTAAATTTTGTTAAACAATTCTTTATGGCTAGAATAAATTACTAACAATTTTAAAAATAATTAACAGAAGTGTTTTTAAAATAGCATGATATATTCGAAATACTACTATTTTCAAAGTGAGGTCCATTCGTCTTATGATATATCTATACAGCATATACATAGTTAGGTAGTTGTAACATTATTAAGATGTAAATTAGATTGCACCTTTCATAATTTATGTTAACACAATAAACGCATAAGTTAAATTCATTCTAGAGAGAATTTTTAAAGCGTAGCCTAGTTCCATTTATATCAATAGCTGGAAATTGTACATTGTTCTTCAATCTTTTAAGAAGTGTTGTAGTTTCAAATTCCAAAGTTTTTAGTTGTTATACATGATTTAGATACAGCCGCAACATTTATGTCGTTTTATTTGCTTTTATTAATTGTATTTTGATAAGTGGTTCTAATCAACGCTTGTAATTTTGAAATCTATAAATAAGGTCCATAATTGATGTAATGTTTCCAATTGTAAGCAATAGACGTACTCAGTTAATAGATGAAATAATGTTTATGAACGAGAAATGTTATAAACAAAACTTTTATAACTTTTATGACTCTGGTTTCTAAATTAGCTAGCAGTAATGTTAATCTACCTACATATGTTCCTCATTGCAGGTCATTGTTAAACAGGTACAAATAGATTATATACCTCCAATGTAGATTTCTGTAGTAGCTATCAGTAGAATTAAGAAGTAGTATAAAATAAACTTTTAAATATTTATCTTTCTGACAGTTACTATCCTCAAAGAAGTTCTTGTGTAAGAAATCGGTAGAGTTAAGCATAGTCAGAAATTATAGTCAAGAATTATCACTAAAACCGTAAGGTTTACATGTTGTGTTTAAGCACATAATATAAATCTCCCAATGGGTTTTAGAGTCCCTTTACATCTTACAACTTGAGCTGGCATAATAATAATAAAACTCTATTGATCTAAAAAATTATCATTTAATATATTATTGATATATAAATTTATACAGTAATTACCGATCAAATAAAATACTTACTTATGTACAGCACAATTCTGACAAGTTCTACACTTTTTCAAATAAGTTCAATCCAATGCCGATAATATTTTATTATAAAATATTGTATAAATTTTGACTAAATCATAGAATACACTTACTTATAACTGCCATGTTTAAGCAGTGATTGCAATGATCACTTCGAAATATATTGTAAACTACATACTTTTAAGAACAACTTAAACAACTCATAATATATGTAAAACATAATATATGTATATACATATGTACTCATATATATATATATATTTTTTTTTTTTGTTTTCATTTCAATTAAGGAAATTTATAACTCATTTTCTAAAAATTGATTGACCTTTTTGAATGTTCAATGAGGGCATATGTAGTCAAAAAACCAGTTCCAATTTCGAATAACATAAAACCAATTTGTAATAACAGTATTTATATATATTTTACGTTAATATTTTCTTTAAATTAGATTATTTTACTTAGTTTCAAAAATGTTAGAGTTGTAAAGCAGTGAATGGAAGTAAGAGAAGTCCTCACTGAGTAGTTGTCATTCAATGAAGATTAACTAATTCGAAATTGTGCTATTTTAACGTTTAAGTGGGCGTCTTTTTCAGGAGGTCCTATTATAAATAGTTACGCTTTGGGTTATAATATCGAATAATGTTGTGGATTATTTACACATTTATATATGAAGCAATAAAAATCTACTTTTATGCTCATAAGAGGCTCCTTTGATTTAGTTTAAAAACTGAACCTGTTTTAATTATCTTTATACGTTACTCATTCAATTACAGAGACTGCATCTCGATGATTTCCGAATACCAAATAAATTATTTATTTGTTTAACTAACACGAAGCTAACTTGTTTAATTAGATAGATTAAAATTAGTAATAATTTAAAAATTATTCAAATTATCAAATATTTTAAGACAATACTTTCTTTATGTGTGTTTATTTTCTATTTTAAATTATCATAAATTCAAGAATATATAATAATAATATATAAAAACCAACCCGAAATGTAATCTTAATGTTATTGCTTCCCAAATTAAATTACAATCCACTGAATCACATACTGGAATTTTGAAAATATTTTTTCAATCACTCATACGACCAAACATTCCTTCTACGGTTAAAGTATATGTAATTTTTTCAGTTATAAAAATCACATTTGAATGTCAATACCGATAAAAAAGAAAATAAATTTTGCGATAAAAATAAAAATTTATTATTTAAGAACACTGACTTATGTTATTATTTGAACACCGAAAAACAAAACAAATAAAGTTATAATTCACTTTAGCACATTTTACATTTAAACATATTGTATTGTATTAGCACGCCTACCTATGACTTTTTTTTTTTAAATAATTTCCCCTTTTTTGTATTTCTTTGCATTAGTCATAACTTTCTGTATTTTTAAAAATTTTCTTATATAGATACGCAAATGTGATTCCGCTTCCTGAGACGCGTGTCATACTCCAGCAACAACACAATGATGTGAAAACGGAATATATTAATGCCAATTATGTCAGGGTAAGTATCATGCATGTAATAATCCGAATAAAAATAATAATAATAGTAAACAGAGCCATAGTGGGAGGGTACACATAAGATGATCATTTTAATATGTTTTCCCCATATAAGGTAATGTGATTAATAGGTAAAGTGGGCAATCAGTGAACTGTAGTCATATTCGGTGACATCTCCACTTAGAGGGACGAGAAGAAGATTTGGACGAATTGTTTGCATCTTCAAAAGATTTACAAAGAATTGTAGTAAAATCAGATAGTTAGTAAAGAAATGATAGACAAGCTTTTTATAAGTTAGTATTACGGCACTTTATAAAGAAACTAGTATGAGTATGAAAAAAAATATAAACATATTACCGCCAGTATCTCATTTTATATGACATTATAATAAAAACTAAGAAATACTTCATATTTTCTGCAAAGGTAATGAAAACCATTTATAATGTTCTCGTCTCACCACTAACGTCTTATCCGTTAGTTTTATGTATATGTTACATTTTATATTGCCTTCTACTTCTCAAAGACCTTGCTGAAAGGAACAAAGTCCACTTAATATGGATTCCAGGGCACAGCGGATTTGAGGGAAACGAAAAAGCGGATGAACTAGCTAGAAAAGGGGCGGCCTCATATTATATTGGGCCACAACCATTCTGCGGTCCTTCGTGGAGCTTTTACAAACTTAAACCTTATGGGTCGCTGGAAATAGCAGCTCAGACTAATTGGGATAATACAATTGCCTGCAGACAAGTCAAAGAATCCATACCGTTTCGATCAAAAGCCAGAACTACGTAGTTACTTATGCTGAACAGAAGTGGTATCCGACTTGTCACAGGATTCCTCACTGGGCACTGCGGAATTAAAAAGCATCTATCGAATCTAGGTATTACTAGAGACGATAGCTGCAGACTTTGTTGCGAAGAAGAGGAAACAGCAGAACACATTTTGTGTTACTGTGATAGTCTTGCCAGACTCAGACTTCGGTACTTACCCACTGCCCATCCGGATATAACGGAATTAGGCAACATCTCTCCAAAGGACATATTGGCATTCTTAACTGCTACTCGTCTATGGAACTGTGAAGTGGGTATGTCACAATAATCCTCAAAGGATGCAGTGACGCGGTGACAAGTTCTCAACCCATTTTAAAAATCTAATCTAATCAAATCTACACTTTTTATTACAATATATTCAAATATAATAATTCAATGTTAATCTTCTTTTTCATAGACAAGAATCAACAATAGTTTTGATTTTTTTCTAAAGACTAATCTTCTTTAGTTTAAGGAATAAGGCATTGGTATTAAACAATTCACTCAATAAACATATTCTTCTATTCGGGTTATAGCTCTATAAAATATCGGTTTATTCCTGCAATACTTCTCCAGTCCACTCAGTTCGTCGTTCATTGACACCAAATCTCCTCAAATTAGTTTTTACTACATCAAGCCGACAGGATCAGTGTTACTTATTATTTTCCATTACAGATTGGGGTATTTGTCATGCTATAACATAGGTTTAACTTATTTTATTCACTGAAAGTTTATTTGAACTTCCACATCTGTATCTTGTGAATAAAATAGATTCTCAGCATTTATTTTTATTCAGTAATGCGGTAATCAAAAAAATGAATAGCTCAAAATTTATCTGGGTTTGTGCAACCTTTCGTCTTAGTAGGATATTCAGTATGGTATATAGGTGGAAAATTGATCTGTCTTAACGTAATACTAATAGACTCCGTACCATTGCTTCAGAAATTGAAATAAAATTATTTTTATAATTAAATATTGAAACTAGAATTTTATAAATTCTGTTATCTCATTTTGAAATTTCCAAAAAATTGATATCTTGTCTATAATATTTTGCCATTGTCTATAATGGCTTTGACATTTAAATTTTTTTAACTGCGGCAATAAATAATGCAATTATATTTATAGAATAACCAAACTTTTGAAGTAAATTAGTCCGTCTTGAAAATAGATACAAAGAGTTAGTTTTTAATAATATTTAAAAAAACATTCAAAATATTGTCAAACACATTATACTATGTTATGGATTAATGACTTATTTTGTGCTCTCGAAATGTTGTTATAGTACAATAATTTTAAAACTATAACAAAAAAATAAACACCTCTTACTTTTTGTGGTTTAACATTGTTTAAGAAACACATGGTTTTCACCAAGTGTTTTATTAATTGCCTATGCAAGCAACTCGGTTATATCCAATCCAAATCTGTACCGATAACTTCTATTAACTCGTCGAGATAATTAAAGTGCGGTTCACTTTGGGTATATTTGTTTGGCTACCTTAGAGTAGAGCATGTAGAAAATAAAAACTAATTTTATTTTCCACTTCTTTTAGCTGATTATAGATATTATAATGAATACTATGAGGGATTTAATTTCGGTGTTTTGTTTTCTAATAAGCCGGAAGCCATAGCTAATACCTTTACTTCAAATATATATTTTTTATTCTTACTTGTTAGCATGTTTGGTTGAGATTTTATAGAGGCCAATCGTAATACTAATTTTATAACTGTCCCATCTACTTTAGTTCTACAAAGACAATTTTTACAAGAGACCTTTTTTTGATTTCCTTAATATTCTGATATGCCGGGACCCCGATATACAAAATATTGTGCTGCTCACTTAAAGTAGTTAGCTTTTTTCATTAGGAAGAACGTTATGATGAAAGAATTCAGAGTTTTAATTGCAGCCTGGCTATCTGATAGAATAATGATGTTGATTTTAATTGTATTGTTTGCAGTTAGTATCCTTCAAGTTCTAAAAGCATTTTCGATGTCTGGTCTCTGCGAGTGTAAGAGTGTATGTATGCACCGATATATACAATCCATTTTAGAACCATTCATGAAGATTGCAATATCAGAACCGTTTAGCAGTTATACCGTAGTGCTTTCTGTTGTCAAGGAAAGAAATATAGTTAAACTCTTGCAACAACTCAAAAATTTATTTCAGTTACAACGAAAAAAAAATGAGTTTCTTTAAAATATAATAATAATACCATATTTATAATTATCTTAGAATAATATTATTATAGAATAATCTTTCTACCATTCATGAACTGTAGTACATTCTGTTCTCAAGGAAAGAACCGTAGTAAAATTCTAGTCAAATATTAACTTTAGGATAATGTAGATTAGAAAGATTACCTCAACAAAAAAATTATAAATGATAAAACTAAAAATTATTTTAAATAGCCTTCCCCGACTTCTCTGAACTCTGAAATCACAGCGCAAAAATTTATTTCAGCCGGAACAAAAAAAAATGAATTTGTTTAAAAAATCATAATTATTTGAATCATCTTCATAAAATTTAAATATGAGCAAATAACTAAAAATATTTTAATCTATGTTATAAATCTGAGGATTCAAAGATAGAAATAAGATTTCATATTTTTACATATGTTTTCACACAGGCACTACATGAGAGCAGCAGTTTTAATACTGGCAACAAAATCACTAGAGTGTCACACTCACTTAAGTTTGTTTAGAGATATTCAATTGCGTCATGGGTTTACCCTCAATTTTGATGTAATTTCAGTGATCATGTACCTTTCAAAATTTGAAGTTAAAGAAAAATTTATAGTTAATTATCTTTTGTTAAATTAATGTTATATAGACTGTTTGTAACATATAAAAAATGGTAGGTCATACTATTTATAAATCTGAATACAAGTTTCGAAAATAAATCTATGAAGACAATCAATTTCAACAATAATTTAGAGGCCCGTTATTCACTTAATTTGAATAAAGTGAAATAAAATTAAATTAAATTAATTAAACACACAAATCTGTTTGTGTGTTCTCTAACAGCACTTTTTCTTCTCTCTTTTACCGCCCACTATCACTTTCTTTTTCTATTAGCAGCTATTACTAAAGTTGAAATCAGTTCTAATTGTTGGATTAGAATCATTTTGGAAAAATTCTTACATTCATATATTACCCATAGCGAATAGTTAGTTAACTTCAGCTTTTGCGAATTTTAAATATCTTACATTCAGAATTGTCTGAAACTCTATATTTACGATTTTTCATATTCGAACAATTAAGTTACTATTGCCACTATATTAAAATCCAATTCACAATATATGTATATGTATATAATAAAATTTGTGATATGCCATTGAGAGATTCTGTTAGAACGAAACATATTTAAGTAATACGATACGATAATTGCTGTCTAAAACAGTGCCAAAACCATAAAAACACAACCAAGCGATACGTTAAACAATATATCGCTTGAAATATCAATAATACACTTGCATCTCGAAGCATTATTATCATTTGCTGATGAATATATCATTGGATGAATTAAGAAAATAACATGATTCTCACTACAGATGTTAAAAAGCAAAAATAAAAATCATTATTGCATTTACAAATAATAAAGAATGGTCAGAACTGCTTATAAGTTTAAAATTTAGCTATAAATAATATTTATACGACAAGGGGATTAATTTTGGATTAATAAATGAACGATACTTAATTTATGTGTAACTTCTTTGATAACATGGCCATCATATAACAAGACCAGACCTTGAGAGCTGTGTAAAAGGGACTGCAAGGATTATGTCTATTCTCTTTGGTCATTGAGGTATATAGAAATCCACGTAGAAAACAATATTCACTTTAGAAGTTCTTTGGCTTTCAGTTTTTTGTTCCAGAAGAAACAAGTTTTTAGGAAAGTACTTTTTTGATAGTTTGTCAGACTGAATGTTGATTGGTGATGACGAAAGATTTGTTAAATTACCTAAATTCAACGAGGTGAATTTAGTTTTCGTCTCATTTTTATATCTTAAGATTTCTTGCGAGAAAAGTGGTAGTAAAATGGCGAAATATCGCTATGGACAGCGGAAGAATATTTGCTGACCTGCCACTGCAACCGATTTTCGTTGAAAATAATAGATCAATAGATTTAGTTCGCTTTATCTAACCGAAAATATATATACAGTGTTGTGCATAACAAAAACAACCAAAATAAGCATATCAAATAAATAAGTTTTTTTGTCTACATTTTACTTTTCATTTAAAAACTTTAATACATAGTTTTATTTGTTATTGTATTGGATACTATGAAAAATAAATCCAAGTATTTAAAAATAGACATATTGACCAATAATTATATAGAAATAATATAGATGAATTGGAAGACTCATAAAGATAACTAGCATTAATGAATTAATTATAAACTAATTAATCATATCAATTACTTAATACTATTATATTTTGTAGACTTATTCTATTACTACTAAATATTTACTCTTACAATATGAAAATATATACATATGTTTACGCATATGTAATATACGAGTATGTACAATATACAATAGAAATAATAAAGGCGGGAGCGACCATGGCCGTCTTTGGTTTATTCAATTTGTTTGTCGCGATCTTCATATTATGATTTCATATTAAACAAACTTGTGTATATACGTACATATATTGTATTTTATTTAATTATTTCCAGCCTTATCAGTAGAATCAGAGCTGAATTAATCTCATAAATGCAATATATAGTATAAGTGCAAATTTATTTATTTTAAAAATGTATATTAACTAATGTGTAGTAGATTGTTTATGAAGTCAAACTAAATTAAGAACAATAAAAACAATTTTTCTTTAAATGTTTTCTTAATAAAATCAAAAAATAAAAACATAATAATCAAGAAATTATTTTTTAAAATAGAGAAATTTCAATACATTTTCGCCACTTTGATAATTCAAAAATAAAAAGTTTTATTGTTGCAATAGTTTATTAAGTAATAGCATAAAAAAAATATAATTTATAGATTCATATGTAATATTTAATTACATGATTTCTTTAATACCTATTCCATACTTATACTCGGGATAACGATAACCCCAACTGTACATTCATGTTGAGTTTTTTTCGATTTAGTACATCTGGGCACTTTTAATCTTTGACAGCTAGGGATTTCTGCAAAATCCCACCCCCCTCACTGACTAATTTATATATTCCTCAATAGGTTCGTGTTTATTAGATGACTGATCTAAAATCTGCGTACCGCCCCGTGTGGGTAAAGATTACTCTGAGATTAGATAGTGCTAAGTTGGGCAGCCTGTCTGTTTCCACAAATAGCTTCAGGGCTCTGTCCCTAATGTATTTTTTGGCCCGGGTCTATTCTAAGGTCTCTTAGCATTTGTGCGAATATACCAAGACACTTTCAAGAGACTTCGGAGAGCCTGTACGTACAAGTACAATAAAAGATCACACAAAATAGCGTATCTCAACGAAGTATACACTATGTGGATTGGTAAATATCCGGTCTGAGTAATAAAAACGCATTTTTCTTTTATGCGTCAATATAGTCACTTTTTAGCACGCACTTTTTAAATAATACGAGTTATCCGCTTTATTTAATGCAAATCTCTTTCCCTGGAATCATCTTTTAAAGATTGGAAACAGGTAATAGCCAAATCTGAAGAATACGGTGGGTGAGGAAGGAAAAACTTATGGTACAGTTACAGTCTGATAACTCGTTTAAAGCTTTCCAAATATACAAAGTATAATTGATTTTATTTTGGCATTACCACCTATTTTGAAGTCAGCTTATCATCGATCCATCTAGTATAATACACTATCAAAAGCATCGAACTGAAAAAAGGGGTGCAAATTATTATAAACTGCAAGATAAACTTTAAGAATTAAAAGTGGTGGTAGTATAAAAACTAACACG
This sequence comes from Teleopsis dalmanni, assembly GCF_002237135.1. Lineage (NCBI taxonomy): Eukaryota > Metazoa > Arthropoda > Insecta > Diptera > Diopsidae > Teleopsis > Teleopsis dalmanni. The sequence goes on along the minus strand of NC_051847.1, from coordinate 141,609,844 downwards.
ACCTAAATGTTTATAATATAAAAATAGTAGAAATGAAGAGAGGTAGAATACGACGTACAGTTAAAATTAGTTTACCATCATTCACAATACTCATTTGAGACCAGAGCATATACTTATAAACTAATCCAAAAATTTGATTATTGAAGAACATCAATTTAGATCAAACTATGTTGTCATAAGTCGAAACTAAACTAATCTTATTCTTATTGCTACGATTCTTTTTTTTTTTATCATATACTTTTACCTCTCCTTTTTACAAGAACATATAATCCATAAATCACGAATTCATAGAATATATAAATTTTTTTTTAACCGAATTAAATAATATATAAAGACCCATAAAATAAGAATTACTTGTTAGAGTTCATTTGTAATTGTCAATATGTACCATACTATTGTTATATAAGATTATGATAAAAAAAAATAAGGTCAAATTGTTTATAAATTTAAAATCTTTATTTATTCTTTAAATCCATTTAATTTTCTTTCAAACCAATACATTATACTTTTACTAACTTTTTTTCAACCATAGAAACAAATTCGCAAACGATTTGGTATTTACTTCTCAATCATGTCAAATCGGTATCGTCAGAGTGGTCTCTTGAGCTTAGTAAAGAGCCGAAAGTTTTACTAGCACCATTGGATCAAGCGATTATAATAGTTATGGAATAATATAGGATAAAGTTATGACTAAATGTTATCGAAGCACCAATGCAGTGTGCGATGGTGTGATATAGTGGTGAAAAAACCAAAAAAATTTAGACTAAATTCTGGACACTTTTTTTTAATAGTTTCACATTAACTTTGCATGACACTCGAATAATATTTATTGTTAAACGTTTGACTTAGCTAAAGGGATTTCTAATGCACTACATCTCGATAATTAAAAAAAACTGTTAACATGATCTTGATTTCTGAACGTTTTTGGTGCAATTTGTCTTAATTGGTCGGTTGTTTTCAGGTCGTATGCATAGGTCTAAGTATTCTTTAGCACATTTTACGCTACATTGTTTTTCTAAAAAGAGATTTTACTCGTTTCAAGCACATCTTGCAGAATGGTTTGGACTGACTAATTGTCAATCAACGAATTTTAAGAACCAAATCTTTGAATTTCTTGACATGCTTTTTTTTTGAATTGTTAATACCGCTTGTAAATATTTTTTGTGACATAGCCGTGCAAAAAAACTGTTGTCAGAATAAAGAAGTCTAAGTATTTTATATAAAAATCGCCTTCGTCTTAAATTTTTATTACTTATTGTTAGTGTCTAAATAAATAAACTTCAAGTATGACATAAGACCCAGCAAATATCGATATCGCACCCATTTTTAAAGTTGTGTAAAGATTCTTGTTCTAAACATAGCAAATATTCTTTAAATCCGTTTTAAAAAAATGTCAGTACTTGAAATCCATGCCAATTCACGGTTTAAGAGACCTTTTTATTTATATGCAGCCAAAATCAATTCCACTTCTTGGTATAGCAAACTCTACGGTATTAACGGTACAGTTACGGTAGAGTAAATATTTGGTTCAGGAATGATCGGAATTTAGATCAATTGAATTAGATCATCAATTATATGTTTGCCATGGTTACAGTGCTCTGATTCACTTGGATTTTTTGTACTTTGTGAGGGGATGATTAAACTTTGTGAAGTTTAATTGTGTATATAATTAACCTTTTGTAAACAAGAAGCAATATCTGTCAATATCATTAATGTACTTATTTAATTTACAGGGCCCTAAAGATGCACCAAATTACTATATAGCATGTCAAGCACCACTCGAAGCCACCATTACTGATTTTTGGCGTATGATTTGGGAGCAACAGTCGCGTGTCATTATACAGGCTACTGATCTAATAGAGAACGGCAGTGAAAAATGTGCAGAATATTTACCACCTTCGGTGACACTTGATAATCACACTACGTTCGGAGATTTCCAAGTAACATTAAAAAATCGTGAAGTAAAAGAGAAATATGCCATATCAACACTAATACTTAAGAATACATTGAAAGACGCAAGCCGAGAACTAACACATTATTGGTATAAATGGCCAGAGACAGGTGTACCCAACGAAGAAGCACCAATAATCGCGATGCTGTTGGAAGCACGTTCATCTCTCAAAAGTTATGCTATTGAACAAGCAAATGAACTCAAGGGAAAATCATCAACAGCTACACTACGAAGTGAAGCGAATGGTATAGTGGGCAACGGTATCGATGAACTAAAAGATGTAAGCAACATATCGGGCAGTAGCACTGGTACTAATAGCAGTAATGGTGAAATAAATGGAAATATTACCACCGATAAATTTAAAGTGACCACAAATAAACATCAAGGGTAAGCCTCAATTATAATTATAATCTTTATTTTTGTCCTTGTGTTATTTGTGTTTTTCTTGTACTTTCGTCTGTTTGCTATCTTTCTTCATGTTTTCTCTATTTTTAGTCCCCTAACTGTTCACTGCTCTCCAGGTACTGGACGAACGGGCACGATTATTTCTTGTGATGTTGCTATACGCAGTTTGGAGACACCAAAACGTATTGTCGATATACCCCAAATTGTATATTACATAAGAAGGGGACGTGCTAGTGCTGTACAAACTAAGGAACAATACGAATTTATATATAAAGTTGCTAATATGTATGCAACTAAAATTACAAATTTATC
>NC_051847.1:141589742-141607076 GCF_002237135.1 Teleopsis dalmanni | reverse complement strand
GAGACGTACAGATCATTTAATTATAGGAACAACAAAATGAGGAGTACATATCTTTTACACATTAAGTAAGTTGGAAGGTACAAGACATAACATTAGCATCCCATATACGACCTGCTAGTTCATACTTATAGTAGAACTAAAACAAGATTTGAAACAAGAAATGAAAATAAATATTAATCAGAAGGTGGCAGAGCTGGATAATATGGTGAATGTGACAGTTTATTGCAAACAAGCTGTAAAAATTTTTGACGAGTTACCAAAGTTGTGTTGGGTCCTTCATTACCTTGATGGAACACTACACCATCTCTAAGGGTTGATTCTGTTATTTTTGTTTAACTGAATCATTCAATTTGTTAAGCTGATGACTAAACAATTTAAAATTAATCGTTAATCTGTCCAGTATAAATTCTAAAAAAAACGATGACTTTGAAACTTGTTGTGTTAGCATTTTTTGATATATACTGATTTTCATGTTCCTTTGAATCACTACATCTTTTCTACTGTCTAACCTCTTACGTTAAACATATTCGTAGGTACGAAATGTGTCAATGTGTTAATACATTTTTTCTATACACTTAGCACAATTGTTTTTTAATCTCAACAGCGTTTCTACTTTTTCGATAGTGAAAAAAAAATTATTTTAAATTTATACTTTAAATAGTTTGGTACTCTTATAATTTTTTCAAATTCTTGATTTTTTTGTATTTTTTCACAAGCAAGCTTTGCTAAATCGGCTGTCTACTTATATAATGATTATGCGTCTTAAGTGTTAACTTGGCTGTGATAAAATACATTTAAGTCCATTATTTAGAAAAACGACATTACATTTTCGAACAACTCATTAATTATTATAAAGTCAGATTAGGGTACATATAATACATTAAAATTGGCGTATGTAATCCTTTTAATTATTTTTACTTATTATTAATTATATTATTATTATTAATTAATTATTATTATTATATTATATGTTATAATAATACATAATTATATTAATTAATTACATGATTAGTCAAAATTATTTTTTCTCAACTAATTATAAATAAATTTGGCATATTATTTGAAACTTATTTCCGAGGCTTCTGTAGGTATGACGTTGCCACCATTTCTATCTCTCTCTCTTTCTCTGATAAATACGATTCTATTAATAAAAATATAATTTTAAAATTAAATTTCTTTATAAATAGATCCGTTGTTTTTTATGCATGATTGATTATAGTAAAAAATAATTTATCAAAATGAACTCATATTTATATTTATCATCTGCTCTTAAAAAAATTTTTTTTTTTTCATTTAAATTTGCTTTTCTTTGAAGTACTCACAGATCCATAAATTTTAGTTATGTTATCATTTCTAATTAAAATTTTCGAAAAATTTTCTTAACTTCAAAATAAGTTTTATTATTTTTCGAAATTAATTTATAAATGGAAAAGTGTCTCTACTGTTTGTAGTCCCATAATGATTTTCAAAATAATTTTAATAAAACAAAACTCAAATAAAAAAGCTTTAAAGACAAATTCCTACTCGATTTAGGTCAACCTACGTTGGCAGATATTTATCTTTGTGCAAACCCTTATAAAAATATATCTATGTCTTCATCCAAGAATATACATATTTATGTGTACGTATATATCTGTATGTATGCATTTATATATTTGCAGTTTATATTACATTTACTATTTGACTTTATACCCAGCTGCAGTTGGATATTTTCAAATAACAACAGCAACAACAACAACAACAGCCAACACAGCCGACATGACTTACCACTACAAACAGAGTAAGATTAACGAGTACTGAAGTGCAGTGCAGCAAATGCTGCAAGTACCGTAGCTTGCAACAACTTAAAACAAACGCGCAGATAATGCAAGTATATAAACTCCTGAGCACACCCACAGCCGCCCATCGCGAAGCAAAATATTTTATAATAAATCAACATTTCGGTCTTATGGTATTTCTAGGACAAGAAAATTATTTCATTTTATTTTGTTTCACTTGGGTCTTTTTATTTCTTACTCTTAATTTCGAGTGGCTTTGCTGCCATTGCAATTTGCTATTTCTTCAGTTAGGTGTCCTCTAATTTCTTTTTCTTTTCCGAAGGCTTCAAAATTGTCGAGGTGTTTGGCTTGTAACTTGTATCTGCATTCACTTTATAGTCGTACACCTTCATAGAGCAGATAGCGCATATATTTATGTCTTATTGATGTTGCCGTTACGTACTTTATTACTGCTTGCAGCTTACCTCATCTGCGAATGACGATGTACCTTGGTAGGTACTTGCCTTGGATTTTAGTTTCGTGAGATACTTTTAGTTGCAGCTCACTCATGTAAATAGGTTACAAATAGCATTAAGATAATTTAATACAAAGTGACTGATTTCACATTTATATGCCATTTTCATTCATGGGAACCTTTTTCATTCGAAGTTTTCATCATTTCGCTTTTATTGCCAACGTTAGCAAAGCTAAAAAAATTTTCTTTTTTTTGTTTTCAAAATTTATCATAGATTCTGCTTTTGCTTATTAAGATACAAATTTTTTTAAAGTACATGTATTTTCTTTTCAGAAAAAAAATTTATTTAATATTTCTACCATTCCTTTTACTTCTGTAGAAGTGAAACAAAACTGAAGGTGTTTCTAGTGAAACGTGAAGATTAGATTTAAATTAAGTAAAATTGATTTTCCACTTGCTTTTACTTACTAAGGAGTTACTTTGTAAGTTCAGTAATTAAAATCTACTTTATACAAAGTAAAAAATTATTGTTTCTAGTTAGAAACGTTGGCGGTTAAAACACGAGGGCTGACGCATAAAATAATACAATAGTAAAAATTTTAAATTTGAGGGTAGAATATTCATACACCAGCAAGAACAGAATCAAAATGTTTTACAAACTAAAAAAAAAGTATCAGATGTTTTGTACAGAAACTTATAGTTTCAAATACATATCCATCCTTCGTATATTTTTCTTTTGATTATTGTCTATATTTATTTTGTACAATAATTAGCGTTTTATCATCGCTGTTGTTATTCTTACTTTCATTACTTAAGTTCAATTGAACACTAACTTACTGTTACCATACATCACGTGAAGTGAAGAGGTTTACTTTATAAACGATATATCCATATAAATATTTACAATTCTTTGAACCAAATTTCAAATTACTGTTGGTATTGTGAATATTCATGCTATTATATTCACATTGTACTATTATATTATTGACGTCAACTGGTTGAGTATTTTGTAGTTACTGATTTTATTTAAAACAATGTTGTGTATTTATACAAAATTATCTTAAGACTAATTTTTACATCAAGGTTAAAATAATATGATTTCAATGGACTGTATTACATTTTGTTATTGTTTGCTAAAAAAGGGACTGAAGTACCAACACTAGGGATTTTCCTCCTATTGTTTTTACGAATATATTTAATTATGATAATTAGATACGGATGCTCAAAAATGCTACTATTTACCTATATTTTTCCTTAGTACATTATTCAAAAATTTAGGTGATAATGGATATATAATAATAAACTATAATAATAAAATATATAAATTCATGTTCATGATTGAACATTCTGCCGGGGGCCATAACTCATGATCATGATTGAACACACATAATATAATGTTTTTTGTAACTTTATTTTCAAAAGTAATAAGTATTTGTTTTTATTATATTTAATACTTTATGTTTCAAAACCTAAATATGCAATGGTTTGGAAAATGAAGGCTCGACTTCAACGAAATTTAAATCGTAATGGTAATGAAATGGTGAAAATATCCCAGCGAAGCAACCGACACATGTTCCAAAATGAACTCAAGGTAAAGTCTTACAAGTTCCAAACGAACATGGCGACTTTCCAAACAATGTATTCTGTGAGAAGAAAAATTTCCCCATTGAGCTGTTCATAAACTCTCAAAATGTTGTTGTTTTTGAGATCACCGATTTTGAAAAAGTTAAATTTGAATTTTACTAATGTACTGTCTATATATCAGACCATATCAAGTTTTCAGTTAACAGCTCTTGTTCCATATTTTCATAAATTAGCTCATATATCTTGAAGTATTAATAATTTTGCCATTATGTAGGCTGCATTCTGCATTCGATAGTAGAATTATTGAGTGTTGAAGGTGTAAGAAGCCATGAATTTTTTGTTCCATAGAAATATAGAACAACAACTATTAACTGAGACGTTATAAGCGTCTGATATAGGAACAGCATATTGAAAAAAAAAATTAGTATTAACTTCGTATAGTTTAAAACTAATTAATTGCCTTTAAAATTCTTAATTCTTTTAGAAATAGCTTCCTTTTTAGTTAGAGTAGTTAGGGGTTTGAAACTAATAAAAAATTAAATCGAAACAACAAATCGCCATAGAGAAGATATTTCAATGCCAAAACTGAACTTCGTGTTAATACTTCAGGACAATAAATATAAATGCAATGGGTATAGCTCAAAATAATGGTACAACTTAATAACAATTATTAATCAAGATTCAAAAAATGAATTAAAAAACTTTCAAAGCAGACCTCGTAAATATATATATGTATATATTAGCCTTCATAATGTAAACGTATGGCTGTAGTTGTCTGTAATGTGATTCATCTTCTAGTTTATTTTTTCTTTTCTAGTATTTGAGCATAAATGAATTTAACTGACTGTTATTTATCAGTTTATTTTGTGTAAATTCATTCTTATTTCTTTTTAATTATATTATTTCTTTAATTCTAAAAATTAGATTAAGTGAAATATTCATGCTGGTAGCAAAAAGATTTAATGAAAATAGTGCTAAGTATATTAACAAGCAAATTAACAAGCAAACTCTAAAACAACAGTAATTAAGATTCAAGTGAATTGTTGAGAGAATTATTTCAAAAAAGAAAGTGAGTCTTTAATTAGTTAATTTTATTGAACAAACAGTGAAGGAAAAGATTATTTTGAACCGAGATGTTGTATAGAGAGTGCTTATAAAAATTTGGAAATTAAGTTTCTTTTCAATAAACATATTGTTATTCAACATTAGTTATTAATATGATTTTTATTTAATGTAAATAGTAATTTTTATCAACTGCAAGTAATTTATACTCCAAACCTGTCCAAAAATTTTAAAATCTTATATATAAATCTTATATATAAGTCTTAAAAATAAATGCAACTAAGAAAGTAAGAAAATTTTGTATTAATAATACTTAAAGAAGACTATTAACTATTAAAAATATATGTGTACTTAATCCAAGGCTTTAATAACATTCTTGATTTCAACAAGAAAGAAATCTTTTACTGCTTTTTATGCGCTACATGTTCAACGCTAAATTTCTTTCCATTCCGTCATTCCGTCGAGGTAAAATAAATTTATTCAGACACTGGATTTAGATATGGCTACATATTCGTAAGATTATTCAATCTTGCTCAATGATAAAATGATCAGATCTAAAGCCGCACTGACCAAATCTAACAATGGAAATCAGGACTTGAATTTTACTTACCACTTGTTATGATTAAGTGAATATAGATTATATTAAACTCATTCATAATTCGGTTGCAATATTAGCACAGGGATGAGAATTTCAAAATTAATGTTATTTACGGATTCCATCAGATCATTCTTATATTACTGCATATAGACGCATACATGGCTGTAGCTAGTTATCTATCATTTTCAACCAGAAACTTCGAGTTCACTTCTACAGATCCAAATTTGTTGTTAACTGTAACCGAAATGGAAATTTTTTCTCCCAGACTCAAAACAAAATGCTTGCCTCAAATAATAGACGCTAACTTCAGGGATCTCTTATAAATCGAGGTATTATAACATATCCGAAATGATGAACTTTAGTTCGCTTTAACTAATCTTTTCAAGTGCAGGAAATTAAATGCTGCAAACCACCATGTTTAACCATAAAAAATATTTGAAAGCTTTCATATGTGAAATACATATCTGCAATACTCATTTAGGCAATCATATAGGCAATCAAATCAACAACTTAAGTTCCTTTTAATTAATTTAATAATAAATTATAATGACTTATTTCATAAAGTCCAATAAATTTATGTTAGTTAAAATCAAAACGCAACTATTACAAAAAAAAAATATTCATATGTGTTACATACTAACCAAACGTCCTCATGTGAACAAAAAAAGAAAAAGACACACTAAATAATTTTTATAAATTAAATTTTTTGCATACGATTAACAAATACATAATTTTGGTATGCATTACAATCAAAAAATTAGCTATCTTAAACAAATCTTCTTGAAGCAGGTATTGTATATAAAAACATTCAAAATTATTGTATTAAACTTATACGTGAATAGCACTTGACTTATAAGACTCAAGAAAAAAAGTTCCTTATATTAAATTCTCTACCAATACTCACTTAATTTAAATTATTGGAAGTTAGAGGCATAAATCAGAATCCTTTACAACTACAATATTTATCTGTAACAAAGACATTAGTCTACTTTTCTTCCGCAAAAAGTTAATACTATGTCCACAAAATTTTGGGACAGATTATCATTACTATACAATACTTTGTAGACCACCATATAGTGGTATTATAAAACAGAAATATTTACAATTCTAAAACCAAGCACGTTTCTTCGTAGATGAATAGTAGCAACTAAAACATATTAATACACACATATATAATACAGTTTGACCATTTCAAAACATTTTACTTTTATAGTTTTAAGCTTTTAAAACAGATGAGTCAGTATAGAATGTAAAACATTTACCGGTACGCCAATTATTATTTTTCAAAACACTACTTACTAGCTGACTGACTGAATTAAATTATTTTGTGGCATCATAACTAAAATAATTTCCATAACTTCATTAGGAATGCCTTAATATACAGGTAGAATAGCAAACGTTATAATTACATTGAACCGTTTCTCAAATATTTCTAGTTGTAGGGATCACTCTTAATATTTTATGCGTTTAAGGTAGATAAGAATTATATTTGTTATTTAACATATAACATCAGTTATGGATTATTTAAATACAATTATTATTGTCATTACAAATCTCTTATATATAATGATAAGTTCTCTTATCTACAAAGATAAGAAAGATCTTTTACCTACAAAGTTAAAATCTCTTATCAACAAAGAAATCTTATCTAAAAACATGAAATCTCTTCGGTCAAGTAATGAAATTGTATAATAGGAATATTGTGTAGTAAAAATTAAAGCATGATATATAACAGTCTCAACTGCTATGAATGTGGAAACTTCGTTTGATTAAAAATTAAATTTATTTTTATTAGACAAAAAATTTTATTTAATTTATTTATAAGACAAAAAATTTGTGATTATATCCATATATGTTAAGTCTGATTACTTAAATGAAAAATAATGTCTCAATAAAACTCTTTAAAAAACTCTACTATTTTTTATTCCACATGGAGATTACCCAATTAATATATATTGAAATGATTTCATTTAATTCATTACTTTTGCTTCAAATTTTTAAATTTTACCTTACATCAAGGATAGCATTTCGTTCTTACTTTTATACTTTAAACAATTATTTTTTTTTATAGAAACTTTCCTAATGCATTTTGCAAAGTGAAAGACAATGGAGAAATGAAAAAATCACATACACACTGTCAATATGAAAATATCACAAGTCCATGTCAGCAGCACAAATGATACTTAAATATTCATTAGCGTTATTCCCTCAAGGCATGCACTCATGTGGCAACATATATAAATCCAAAATCAACCCAATGAACTCTTAATAATCTGGCAAGGACACACTAGAATCGAATACGCTAATTGTGAATTTATTGGAAATGGGTGGTAGAACCAGAACCGAGTAACGACCTGGTGGCAGGCTACAAAAGTCATTGGAGGATATCATTATCGATATTATAAAATGGCCGTAAAGAGCACGAGTTGCATTTAAAGTAATGAAAAATCAATGTTAGGAAATAACTTTAATTTTTCTACTTTTACCTTGGCAGGTGAATGTAACTAAATCGAGGCTAATGTGTTGATTAAATTGTAAAAAAATAAAAGTAATTTTAAGTTTTTTTCGCCATAAAGATTTTACCTTTTGTTTGTTGTGATGTTCGCACGAAATTGCAGTGGTAAACATTCTCGTGCACGTAAGGAAGCTGTGAGTTTATAATGACATAACTTTTATATACATTAAATGATTAAAATTACATAAAGTGCAGAATTAAAAACTCAAACATGAAACAACTTTTAATGACATAAAAAAATAAATCACTCCTGTTGCTGCGACGACACTCATACGCACCAGGGTCCCACGAATTGCCCCAACAAGCTAATAAGCAGTAAACTTTTGCAAAAGTGATTATACAAAATGTGTTAAAATAAAAATTAAGTGCTCGTTTAATGTGTATGAAATTCATATCCTGGAACCTAAGTCATAACTTTTTCTGTTAATGTGGGATATTATAGAAATAAGTATTTTGTTACTTACTCAACAGGGCAGGGCTCAACAGAATCAGATTTAAGAAGTTAATTACTAAAAGCACACGTTATAAAAATATATCTTAATGCATAATTTAATAGGTTTTGTTAATAACATACAATTTTTGTTACTTAAGAAGTCGATTCCAAATAATGTTTCGAGCCTCACAACTACTTGTAAACGTAAATTTTAATTTGCATAGACACTTAAAGAAAAACTTTTCGAAGATTCTCAATATATATTCTGTCACTGACTATCTATATGTCAGTGTTTCTTATACTTTAAACATCACAGTTTTAAGACCCATAATAGATGTTTTAACTACTTTTTCATCTATTTTTTTGTGTTTTCTGGTACCGATTACATGACTTATGAACGACAAAACAAATAATCTCTACCACTGTGCCTTCAATTATGCATTTGATTATATCAGATTATCTCTTATTATTGCTCCCCTTAATATTTTAAATAAAGAAACGATTCGGATTTTTTGGACATGCCTATTTGATAACAATTTTTAGTAGACATCTATTTTAGATAATTTTTCCATCAAACTATCTATCAAATATAGCTTGAAGTACTTATCGTAGCAACCAAGCTTGCAACAATAATCTACATATAATACATATTTTGAGTGATTATAAATTTTACAATAATTACTTGTGGAGTACAAAGTAAGCGGAATTAGAAAATGACAACGACAATCTATTGGATTAGTTGCAATTTTAGCAAAAAAAAATCCATTAGCGAAGTAAAACACATAGCCTAAAATCGAACTATAAAGCACAATTAAACGAAAAACATGAATATATTGGATGATATAGAAAATATCCGCAGTTTTTTGGTACGATTTTGAACAGAAATATCCCTTATTGAAAATCAATATTAATGAAGTATACATTAACCATTATTATTTATGACTTCTTGCCATTTTTCCGGTAGCTCTATAATTCTGTCCATGTAGAAGTTCTGTGGTTTATCGTCGAAAAGCTTGGTCAAGTGATTTTAAGCGGCTCTTCCATTGAATTCTTCGAAAGAAATGGTAGTCAGATGGTGTAAATTCTAAGATATACAATGGATCCATCAAAACTACGCAATTAAATTTCATCAATTTGTTTCTAATCAACAATTATGTCTGTAGCCTGCCATTATCAGGAAGCAACACAACTTTTTTCTTGTTGGAATATTCTAGTCGCTTTTCCTTGATTTCCTCTTCCTTGAGTCTAAATGGTCGAGTTATGAGCAAAAGATAACCAAATTGGCACTTGTCGCAACCGAAAGCAGCACATAATTGTCAATACCCACCCAGCCACACCAAATACTCAACATAACTAGGCTTTGAAATGGTTTGTGGAGAGTCACCAGCTTATTTAATCCATTTTTCATCACCTATAATGATGCCCTTAAAAGAAGTTTAATTTCTTTGCGTTTCCGCCTTGTGTCACCAGTAGTAATACTTGCAATCGAATGTCTTTACATTAGTTCGTGTGTTACTCAAACAACGAACATCTTTGCATATCCTGTTTTTTTTAGTGATTCCAAACTGTCACGTGGTTGATGTTTAGTGCTTTTGCTATCTTATTGTTCTAGTTCCTCCAGCAACATTTTTAGTGGCTAACCAACCAGACCAAGGAGGAAGAAAAACGAGGATACTTTTTATACAACGCTTCCATGCTTTAGAACACAGAAGTAATAAACGAAAGCATTCTACTAAGCTCAATACCATAAGCAATATGTGAAGTCTGTTGGAACTAGAGAAGTAAATATTGTGATAATACACTTACATTAACACTCGTACTCGTTTGAAACAATTTTTAATTACAATTAAAGAAACTTTAAGCACCAAAAATAATTTCATAATCATACATTTATAATTAAGTACTTCTGATATGTATTAACATCAACTCACAGCTTAACTGAAAGTAAGTAATTTTTTTTTTTATGTCGTTTTAACGCAGCTGTCATGGTATCCTGTGACTAGTGGTTTTGCAGCCATAGCAATCGATGCCGCACTTTTCACTAAAACTTCATTTAATGAAGTTTCCTGACTTTAGAATATGCGAAACATACCACAACTGGCGTATATATTTTTTATGGCATATTGTTAAACTCTTTAGCTTGTTTTTAATTATAAATTAAAGTTAAAATTTTAATTAAAAAGTGACACTCGCCAGTTCAAGCAAAAATAACTTTAATTTAATTATCGTATGTCATTAATTTATTTCGTTTTATTATATTTTTCAATTTTTATAATATTGATAAACATATGGTTTCTTATTATGAAGCTAATCTCAATTATGAGCCGATTAGTCCAACAATATATATTGTATAGTGGCATATGACAATAAATTCTATTATTTTAATTTTAAAAGCGAACTATGACGAAATAAATTATTTAACCAATAGAAGAATTTTTGAGGCTGAAAGCTCTAAGCCTTGTACTTGTAGTCCAACACTTACATTCGGACTTATAAAATCAACGGAAATTCTTTAAAACTGAATTTGTTACCGTTATTTATAATACCACACTAACAAACAAATTTACTTTATTAGTCAATACAGACGTGAGTCATCTTTGACCGCGTTCAGTAGTTGACTTCAGCCAACCCAATCAGTAACTTGCTGTTATAAAGTTGTCTTTTAAATGCTCATTAAGCCTTCTCATCACTGTTGATTATTCTCCAAGCTCCTACACCCTACAGCAGGACCAACATATTAGCATCTTGTGGAGCATGATTTTTATTTGTTGAGAATGACCTTAATTTCTTAATTACCTATTTATCCTGAAGAACATATATCGGCAAACGTGATTGTTGGTTGAATGTCTTAGTTGATCGGATTTTTCATGTCCAAGCTAATGCCCAAACAAACAAAGCGTTTTGCATCTTCGAACTTATAGTTGTTAATATTGACATGGGATCCAAGACATTGAGGTGAATTGGTTGTTGATAAATTGTCACACAATACCCTCTCCTACACAACCCAATCAGTGGCTTACTGTCACCAAAAGTCGCAGAAGTCACCGCATCTCCCACTAACAGACTCACCTTAAAGCACCTTTCTAGCCGAGTCATTTTTTTCTAATCACACGATATAACCTAGCCAGCAAAATTGTTAAATTTTTATGTGTCTAACTATATCAAAACCGCGGTATAGCTCGTACAGTTCCTCGTTCTATCTAATTTGATACTCGTTGTCAATGCGTAAGGGACTATGTGTCTTTAAAAGAATTTTGCTCTTGAATGCTCTTAATACTCTCTCGTCATTGTTGGTTAGTGTTCGAGATTTTGCACCATACGATACAACAGTCAAGTTAAAACTTGAGACGTGTTTTTTTATGCCTAAGACGTGTTTTTGCTTCTGGCTAAGAAGTAAGTTCAATTGGAATCTCTAGGCTTATATGTATATTAATGTATACGCTGGTTCCCAGGTAAATAAAGTCAGAATTTCCAACTTATAGTTATGTTAAGATTTATTTGATAACAGAAAGTGCTTTATTTTATTCTCATTTATTTTAAGACCCATTTGCTTCACTTGTTAAGGAAGGCCACACTGACGATGCTGTTGGTGTTCCTGACGGCTCAAAATATCTCTTACAATAAATAATCATGCATATACATATAATTAATAACAAATAATATAATTTATTTATCATCTTTGAAAAATCTATTTTCTTACAAAGTTCAACATAATACTTAATAGAATAGTTATTTAAAAAAAGATTGCTGTGCTTAAGCTGTTTTTTAATTAGATAATAATTTTAAAAAATCAGAGTAAGGTCTTGTAAAAAATATCAAAGAGCTTTAATAATTATTTAGTCTACTACTATATAAGAATTCTGCTCTCCCCTGATCAAAATGAAAGACTTCAGTTTTAAATAAGTTTTTTAAAACTTGGAATATTTTATTATTAAAGTTATGTTCTACAATAATTCACTTATATTTAAATGTTCTTTCGTTAGACTAACTTTTAATAGAAAAAATTTTGTTATAAGTAGCTGAAAATATTCCGCTGAAAATATATGTACTCGCGTATTTCCTCTCTCATTTTAATTCACATAAAAAACAGAAACGATATACATATCCCAACTATAAACCTGTAAACAATAACTTATTGACAATAACTCTTATTTTTCAAACTATATTGGAGCACTGTGGCAAAAATAAACTCAGATTCAGATTCAATCAATTTATTTTAAACGCAGACCAACAGAAATTCTAACAACAATCATACATTTTATGCTGAAAATTTTATTTCTTAAAATTTTAAATGTTTTATTAATTACAATTAAATTATAAACTAAACGATGTTTTAAAAAGAATTTTTATCTCCTCACCAATTTACGTTTCAAGAACAACACAATCATATCTACAACATAATATTGAAAAATACAGTTGATATAGAGTTCTAAACACTATCCCTTATAACTACACATTTCTATCCTTCAAAAATTGTTAGAACTTAGGATTATATTCATATTAAATGGGTCACTACTGCAAACTTTACCTTTCAAAAGTTTTACATTAGTGATTATTACACTATTTTATTATATATCGGAATCGTGTCAACGAATTGTAAGTATTCAGTCTGTGCTGTTTTTGTGATAAATCGACAACTTGTGATTATTGATAAGCAGTCCCTTATATGTTGGTTTTAACTATATATTGGAACGTCACATTATGCACAAGTAAGTGAGCTTTCCTTGTTATCAAGACACATGTTTCTGGATTAATAAATTCAGTAAACTATATGCAAGATACCTATTGTATCTTTTATTTTTCCTTTTATTGAATATAATCATTTATTACTCTTTTCTTTTAGCCCTCTTCAAATCAGTAGCATAAAAAACTTGTGGATTGTATGGCTATCTTAAAAGGTTCATAACCCCGCCAAAAAAATTTAGTGATTTACTGAAATCACCGCTTTCTAGTTTTCATTTTTTAATTTTTGTGTCCATACTAATTTGTTCTTACCGTAATCACTGCCATCTATGATTTCACATAATAAAATTATCATTCTACTGGTTAGGCTGCCATGTTAGTATGTAGCGGTAATTTTATAATACTGCTTTTTTGGAAGTTCCTACTTACTAAGCTGCCATCTTGTAGTATTACACGCAAAGAAATCGAATTTACTGTTATCCCCGTCATCATGCGTCCAATTATTCAAGTTTTTTTGGAAAAACTTACCAACCTTAGCGCTATAAACACATAATCATAAAAGCTCTTAATAACTTTTTTGAGCGCTACTTGATCTGGCGCTGCGATAAAAAAATCTTCCACCATCCACAATTCAATAAACGTATTCCACTATCCACTAAATTTATTTAAATGCCACCTTAACAATTTTTATTTAGCTCAACCTAAACCAGACATTTAAAGGTTGGAAATATTTGTAAAATTAACGAAAAATTTAACTATTTTAATATAGGAGCATATAATATATGTAAATAGGACTCCTTAAGCAATCAGAGAAGTACCTATTAAACCTTATTATCACAATTAGTACAATTAGTTTTCATCATACCCCAATCTGAGAAAGTAATATAGTAAGCTTTGAAATACTTATAGTGCATATATGCCCGCAATTTGGAAAATATCTGTATTTACAAAAATAAATAAATTTAAAATTAAAAAATAACTTTTAATAACTTTTTATTTAAAAATTCACAACAAACACATTTCAGAGAAGGGCCCTAACAACAGTCTAGTTAATAGTAAAGTGCATTTCAATTCTGTACATCTGTGGCAGTTTCCTCGCAGACCGACGCTTAGACTCTTATTATTGGGTTTGTTCTTGTGACCCACTGTGATCTGCTTATAAAATCCCTTTGGGGAGTGATGAATAGCACTTGAACATCATGGTTGATGAGTAGCTTTGGGACATAGACTTGGCCATTCTTGATATTATTATTAAGTATTGCTCTTCTCAGTTCGTTCATTATTCATTTCTGTGCATTATCTTTTGTCATCATTTTATGCATATCAGAATACGTAGGAACATGTTCCATAGTTGGTTTTTAATGTTATGGATTTTTTTTATTTTCTGCCATTAATTTTTTACATTTCCTTTGTATCACCAATTATTTACTTCGTCCTCATTTTCCACTTATCAATATATAGAGATGAGTCTTTATTTCTTAAAATTGATTACTTAAAATTTAAAAACTCTGCCCACAATATACAATTTGTGCTATCAAATGGAATTGTTTTATCTGAGACTACTCATCTAACTACTATATGAGACTACTTAGTTAATTAGTACTACATAACTTTAATAATTCTGTTTTTTATAATTTACCTTTCTCTATATCTATTTTTATTTTTGTAATATTTATTATTATGTTGAGGCTAGTTGAGTTAGAGCACTTGATTACTTTACTCTCTATTAACTGCGAGGTTTCTTCATAAGCCTCTCTACACCTTGACTGGGTTATTGTTTATCACTTTATCAGCTTCGATAATGCGGTGTCGATAAGTCTATCAGTTTTCATAAATAATTTCAAGGCTCTATCCTTTATGCATTTTTTGATGGGATCAATCTTGAGGTTCCTGTAGATGTCATTCGTACACTTTATTTTCTTTTGTTTTATTTTATTATACTATATAGTTTTATTTTTATTGTTATGTTCAGGAACACCATGAATATCGATATCAATGAAACGGTTCTGATTACAACGCATTTTGAGCAACTTTTCTCATAAAGTTTTTTTTTATTAATATAGCTTAGTTTTTGAGATATCGCGCTTAAAAGTAGAAAATGTTTACGTGAAATTTATTTTTAAATAATAAATTTCTTAAGAAAAGAACTCAATACACATTATTTATTAAAATTAATTTATTTAAAATATTTAAACAAATTTTAGAAATGAAATGCATAAAATATTTAATAAACAAAATAATGTTTTTTTTTTAATAATAAATTATAATAAACCAATAAAAACTGCCCGCATTTTAATATGAAGCCAATTGGCATAGGACGCTGCTATAATCGCCAGATAAATCATCCTGGAAAGAAAGAAATTAAATATATTTGTGTTGCATTTTAAAAAGAAAATAAAACCAATTTATTTAATTTTAATTTTTGTGTTATTAAAACATTTTATTTGTAAATAAGTTAATATAATTGAATATAATATAAAAAAGCACAACAATTTAGCAATTCATTATGAAAAAATTACAATAACAAAAAAGTATAAAAAGGGAAATGGAAAGGTTCAAATGCCAATACTACAATAATATCTTTTACTCTTTAATACAACGATCACAATTAATTTAAATAAGTTAAGAATGTTTTGTGAAAATATTAAGAAAATCAGCTTTACACAAAAAAAGCATATTGCACATGAGTTCATGTTACTATATATATATATAGAAGATATATATATATATTTATTTTTTTTTTTTTTGGCTATATATGTATTTGTTGTAAGCACTTTATTGGCTGCTGGTGCACCTAATAAGCCGTCATTGTTACTAGCACATATCCGATATCGCTCTCCGAATCTTCCTGCATTTGCATATTGTCATGTGTTGATATTGTTGTATTGGGTGTAATAGGTTTAAAAGTGGCAATTTGCAGAAAAAAGAGTAGAAAAATAAATGTGAGTAGAACATTTATGATTCCAAATTTTTTTTATATGTTTTCTTATTTAAATATATTTATAATTTTCATGAAAATTAGTTAAGCACTTAAATGTGTTAGAAATGCTGTTAAAAGTTTTGTTAAGTAAAATGTTTAAATTGGATAAGAAAATTAATTTAAAAAGATTTATAAGTTAAGGAGTCCTGCAGTTAATACTTAAGCACGTCTCATAATATTGACTAAATAGCAAAAAAGTACAATAATCATACACCAAGTCATACGTGTGGAGTGCAAATTTAATAGAGACAATTCTATAATTTCTCCAAAAAGGTTTATTTATACTTTTATTTGTTTTTATCAATTTTTTAATATTAATAATAATTTTATTTTTATTGAATTTTTTAATTTTTTTTTTTTTTAATTATTTATTGTTAATGCAATTTTCATAATTTATATTATTATTATATTAAATTATTTTTTATTATTGATTATTTTATTATTCAGATCAACATTATTTTTTTTTTTTTTGTATTTATAATGAACTTATAACTTTTAGCATATTGTTTGTTCGTGTTTTCGAATTTTTAATGCAATTTACGCTTTTAAAGAACTAATTTAAATTTTAATAAAAATTTTGATTTTTTTATATTAAATTTAGTTTTTACTACTTATTGTTTAATAAATTATGGGCAGTTTAACGATATAAATGTATTAATACATTTTCATTAATATTTAAAAATAATATTTTAAAGAAGTTTTAAATCTAAGACCCTTATAATAAGTTATTGTGGCTATAATTATATTGTATATGTAATATATATAAAATAATTTAAAAATATTGCAGCTTAAAACGACTTTTTTGTTCAACAAAAATGAATTTATTTATTAATTATTTTGATTTTTTGACGCTTCAAGAACTAATTGAGGCTACAATGCCATAATTATCAACCCGTTTCCCTACTAGATATCTGATTCTTTAAAAATAATCAAAATCCTTAAGAATTATTTTTTCTCAATTTAGTATTTAAATTACTTAAAAAAATTATTAACAGATTTCGTTGATCATAATTGATTATTATTACTTTTATCTTGCCTGTTCATTAACAAATACACAATAAAAATATTTAAAAAAAAAATATATATATATAAATATATATATGTATATGATCGATAATGATATATACATTCATATATCATATATGTATAAATCATAAATACATATATATACATATATGTATATATCCTCCTAAATCTGATTATAGAACACAAGATTTCGTAGATTATTATTATTAATTCCTTGCCAA
>NC_051847.1:141568213-141589642 GCF_002237135.1 Teleopsis dalmanni | reverse complement strand
TAATTTTTTTTCTTTAAACACAAATAAGCTTAATTTTAGCTAGTTTCTGAACATTAGTAAATGTGTTTATTCGCATCTTCTAAGTACACAATTCGACAATTCGGGGTGTATTCGCACACACTTGCGGCCTACAATGGCTGCTTTGATGTTATGATGGGAATGGTGATGTCATCTTTTCAAGAACATAACAAAAAATCGTTGTAAATACTAAGTACCAAAACGCAAAAAAAGTTAAAAAAATTACAAAAAAAAAATTCAAAATTTTATTTTTTGTAATATTATATTGTTTTTTTTTTTATTAATCAACAGTTAAAATAAAAAAAACGTATGCCGCACCCAACAACAGTTCATTTACTTTGATACATTTTTTCTCACGTTATTTCACTTCACGCTGTGATCTTGCATTTTATTAGTTTTTTTTTTATATTTATATAAAACACAAATAAATACATATGTAAAAAATTTTAAATTTCTATTTACCAAAATATATGTATATATGAGTAATACTTTTTAAATCTGTTCCGACGTTGCACACTGGCCACAAACACTTTTACGACTAAACTTATTTTCGCTTTTACAAACTGTCTTATTAGAAAAATATGAACGAGCAATGAAGCACTAGTACTCGCACTCGCACTCGCATTCGCACTCGTACTCGTACTCGTCGCCGGCATTAATTTAGGACACGAACGAGATATTCGTGACCACATTCTTCTCTGAGTTGTGGTTCTGCGTGAAATTTTGTGGGGCACATATCGTATTTAATAAATAACAAACAAACTTTATAAAACCAAATCAAACACCGGTTTTGTTGTGCTTGTTTTCTCTACGAGTATATGACGTCATTATTTACTTGTAACCAAAGGCTCAAAGATCTGTAGCATATTTACTAGTTTCTACTCGCATGTGGTACTCGCTCTATTTTAAAGAGCGAGAGAACATTAGGTTACTGATTCACTGCCAGTGATTTTCAAGATTAATATAAGTGGCCTTAATAATTTAATTTAAATCATGCCTTTTGATTATTATAATTGAATTTGTTAGTCTGGAAAAATTAATGTTATAAGATTGTTGCAACGGAAATGCATTGCAAGTGCACATGCACTTTTTGATTGTCATTTTTTTAATTAAATTAATGGGAACTTTTATAACTGCGCTGAAATAAAATATTGATTTCGGTAATAATTGTTAAATTTATCTATAAGGCAAATATTTGTTAGTAAAAATAGTTTTTAATTAATAATTAAACAACAAAAGCGAAAAATTATGTTCAGATGCAAATTTTTAAACTCCCAATAGAAGGGGCCCAACGAAAAAAAATCACAATAAACCTAATATGTTAAATAAGTTCTCATGTAAATTAAGAATAAATATGTTAATTACAGTTTTTTATAAGTAGAAAATAACTACAGTCAAACTGCCATAACTCGAAGCACCATTTTGCAAAGAAAAGATTCGACTTATGGAGACTTCGAATTAGTGAATTTTTGTATTTGTGAAAGAAACTAGAATTTCATTTAAATTTTCAAATACAGCCCAGAAATTATAGTGATGTAAAATAGAGATTAGGGTTTGAGATCTTAATTTTTTTTCTAATTTTCAATAAAATCCCCTAACACCAAAATGAAAATTTTGACTTAGGGAAGAATGCACTTTCACATATTCTAATTGGTACGTTACAATATTTTTATTCGAGTTATGGTGAAATTCGAATAATAAAAGTTCGAGTTATGGAAGCAGAATTGTATATAATTTGTTCTCTAAAACCCTGTTGCACTTTTTTTAACTCGAGTTATAAAAAAGTCGAGTTATAGAAGTTCGAGTTATGAATGTTTATACCAAATAACGAAAGGGTATTAGACATTAAGGGTATTTACTTAAGTATTAAACTCATTAAAATGTTTTTTTTTCATTAAATTTAATTTTTAAAATCAGTTATGTAGAATGAAATTATTTTATCAATAAAAAAGGTTGTTTTTTTTAATTCAAGAAAATTTTTTCTAATTTAAAAAAAAATACCATTTTATTATTTCTTTAGAATATTTGATTGGTATATAGTTTTGTGTATAATATTTAGGCTGCAAGGGTCAGGAAAAACACGTTAATGATAAATTCTGTAATTCCTGTTTTTCTAAATAGTTTAGAGGTAGAAAGTCTGCCACACTTCTTATCAACATCCGCCCTGATTTTGTTAGTTAACCTATCACTTACTCTAGAAATTACTGAAATTATATTAATTTCATTAATATTATTTTCTTTTTGTCGAAAGCGACGCGTCTTATGACGAAAAAAAACTATTTAAAAGTTAGAAGGATGATAAAAAAAAAACTTGGAACTTAAGCATTGAAAGTTTGTGCATTTTCCGCTATTTGTGAAAGAACACGATTCTTCCACAAATTATATCCGAACTATAAACTATTAAAATTTCGATTATTCGAATATTTACTAAGACCACTGATGATAAATACTTGATAATACTCGAAACAGCATTGTATGGACAGCCAAACTTCAATAATTTAACTAAAATTTTTGTTCTTGTCTTTTCATTTTTATTCGAACACTTATAACTTTTAAATTATATTAATTTTGTTATGGATACTTATTACAATTAATCCAGTTAATCTGTCATTTGCTCCGTTGCCTTTAGTTTTCCTTGTCTTCACAAGAGAAAATGTGCTTACAGACTTAGCAGAATAAACAGAATAAAACATTTTATATACATATATTCAGATGTACATTGTACGCACATTTTATTAACATTTTATTAATAATTATGATACACCAATAGTATGAGCCCGGTTATACTCATCCACATTCAATGGGATAGCAAATTCAATATTAATTAATTATTAAACATTTTTCTCAAACAATATAAGAAATTGCGTTTAAGAAATATAAATAAAATATTATTATTATTGATTAGTTAATATACTTTAAAATAATGTTATTTTAATTGTTTAATAATTAATATAATAATATAATAGTGTAATATAATAGTGCAAGTATACGCAAAATTGATGTAAAAGAACATCAAGTTCGGTGAAAATATATTTTTATTGCAATTTTTATATTTAAAATTTAAAAGATAATAAACAAAAAGATGTACATGACAGTTGTAAAGCCAAATTTTACTTTTAAATTATTATTTATAAGGGTTTTGGTATTAATATATTGTGCTAAAAATATCTAGGTAGCCCGATATATCTGCAATAAATTTTACAATAAGATTTTAATATAAGTTATGTCGTTGTATGTAAATAAAACCCGCCTAACTCACAATAACAATCTAATTAATAATTATCTAATAATTAATAAATTCTATCATTCTTATTATTCATATATTATTATGGTTGTAGTGTTACTATAGATTTTACTAGTTTTTTTAGAAAGACTTACAATCAGAAAAGAAGTATAAAATACGTTGACGATAGATATAAGATAGCATAATTTACAATTAATACGAATTCAGATAATGTACAATATAGTGATGTACAAGGGAATAAGGGTGCATGGTTATTAAATATTGATACTAACCTAGATCAAGATATCTTGCCAATTCAATGCAACGATATCACAAATCAATTAATCTTAGATTTGTGTATAAATGGCAGCAGTCTGTAGAGCAGTGCTTTTTACTAGACATGAGTGAAAATGAAATGTACATAAAGAGAATTAAAATATATGTTTACAAATTGAAAAAGCTTGTTATTTATTTTATCATTTAATTTTAATCCATATCATGAGTTTAATAATATATCCTAAAAATCTTATAAATTTAGATATTACATTGCTTTGTGCAAATATATACATATATTTAAGTGAGTTATTAAATCACTTTTAATGTATTCATTTTCTTTTTATTTACAAGTCATTTATTACATTTCCTTGTTAATGTTATCAACTCTAAAAACATTTGATGAATAAGAAACAGAAATATACGTATTACTAAAATTTTTTCAAATGATTCATTTATTACTTGGCTTATTGCTGAGTCAAAAATATCTGAAGCGTAGTAACAACGACGTCATCTTGTCTCTCATATGATCTTCATTAGCATTTAAAAATTTATAAACTTTGACGATTTAATTATTAAATAATATGAGATGGTAATAGTTTCATTTGTAAAAAAAACATAAATGTTATGTGTAAGTATCAAAATGTGCACCTGTATGTGTACTCATATGAATAATTTAAATAACTTGAAGATCAAACAATTAATCATCATATTAAGTACGTGAATATATTATATGTACAAAAGCATTGCACATAAAACGTACTTGAAGATAATCTTAATTTATATTTATAAACCAGTCGCTGATAGCAGTTTATATATGCACTTTTAATTTAATTTTTGTTAAGAATTATCAAAGTGTAAAAGTATTTCGTTAAAATAAGTGAAAAATTATAATTATGAAATATATAGAATGAACGAATAATAAAAAGTTTCATAAAACTAATATAAATATTGTATGAAATATAAATTTATAACATATCTTCATAAGATCTAATATAATAACAATTCTTAAATTTGTGGAATCGCAATAGTTGTATTTTTAAATACCTATGACAATGTTACTACTTGTCTATTATCATCTTATGATTAGAGCCTCTTTTTAAGCATTAAGTGTTATAAGATAAATATATTTTGTCTAATTTTAAACTTACATTAAATCATTGGTAATTGTTAAAATAAGTTACTTTTATGATATTCCACGCATTCCACTAATTTTAATCTACAAGAAAACATATTATTAAAAAATAATTTGTATAATAATATAATATTTTACCTGAAACGGTATTGCTACTCTTGGTGATACAATAGATTTTTCAATCAAAGCAACATAAAATTTTGTATTTTTATCATTACCTAATAAAATACGTTGATTAATTTTATGTGAATGTAGTTCACCCAATGCAGGACTAATTTTCCATTCGGTTTCAACAAGGCAAGTAGTTAAATCATTTGTGATTACAATCTAAATAGCACAAAAAAGTGAGTAATATTAATTTAGAAAAGTATATATTATACTTACTGCAACTTTAAAATCCCTTCCTAACGCTTGTAAGATGTCTAGTAACTCATATATCACGCAAGTTCGTTCAGAAACTTCTTCCATAGAACGTAGAGGAAATGAAAATGAGTCTATAACAATAAGTTTCAACTAATTTTAAATTTTGATTGTGCTTTAAACTCTATTACATACGAACAATATTACTTACATTTGGTTTTTGCGTTAATATATTTTTAAGAGTTTTAATTGTAGCAATTAAGTCTATATAATCAGCACAATATATATAAGATACATTTCCCAACAGCGTATCAGTATCAAAAAGACCTTTACAACTGATTGTTGGATTTACCTTTTTAAAAGTTGAGTAAAATCGTTCCGACATGGCCCTTGCTATTTCTGGAAGAAAACTGAATTACTTCAGATGTGAAATCAAACAATTTGCAATAATAATAAAGATTTTTTACATACATACTACATACCTCTCAAGCGTTGTGGTGCGAACATTTGGTTCGTGTCTATGTATAACGCATTGCCTCCGATTCCACCAATTTCTTTAGGAAATTGAACGTTTATACTTAGCTGCATGCTTAAATTAAATGTATTATATTTTTAAAGATTGTTGGAAAATAAAAAGCAATTACTTACCACATTTGAGTTTTAGCATCACCCAAACCACATAGTTCTGTTATGAGCCCTATAATTATACCACCCGCCAATTGAGCATCCAAGTCTTTACATAATGTTATAATTTTCTGTGTTTCTTCTTCGTTTCGCCACACATCAAAACATGTAGTTTTAAACATATTAAATTGGATAATATATAATCAATTGCACAGTTTATGAAATATATAATATTTGCCGGTAAAAATAGAGTGTTGCAAAATGTTTTTATAAATAAATAAATTATTAATAACAGAGTTGTATTTTATGCGTAACTTAGAAATTTGAAATCATTTATGCCATGATTGCCTTATTTACACATATATATAATGTAATATATATATAGCATATATAATACGTAATACCTAAATAAAATTTGTTTTCTTTTGTTTTGTATTGCAAAAACTGTTTGCTTTAAAATCATATGATATCCAGATAACATATTTAGAAACCTGCTGTAATCTTTAATTAAGCAAAAAAATTAAAAAATTAAAAGTATTCATTAAATTTCTGAAATTTAAACAAATAAACTTTTAATTGTACTTTCGTTCATTAAGTTAAATAAAGTTAAAATTACAATTCGATTCAATACAAAAATCCAACAACCCAAATAATGATTGAATCATGACCTTTGAAAAATTAATTTAAATATGAAATTATAATTTATTACAATACATTTGTGTAACAAAATTTTGCAAAATATATTTTAATAATAGCTGTAATTTTTTTAGAGTACCAAAAAAAATACTTGCAACTTAATAAAGAAAACATATGAAGCAACAATAATGCTCTAAAATCTTCAGAGTTAGGTTTTACTCGCAAAGAATTTTACGTCTTAAATTTCAGTGTAATGCCAAATCCGAGAATCAATCTATTGTGATGTTCACTGGATATATAGGCCTTTTCGGTGGCTCTCAAGTATGACAAAAAATATATGCTACCCTATATTCGCTACGCGAGACATTGGCATCACAGTTGCAATCTGGCAAGTGTTATGTTTCGACAAACAGCAAATATTGTATATGTGTACATAATTCAAGAAAAATAACATTCTGTATAAAAATAAATAATTTATATAAATTGAAAAGTAAAATGAATACAGTATTAAAAGGAATGGTTAAAATGTTGAAAATTTCAAAATAAAACGGTAAAATTTTTTAAATTTATGAAATTTTTGTTTATATATGATTTTTAACATATGATTGCAATATTCATTGGAATTTCCAATGAAGATCCACAATAGTTCGCTTATTGCGTTGGCAATACCAGAACTGGCCTAAATAGAGAAAATAGTGTTGTTGTTTTGCATACATTTCAGCCAGTGCAGGCCAACAACTTCCTGCTTTTTGCCATACTTGTGAGCCACCGAAAACGCCTATTATTTAACACTAATAAGTAAGCTTAATATATTTTTTCTTAATGAATTTTGAGTGAAGCAAAAGCATTAGTTAATAAATTAATTCATTATATATAATGAATATGTATAATAACACTTTTTCGCACGATAAAAATATCGCTCGAAAAACGTATGTGTTACTTTTGACTTTAATTTGGGAACACTGTTTTAATACTATTTTCATTTTGCACTGTCAACACTACGGGTCATAGCAACAAAATGTAATGATTGCAGTCTGCTGTCGTTTTTTCAAGCTCGGTGTAGTGTGGGGTTTGGTGTGTTATTTACTTAATTATTTTTATAGATATTAATAAAGGTTAGATGAGAAAATATAAAATGTTGAAAATAATGTGAATAATATAAAAATCGAGTAATTGTGCGTATTTACATCACTCACGTTGATTGAAATTCAATAAAGAACAAAACATTTCTTGTCTTCCAATTCCATATAAGGTAAGTAAATCTCTTTACATATAATATCATTAGTATAGAATAATAATGTATATTATTTCTATAGAATAAAGTAACTGATTTTATAATTACATTTAAACTATAAGCAATTGAAATTTATTAGAATAGTTGTTGGAGAACGTGGAAAAGTAACTACGATCCTACACTTCACTTCCACTGACAGGTTTAGATTGTCCGGCAAAATTAGGTCAATGAAATGGTTTCCCTATTTTCGGTTTGCAACTCTTAAATTAATTTGTTATGTGGTTTATTATTTTTTTTTTCTTAATTTCACATCAAACGGGTTATTGCTTTACACAGTAAACCTGAATTTATTATTTTTATTTACAGTTTAGAATTTTCCCGGTTTTATTTGGTCAAAATATAACATTGAAAACAATAAGTGAACTTGAAAACAGGAATACAAAAACAAAAAGTATGATATTTTTGTATATAAACCAGAGTTCGGAATGTGGTGCACAAAATCGCACACTGCACTGTGCGAGTGGAAATTATTTTTAAAATATGCACACGCACATTTGTGGTGTTAAGAAAAAAATGCACGCACTCAAATTTGTTGTGCGATTTTAAATTTCACATCGCACAAAGCGATGATTGTGCACACAGATTCGTGCACACACATTTGTGCTGTGTGACTGATTTTTAAAAATGTGCACAATCAGATGTGCGAGAAAATTTTATGCTCGCACCGCACTGTGCGACAAAAAATTCTCTTTGCACACGAGTGTGCTGCTCATATTACGTTTGCACAAATGTGCACAAATGTGCGACTGCACAAACGTGCACAAATGTGCGATGCACAAACGTGCACAAATGTGCGATGCACAAACGTGCACAAATGTGCGATTTTGCGCTTGCACCCAAGGGTGGAAAAAATTACAGGAACTTCACAATTTTGTTTGAAATAGAAAATATTATTTTGTTGCAAATTTTGAAAAAATTGATATTTGCGTTCGTTGGGATCGTAATTTATGTTAAAAATTGCATAAATTAACAAATATTTAAAATAATTATTTTTGTTAATTAATGTAAACTAAAAATTATAACTGTCTTAACCTTATTTGTATTTTAACTTAAAATATTAGTTTTTTGTATATTACTTTGAGCATTTTTAAATGCAAATATAGTAAGTGAACTTAAAGTATTTGTTTGGAAAGTTTTGCACCAGTTTAAAAAAAATAAAAACATATTTTAGGAAGATTTTTTTATGCCCAAAAAATATGAAAGATTAGGAAAATATTTTTTTTGAACAGGTAGCAGGTATTGGTATTGGTGTATTTGTTTAATAAATTTTGCAACAGTTTAAAAAAGATAATACGGGAGGGCCACAAATAGATATTTTTCTTCTCCAGAAATATGTATTCATATAGGTAGAGTATCTAACATTCATTAAAAAACGCGAAAGATTAAGAAAATATTTTCTTGAACAGGTAGCAGGATTTTAGCGCCCTTTCTACTGTGATAAGTAAGCAGAGATATAATTTAAGTGAAAAAAATATTTCAGCAATGTTATTAATAAGATTAAATGAAAATTTATTTCAAAAAATATGTAATAAAAATTATATATTTTATAATAAGAAATTAAGATATTAAATTATAAAATTATTTCAATAACTTTGTTAAATTTAAGCTGTAATTAAAGATAAAAAATTAATTGAAATCTAATAAAAAAATTAATTCATGTTGTTGTAAAAAATATTTAATTTGCTTTTTATAACCTTACTAACGAATCTTAGTGTACAACTTACTATTAAATAAAATTTTATGAAGTAGTCCAAAATTGATATATTTAATTTTTTCAAAGTACGATCCGTAGAACCGATCCTCTTTACTTATAACATTTCGAAACAAATACTCTTTCTCTATTAAATTCATGTACCTATTTAATATAACAAAGTTTTCAAGTACATTGTGAAATTAACTTTATTCCCATATTTTAAATTAATAAACCTTAAAAAAATAAGTAATATAAGCAATAAATGTAAATCTAATAATAAATTGAAAATTAAAATATAAATACAAAATTATTTCTTCAATAAAATATTTCGCATTAAGACCAAAATTAATACAAATCAGTTTTCCGTACTATTTTGCTGCGATATTTGTCATAATATTGTGCGCTTTTAAATCATCATTTTACACAAACGTGCAGTAGACATTTCGTCTCCGCACATTTGGGTGCATTTTTATTTTCGAGCCTGCACACAAAATGTGCTTCTCGTATTCTTTTCTGCACACGTTGTGTGCGAGGGCAAGTTGGCTGCCGCACACACAATGTGCTGTGCGAAATAACTTCGGCACAAACAACGAATGCGTGTGCGAGTTTTATTTCACTCCACCACACTCGTGTGAAATGTGCGTTTCGTTTGTGCACACAAGATGTGCACTTAAGATGTGCACAAAAATTTTCGCACACCACATTTGTGGTGTGAAATTTTAGAATCGCACAACATTTGTGCGTGGTGTTTTGCATTTTTGTGCACAGCACAGTGTTTTTCTGAACCCTGATATAAACCTACATATGTGTTTATAAAATAAGTGTTAAATTACGTGTACAAACATCATATAAAATAATAGTTCAATTGATTTTTTTAGCGGTTTAATACAAATAATGAAAAATAATCTTGTAAGCAATGACATCACTCCAGCTATGGGGGTGTAGTGCCGTAGAGCGAAAAGCTGCGCTTGCTTTAATTTTTAATTCTTTTCACACTTCTTTTTACTGCCATAAATAGTTTATATATAATATATAATAATTGAATAAAGCAAATATATTTCACTACTTCTCGTGTTTTCAGACAAAATTAAAAAATCACACCATTTACTAGAAAATATATGATAGCCATATTCGGATTTAAAGTAAATGTATAAATAACTCAAGTTATACATTTCATATAGAGGTATTTCTAACAGTAGTGAACTACAACAACAAAAATTCATTTTATATTATATTAATTAATTGAATTTTTGACTCACAATACAGCTGCTTCGAGTATTCGAGTATAATTAACATATTCGTAAATATTTTTTTGAGAATGCAAGTACCAGGAATCGAACTCGTGTCCTGCCAAATTTGAAGCTCAGAGTCAGCGCACCTCAGTTATACATTCCTATAATGTTTACTTAGTTTATAAAACGTACAATATTTTATTTATTTCGTAGTAAATAATAGCAATCCGTGTTATTAATAGTTTGTCAGTCAAAGTAATACAAATGATTATTTGAAGAATTTGTGCTATTGAGATAATAACGCACCTCACTCTCTTTCCAGTTCCGATGCAAATATCTTTCTAATTTTAAAGTTTGAATCTATGAGTGCGGTATGATATATCTAAAATACACTCTATTTAAATATAGTCTAAGGTTTATACATCTTTCTTCATTGAGAACGGTTTCCGTTGTTTACAGATAAAAAAAACCAAAATGTCCTCAATAAAAAGTGTTGCTTTTTAATCGCATTTTCCATATATGATCAAAATTTGATCTTAAATTAATTTTTCCATCCTGCGTGTCTTGATTAAAATAAAATTCAAAATTCATTGCCTATTGAAAGAAGCTTGCCACTCATAACGAAACGGCTTCTCTAATTATTTCAAAGTTTTGGTTGGCAGTAGTGATGCAGGGGTGATCTACATGTTTGATCTGTTTTATCTAAATTTTATAGTTAGTAGGTCTTTTTGTTTGACAATAGTGATGCGAGAGGTGATCTACATGTTTGATCTGTTTTATCTAAATTTTACAGTTAGTAGGTCTTTTTGTTTGACAATAGTGATGCGAGGGTAATTTACTTATTTAGTTTATCTAAATTTTACAGTTAGTAGGTCTTTCGGTTTTTAAAATAAATAAAACTATCCTTTAAGCATAAAAATATGAAATACTTTGTTAATCTGTAGACCTAATTGAACAAAAATTTGTTCAATTTAGTAGATACCATGCTATTATTATGATTACGAACAGTTTCTTTAAGAGACGTTATGGACGTTCTCTATAACAGAAAGCAGTGTAAACTTTATTTTACTGAACATATTAGTTTCAAGATAAGATGAACGTAACCGCAAAGTTACGTATATCTCTCTTAATAAGAACTTTCAGATAAGTTATGCTATTATTTTGACACTGCTGGCTCATCAATGGTTCTGTATGGGTTACAATTAAATATATTACAACTCTTGAGAATTCTTAACTTCGAATAATGTGATTTGGTGGTAATTAACATTATATGAATGATAAGTCGGTGATAAATACATAAAAAAAAATGGAAATATTTTTATAAAAATTTTCTGTTATAAGATAAAATATAACGTCTGTTATGACGGAAGTGACTATTTTACTTAATAGAAATTAGTATATTTGGCAGATAGGTTTCGAAAAGTAGTGAACTACAACATACATACAGCTATTTCGAGTATTAAATTTTCTAAAAATCAGAGTTTCTTTTGTTTTAACATATGTTTAATATAAATAAGCTTTAGTAAATTTACCAGAAATTAAAAAATAAAATAAGAATGCTGATTTATATGGCGTTTACATTGGCCGAAAATGGCTCATTTTGAATGAGCCATTTGAAAGTGTTTACATTCGTTTTATTTCATTTGTTCTCATTTCAACAACTGATTTTTCAACTTGCATGTTGATTTGATTTTTGGCCTGTGCCAAAAAAATGTTGCATGAAGGTTAAATATGCCTTCAAACTTTACATTAGAAACTTAAAACATATTTTTAACTTCGATTAATTACTTTTTGGGAAGTAAAAGTTCTAAAAAGCAGTGCATCGTTTTCAAGAAAATGCAACCACCAAACATTTGTTTACCTTTTTTTGTAAATATGTTAAAAACAGCTTTTTCAAACTGTCAAAATGCCATGAAGAGCTTTCATTTAGGGTATGTTCAATGGATTCCTTTGCATTTGGAACGTATGTGGAATGCATTCGAACGTCATTCATACAGAATGTGAGAAAATTGCTCATTCTTGTGCTTGAAATTTTATATGCAAGAATGAGTCATTCGATACTCATTTTCGATTTTTGACCAAAATGAGCCATTTTCGGCCAATGTAAACGCCGTATTAGCTAAACGTTTTGCATTAAAAAAAAACAATTCTTAAAATTAAGAACCAATATAGAGGCCCCGTGCACCATCACATATAATAATTCAAAAAAGAGCTTATTTATATTCATCGAGGTTGCATGAACCAGAAATACTGAGCAGGTTTAAAGTCCAAATGAGGTAATAACTTTGGCTATTATTATGGAAGATCATTAATATAATAATAATTTCAATTAATAGTGTTCGTCACATTTTACAACAGAATTTGTGAATGAAACAATAGTCATCATAATGAAAAGATTTCTTTTTTAAAGAGAGATTATGGTCAAATAATTCTCATAATGTCCTTTGTTTTCTATTTCTCACGTTGTTATATATAAGATCTACATAAATTCATTAGATTCAAATGATTTGTTTGAGATGTTTTACTAACCTAAGATATTAAGCAATATTTATGAATACAATGAAAATGTTGATATTAGGGCAAAATCAGCTAGCACTGTTAGACGAAGTATGTTTGGATTACTATCTTATATTTTTTTTTTTTGTATAGAAGTTAAGTTCAAATAAATTTCTTTGTTAAATCCCCTTTTAATTAATTGAAATTCAGATAGTAGATTTCCAGATTTTTTACTTATTGTAAGAAGATAAAATTGAATTGGTAAAAAATCAATTATACATATAAGTTCAGTCGATTTAGACTAAAAATGTTAGTATTTTTGTTTTTGAGACTTCGAAAAGGGTTTATTTTCGTAATGTTTTCCATGTTTTTAAATGATGTTATAGACTCATAAATAAACGCTTCGTGCAATAATTATGATCATAAGTAGCAATTACAGCTCCTTCTATTCAAATTTATTGGTTGATTTAGTATCGTCTGGTCACTCGTTTAAAAAAGAACCGATTATACTGTTTTATACGTTTAGAGTTTATTTATTTTTAATATTGTAAAGACTTTTAAAGTAAACTTTTAAAATGAAAACTATTTACATTGTGACCGAAAAGTTTCCGGTCATAAATAAATAAAACGCAAAATTCTTAATCTTCATCAATATTTATTTTATCTCCTTCAAAATATGCTCCATTAGAAGCGATACACAAATGCCAACGTTTCTTCCAATCATCAAAACATTTTTTATAGGCGCTTTCCGGTATGGCTTTGAGTTCCCTCTGCGAATTCTGTTTTACGTCTTCTATGGATTCAAAACGCGTTCCTCTGAGTGGTAATTTGAGGTTGGGAAACAGGAAAAAGTCACACGGTGCAAGATCAGGTGAATACGGTGGCTGTTCGATGGTATTTATTGAATGTTTGGCCTTAAAATCGTTGATAATGTTGAACAAATTGAGGTGAATCGGAACAAGCCGGGCGTTGACACGTCGCATACACAAATTGTCCACCAAAATCAAACGAGCCATCTCACGACCGATGCCTAGCTCTCGTGCTATCTCTCTAACACTCACATGAGGATTTTTGAACACGATTTCCTTTGCCTTTTCAATGTTTTCGTCGGTGGTAGAGGTCGAAGGTCGTCCAGAACGCGGCATGTCTTCGACGGTCGTACGACAGTCCTGAAAGGCTTTGTACCACTCATAAACTTGAGTTTTCGATAAAACTGATTCCCCATAAGCCTTTTGTAGCATTCGCAACGATTCTGCACACGAAATTTCGTTCGAAAAACAAAATTTGATGCAAACTCTTTGTTCAATATTTTTTTCCATTGTTTTTTTCGCAACGCACTACTGAGGTGAACTGGTTTCAACAGCTGCCGTAAACGAACTGTCCGACAGATCGCGCTCATTTTTGGCATAGTAATTGTCCTTAATTGCTGCCAAACTACATAAACTTAAAATATCGAAAAATATACAGCGCGCGAATTTTAAATGAGAACCTCCGAAAACCTTTCGGTCACAATGTATATAGCTTTCGTATTCAACTTTATATAAGTCCTTTTTTATAAAAAGTTTCCAATGTTTTATAGTTTTTTGATTTCTTCAAACAGAGCGGGATGTTTAAGCTAAGCTATTGGCTTGGTAAACTATCGAACAAATGCCATTGGAATAACTAGTTGGGTTTGGGTCTATGAACCTTTAGTTCCAACCATTAAAATTTCATTCAGTTATCAATCAATTTTAATCGAAATATTTTCCATTAAAAACGCTTTTCAAGTTTGCATCCATGGACTTTTAAAATTAGCCATTAAAACTGCGATTAATTAACATTCACTATTACTATTCACTAAATATTTGACGCCTTGATGGTAATTTCAAATAATATTCAATTTATCTCATAATAATAAATGTTTATTATTATAAGAAACAAAGGGGGAGCAGAAAAATAAAAATGTATCTAAGAAGTTATCAAATTGTATGAAATCTTTAGATATAATGTTGTTATTGTGCATGTTATGTGTCTATATTATTTTATTAAATTAAAACTAAAATATTGAAATACATATTTCAGTCAATATGTACAATAATATTGATAAAAAAACATTGCATTTCAAAATATTGCAAGTAGTTAAGGTCTTTGCTCTTGGAGAGGAAATGTTATCATTCTAAAAATATTATCGCATTGAAATGAATTAATGAAAGGGCTTGGCTCGTATTAAAGAATGCTTTTTGGGTGTGTCTCTGCGTGCGTAAGCAGGACATTCAATTTAATTAGTGTCTAAAAATTGCATTTAACAAACATTCAATTTATTTTTCATATTTGACAATAACGTAAGTAAGTACATTTTAACTTTAATTATTTAAAATTTTCAAAACTTTGATTTAAATTCCAGATAAAAGCTTATCTTAAGCAGAGCGTAAAGATGTCAACACGCAATTTTTATGAAATTTTAAATTCGCAGTCGAACGCAAGCTATGAAGAATTAAAAGAGAATTACAAACAATTAATTCTACAATGTCATCCAGATAAATTACTACAAGATATTAATGCGCATAAAGATACAAATTCTACAACAACAGCAACAGCAACAGCAATGGCAACAATGAAAGCAGAAGCCGGCAATGCTTTTGTTAATGATGTTCAAGAAAATAACAAAACAGATAGTAAAGATTTTGCTGATATTGTTGATGGTGACCTAAATGCTAAATCCGATAGAAAATTTGTGGCAATAAATGAAGCATGGAATACACTCAAAGATCCCACAAAACGTAAACTCTATGATGCCGAAATGCTGTTGACAAAATTTCAAACGCACAGCAACGTCTTCGAGAGACTCACATTAGCCGATATGGAAAAACATAGCGGTAATAATACAATCAATCTTGCCAATACTAATCAATCGAATGATAATGATGATGATGTTGTTGATGTTGATGTAGACGAAAATGGAATATCTACGTCTGATACATACTATACATATGATTGCCGTTGTGGCGGTCAATATATTGTGGATGAGTCAGCGGACAATGAAATTTTTAACCACAAACGCAGTGATTGTGAAGTGATTGTTGAGTGCAACGAATGTTCTTTAGTTGTTATATTAAATGGATGAAACGAAAAAGTTCGCAATAAACCGCAAATAAAAAATTATAAATAAATTAATAAAAATTGAAATTTATTTCACGTACTTATATATCCTGCATATTACATTATATCAATTCACTCATTATTTATAGTAGATATTCTTAATCATCTGAATAAAGCAAAATAAATATATATCAAGAAAATAATATAAAAGAGCCAGAATTTAAGTCACCGCTATTGACCTCTTTCAAGCTAAGAGTTTCTAATTATTAAATACATTTTACGACAACTAAAACCTCTTATGAACTATAGCTGCAGGATGCCTGTTCCATGTTTAGTATACATGAACAGACATTTTCTTTAATTCATTTACAATCCCACTTTTCAGATAAAAGTTACACCTCATACAAGAAAAAAAAACATTTTTTATGATGCACTGGAACAGCAAACTATTTTTAAAACTGCATCTAATATTAATATATGTTTGTAATACCAAACACTACAACAAGAATCTTTTCTCATTGAGTACAGAAAACCAAGAAAGAAAGCTTAGATCTGTCAAAAAAAATAATGTAATTTTTATGAATTGATACTTGTGTGCATTTTCTAACAGAATATCATAACTTAGTAGCAAAACCAAAAAAATTGGGTTCTAGCTTAAGTAATTGTTGGTTTTCAGGACAATAATAATATATATACATATATACATGGTTAGACGATTGAAGTATTACCTATTTAATTGACCATATTTTTTTGTGTTAAATTTTTTTTTTACTGATTTGAATTACAAAAATTTGTGGAAATAATCAAAATTCTCTCTACCTACATCTGGCCACCTTTTGCCTTGACTATGGCCTTCATTCGGTTAAAAAATGAGTTGCATACTTTACGAATGTGATCTTCCGGTATTTTTGCCCATTCCAGAACAATGGCTTTGGCACATCCATACTGACATATATTTTAGTCCTCACCTTGCTCTTCAATATGGTCCAGATGATATCCATCGGAATTGCACCTGGTGCATGCGATAACCATTATGTGGACAAAATGAAGTGTGAAACATGATTTTTAATCATTCTTGGTACATACGAGCTTTATAAGTCCGATACCGGTGCCGAGTCTTGTTGGAACGTCCATGGCCTATATCGAAATATTTGCATACCGAAATATAGGCTTTAAAGCGACTTTCAAAACATTTTCCCGATAATAAATTGCATTGACTTTGACATCAGGCTTGATGAAAACGATTTGATAGCGTCCATCGGCGGTCACAGCTACGCATTTACTTTGGGTGGCTATTCGTAATAATGGCCAGAGAACACAATGTTTGAAAATTCTCCACGTTCGTGCAAGTGTAACAACTTCTTAGCTCTTTCGAGTCTCACTTTTTGTTACTTTGGTGTAAGATCTTATATCTTTTAGAACTTGTAAGGCTTTACCTTGAGCTGATTTTGGAATATGCGTCGGATGCTTCGATGGGATATTTTCAGTTATATATATATATTAGATATATATATCTAACGTAAAAACATCCTAATTGAATAAAAGTATTAAACTGCACAATTTGAAGTTTATTTATATTTATAATCAATCTGACCTAATAAGACTCTTACATCTAAGCTGAAGCATCTATTGTAACAAATAATGTTTATTGCAATATAAATAGTGACAAAAACAATGCAATTGTTGCTGCAATAATTGCATTGAACCTATGCAATGACAGATCT
This sequence comes from Teleopsis dalmanni, assembly GCF_002237135.1. Lineage (NCBI taxonomy): Eukaryota > Metazoa > Arthropoda > Insecta > Diptera > Diopsidae > Teleopsis > Teleopsis dalmanni. The sequence continues at coordinate 141,571,856 of NC_051847.1, read as the reverse complement.
AATGGATTTGTATCAGACTTAATTAATTTATGTATAGAACAAACTCATATATTTCATTTATTATAATTAATCGAAATATCAACATAATATCTATGTGGAAAAACAGTGATTTTCGGATTATTGTAATAATTTAATTTATTGTAATATTTTATTTTTGAATCTAATTATACTAGTTTCAATTACTTGTATAAAAATGGTATTGGCAGTTAAATTCTTGCATTTTTAAGAAATAAGCATTTAATTTCTAATTTTCTACAGCTATATTTCGAATGTACATATATATCCACCCTTACAGTATTGCTCATGCCTAAGGTTCTTATCAATTGTGCAACTAATAGACAACTGCATATGTGCAGTTCAAGATAATGGAAAACTTATAACGAAATTGAAAATAATATTAGATTACATGTGGATTAAATGTATTAAAATGTAATTAAATTTTATAAAGATTCTGTTTTGTCGGATAGAAGAAAAATATAAATAAAAATATTTTTAAAATAAACAAGGAAATTTCAAAGAAAAATAGATAGACAAAATATGTATTTAAAAACAATCTACACAAAGAAGTATTACACATGATATTGTTTATTTATATCCCGTACACCCGTATATATCTATAACTGACAAGTTTTATAGTTTTTTCTATTAAATTTTGTACGTAATTATCTTATTGATATGCACAAGGGAACTTTTGAATAAAACATACATGGAAATCGGAAATTACTATTTTATAACAATAAGTAAAGAAAAAATTTTATATTTTGTGACATAATATTTGTATTTGAGACACTATCTTCATATAAAGTAGTGTATTTATGTGGCTTTTTTTTGTTTTATATATTGAACTAGTTTTGAAATATTTTCATAACTCACTTTTTTGAATTGAATTAAATATTATAAATAATATATTTGATATATGTGCGACCATGGTTGAACTTTTGGATAAACAACGAAACTGGATCGAACAGCAATGTACTTTGCCCCTTGGAATTTGTAACATCTCTTGTAGAGGTTTTCCTAACCCCAGACGTGGCGAAAAGCATGACCCAGTACTCTTCTAACTATGCCCAATCAAAGTCGAACAGTCACAGACAATGTGACCAGTGGCCTGATACTTTTGCATACAGAGACTACATTCTGGTTTCGCTAACAGACCCATTCTGTTTAAATAGAAGTGCAGGACATGAAAGCCTATGTTCTTGTAATTGTAGCCTGTGAAGATGTATTAAGCAACAGGAAATAAAAAACAATTTGCCAAAACTAATACTTGCGTTATGGTCCTTTTTGACCATATAGTACTAGTATGGTACCCTATCTAGTTACTAGTATGGTACCTGCCATCAATCTCAGTTATACTCTTGTGAAGATAAACATATTTTTGTATCTACATAAAACTAAGGATACTTCAAAACCCAATTCCAAAAATCAAGATTGAAATAAATTTTTTTGTTGCAATTCACTACTGTTCCATAAAAACCTTTTTTAAAAACAATGGTTTATATCAAGAATTTAGTTTCTTTCGTGAAAACGGACGTTAAATATCAATTTAATTACAAAATAAATCGAAATAATATTATACATATTAACATAGTATTCTTTAACCTATACATATCTTTGGTTTATTGTTTTCTGTTGTGATGTTAACATCAAGATATTGAAAATTTTTAGCTGCTGTGCTGCTAAATAAATATTATAAATATGTTAAATATTGTATCTATTAACTCTTGATGCTTATTAAAGATAGGTTAGAATACGATACTGTTGTAACAAACACTTAGATAAGTAAAGTTCTACATTTTTTTAAAGTTGTTATTGTTAAATTTGCTTTCGTCACTAAGAAGTTCCTTAATAATAAATGCACATCAGGTGCTTTAAAAAAACCGTACTCTAAAAAAGGTTTCGTTTTAAGTTATGGTTTTGTCATACATACAATTCATATGGCCATAAAAACTGGATTTCTTTTGACATATTCAAATGTTTCTATATATTACCCGTATTTGATAAGAGTGACAAGTTATCACACTAAGTTATCATATATATTTCTCTTATAAAAATGAGAATAACCAAAATAAAAAGGAATACTGGGATAATCTGTAAGTATTAGAAAAATCCAAATCACTTATTGGTACCTAAGACAATAGGAGATACCAGAAGATATGGAGTTATCAAAATAAAAACTTAGAATTATCGCAGGAATCTTAACAGAACACTGTAAACTAAAACACTAACTTACAAGACTGGGCATATATACGGTTGCAAATTGTACATTCTGCGAAGAAAATGAAGATTCAGAGACGGAATAGACTTTTGGGGATGTATATGTTTATGAAAGGGGCAATAAAACTCTGTAAAGTAGGTTCTATACTACTTTTTATGGACGGAACAGGGCTTAGAGACTCTAAGCCCAGAATGATGATGCATGAATTTGAATTGAAATTGAGTCATAAATTTTTTAAATCTTTTCTGCAATATACCTATTAACAGAATTGTACAGGTCAGCTTTTGTATTTAAGTTAACAGTATAAATTTCAATAAAATAGTGTTTAATTTGACTTTTGATCCAACTTTTAGAAACTGGTTCATTTTGTCTAAGTATTTAATATTTCAACAGCAATCCATATGTAAATATATTAAAATTTTAAATCTTATTAAATAATATAGTGTTTTTATACCTTTTAATAAAAAGTATATCGGTTTTGATTATGAGATTAAAGTACGTGTAACTAAAATCATAGCTTACTCGTACAACGTCAGCAATTCGACTACGTGCTTTCAACACTTTCATTTTTTTCACTTTTCTGTTGTGTTAATTACCCGATTTGAGTATTAAATCAGCTATTTGTGAAATTTTGTCACTAATTTTAAACAAACTAAATTTCATGTGTAGTTTAGCGAAACTAGTCGTACAGTGTGAGTTTTAGCCCAGAAGTTTGCATTTCTCGCTCTCAATTGGAGCATCAAAATAATGTTACATGGCTTAAGCCGGCAAACGAAGTACAAATAGATTTTTAATTACCCACAACAATGGATAATTAAATTTGTTTTACAGTACTTAATTACATTTTCTGTGTCTTATTGGATAGTCGATGGTAGTGTTGTGACTAAGAGAAAACCATTTAATAGTAAAACTTTCATTTAAAGCAATTTCATAAAAAGCTTTGTTAGACAATTATAAACTAACAAAACTAATATATAATTATCAATAAAAAGTAGTAGAAAAACATAAAACATAGTAGGTAACCAAATCTATAAATTACAGAAGTCTCCGAAACTTTAAAGGTAAACAATGAATTTCACCTTCATTGATTAATAACCTCAATAATTACTCGAAGAAAATGTAATACTTAAAACACTAAACACTTAAGTCAATCCTAATCAACTGTTCAGACTCATCAGACTCACCAAGTTTTAATTAATTTAAAAGACATAGTGCAACTTTATAAAATGATTTTTATAATAAATCATCAACAATTCTTATATATAATTGCAAATACTAAAAAACCTAATCCCATATACAAATACTTATAATATTTTATAATGTGTTTGAAAAAACTACGTATGTCAAGTTCAACGTTGACTCAGTGGCACAACATGTTGAATCAAATTTCACAGGGTTTAACGAACAAACAGAATAGTATTGAAA
>NC_051847.1:141534168-141568113 GCF_002237135.1 Teleopsis dalmanni | reverse complement strand
ACACACATACAGTATAAAAATATTTTGACACCATACGGTATACACGTCCAGAAGATAAACGGCCTGCGCGACCAGCTCTTTGTTTACAGTTCGCTTTGGATGCCCATTGCATTTTCAGTGAACTAAAATTTGTAGAGGTGTCTACTACCATGTGCTTCGTCAAACAAAAATCAATAACTGTAAGAAAAAAAATATATTTATATTTTCATAAAATATGAATGAGTATAGATATTCTTTGTTAAAATAAAATTGATCGGTTTAGATTTTGTAAATACGTTAAATTAATTAATAAATGAATAAATTAATTAAGCTACATACAATTATATCAACAAAAATTCAATTTTTTGTAATCCTTATCGAAAACGTTTATGAAAACGGTTTTGGAGAAAATTATTTCATGTGACTGAATCTAAATACCGAAACAACACTTCACCAGCCATGAAGTTTCGTTACCATCACTTCTGTCGAATTTCCACTTTTCGCAAATATGAAAAATCAATCCAGAGTATAATAATCATAAAGATAAATAATTCAAAAGAATTGACATATCTTATTGAAAAATATTGTAAACAAAGTAAAAAAAATAAAACTCTAGTTAAAACTCTAGAAGCATGCTCACACTCTCTACACGAAACAGAAAACACGGATTTTTATAAATAGCGTTTATCTTTTTATATTAAACATGCTTGAAATAAATAATGCTGAATTTGGAAAATTTTGAAAAATATTATAGTGGGTCCAACATTGTAGGAACATTAAAACTGGGCTACGTAACACACAGAATGTTAGTAATCAACAATATTTCTTTTTCTTTGTATGATGAGAAGCTTATCGCTGCAGAATAGCGTGTTCTGTTACTTTGCTTTTTATATGATTAACAATTTTGCTTAATACTCCATTAACAACCAAGCAGCAGCAGTCATGGAGTAACTGCACCTGAAAGGAGCATTTATGACAATTCAGTATTCAACACGTATTCCTCCATTTCTCAGGAAGAAAACGGTAACATGGGATAACACTTGTTTTACTGTGTCAAAAATTCATTTATACTTCTTTCCAAACCAATCTTAAACCATTCAAATTATATTCAGAAATATTTATTATTCATATTCACATCATCATTTCATACTATTTACTATCTACTTATTGTACTTTATGTATATCTTTCTATACTTATATTGCTCTTATAGATTATTCATGTTTTTTTATTTGCTAGGTTAACTGAGGACTGATAGGAATATGAACAGACTTACAACAACAAAAACAATAAATTTCACAGTTTTAGGGTAATTAATCTATCTTTTTTTAATTTATGTAACCCAACTAGATTTCAAAAAATGTTACTTAGTTATTCTATCACAACATATATGCTACTATTTTCCTCAATATGAATATCTTCTTCCCTTTTGCACTTCCAGCAGATCCAGAACTTGCAAATTGAAGATCATATTGATCACAACATCAAATGCTGATACATACATAAACCGGTTATAAAGATTCCCTGGTTTTAACAGAAAGTAACCCACTAATCACTAAACAAAAACCGAATCCCATATAACACCTGACTTCTACTACTAAATATAGATATATTGTAATGAGATTAATTTCGTAACCATATACTGACCTCAATTGCGCTAGGACAGTACTTACGGCACGAAAAAGACGTCGTTCATCTTGGGACAAATTAAGCGATGGCCTATCAAAAGCAATATTGCTATGCAACTGTAGCCTTGAAAAGTACATTACATCTGTGGAGGGCTTTTAGTTTACACTTGTATTCGACCTCACATATGTTCGTTTCACTGCAAAAGCTATCGATGTAGATGCAGTTAATCAAACTATAAATTTTTTAATTCAAATTTTTTGTCATTGATATTTACAATTTTATATATAGTGTACTCTGGAACGTAAACTCATTTAATATTGAAATTATAAGCATATAAAGTCTTACCAAAAATGTAAATCCAAGGGTTTGAAATAAGATATGTAATATTGAATAAATTTTATTCTTATTCTATATTATCAATCCCAATAAACAAGAGTTATACAATTCTTGGCTTATGTTAAGTTTACCCTCATCATGTTGAACATTTTATGAAGATATTTAGAAATATAAAAAATAATATTTATGAATAATAAAATAATGGAAAAAATTTGATGAAAAAGTCTGTATATCTGCATATATAGTAAACTACACTGATACAGTAATGCGAAGGTGTTTCAAAGTAATATTGTAATAATATTCTACGGCATTAATTAATCAGTTAATAATTTTATAAGTCGAAAATATTTATTAAATATATGTATGTAACATACCATATTTTACATCCGGTACAGTAATAGAACTTTCTGCAATATTTGTGGCCAAAATAACCTTTCGAAATCCTGGAACGGAGGTAAAAATCTTATTTTGTTCTTCAGTTGATATTAAGGAATGTAAACGTATAGGCATCAGCTTTACATTACTAAAAATATGAGCAGTATATATAATAAAAAATTTTAAAACTTAATTGTATTTTATATATTTACGTTTCGTTGTTTAATCTTTGTAATTTAACAAGCATCAAGTCAATTTCATTCAATCCCGGTAAAAATATTAAAATAGAACTTTGATCAGAAGATGGTTCAAGAGAAAACATAGCTTCTTCCTTTTCTATGTTATCAATAACAATAACCAACTTTAATGTTACGGTATACAATTCTGGGCTTATGTTTGGTTTACCCTCTTCAGGTTCAACATGCTATAAATACATTTTTGGAAACATGAATTATTAATTTATATTTTTTATTATTAATAAATATACATTAATGTTTATGCGAGCCAAATCATCCAAATAGTGTTCTTTCACGCTGTACAAACGCCGAGTATCGACACGAACTATTGGTGCAGCAACATTGCGTATTTTAAAATATTCAGCAAACTAGAAATAAAATCTTTTAAAAAGCGACTCATTTATAATTTTTGCAGAATTATTACTTTTGACGTATCAATAGTAGCAGACATCATAACAATCTTCACATGTTTTGATGTTGTTGCCAAATGATGCCTTATGACTATGAGTAAAAAATCCATTTCTTGGTCACGTTCATGAACTTCATCAAGTAAAATGTGAGTGAATGCACATAATGATTTTGCTGTAATAATTTTTTGCAACAATACGCCCGTAGTACAAAACAGTATGCGTGTATCCGCAGAAGTGGTTTGGTGCAATGCAATCTAACATAGTTAAAGATTAAGGTAAGGATTAATATTAATGCAGAAAAAAGAAAAGTAAGATATTACCTGATAGCCCACTAAGGAGCCAAGTTCCAAATTTCGTTCACTTGAAACTCGACGAGCAATGGATAATGCTGCAATCCTTCTAGGCTGGGTGCAAGCAATTGAACAAAATTGCCTACGAGTAAATGCATCATCCAGTATATATTGCGGAACCTGTAAATAAAGAAATTGATGAAATGTTATTTTGAATGTAGATTAGTTGTTAAATTAAATTTTTTAAAATTTAAAATTTAAATAATAAAAACTTATAGATCAGTTTTTATTATTATATAGTGGTCTATATAACTATCACCGACGTTTCAAAATTTATTTGTTAATAAATATCAGAAAATATTGTAAAGAATTTAATTCTTTTATTTGTGACCAAAAATATTATATAATAATTAAAAAACGGGTTAATTGGTCATTTAAATAGAAATAAAAAAATTGTAATTTATTATTTATATTTAAAAACAATTTATATTATATTAAAATATTTTTCCGACATGTCGTCATCTCCCTGTCATCTTTAGAGAGTTTCTTCAGGGAGTTTCCCTGGAAATGACTATTGAAGATAGTCGAAATATAAATCTAGAAAATCATACGTTTTCATTCCTGCAGATCGTTTTGTTTGATTGGCAATATCACCATTTTTAATTTGACATTTTTTTTTATTAAATTTAATCTTAATTATAACAATGGTTTTTTTTTCATCTATATTTTACAGTTTGTGAAAAAGTTATTATTTGTTTCAATACCGTTTAGACTGTATATTTATATATTTAAAAACTAGCACAAACTAAATAACTTCTTTAAAAGTTTGGTGTGATATTGAAGAGTAGAACATAATTTGAATAGCAGCAGACTTGGTTTAGATATTCTATTCACTTCTTATTGTTAAAGTAATTGTATTTTGGCTAAAATTGGTTGCTGTATATAAATTTTACAATGGCCTTGTGCTAGTTCGAGTTAATTGATGGTAAATTGAAGGAAATAGTAAATTATGTCGGCATGGCAGCGAATGTTGGTATTTACCAGAATTTCAAGTAGGGTAAATTAGATAAAAATTAGGTATTACCATTGTGAAAATTTTAAAATATGTTTAATAAATAAATAAGTAAATTTGAAAACTTTTAACAAAAAATAATAATTAAGTACAATAAATAAATATTTACATAAGTGCAGTGCAAAAAATCCCGAGGAAATCTCAATTTACTTTACCTCAATTTACTCGAACTCGCACACGGCCTATATTTATATTATTTTTCGCAACGAAACAAAAAAAAATGACACTTTAACTGATTTTCCACTTAAATAGAAATGTGTTCACTTAAATTATTGAATTTCAATTTCAAATTAAATTAAATTTTTGAATTAAATTAAATTTGAATTAATTATTTGAATTGAATTAAATTTGAATTTGATTTAGGACGTGTGCGAGTTAGGCTAAATTGATGCTAAACCAAATGGGAGATTTTTTGGGATTTTTTGCACTGCACACATTTAGCCATTTATCAACACGTATCGACACATCACTACATTATCGGCACAACTTAGTATTTCCCTCATTTAGAACGCAACTTCGCCTAACTCGCACACGACCTTAGTATACAAATTTCATTATAACATTAAAAATGTTATTTAACTATTATATTAATATTTATAATACTAATACTAACAGTAATCAGTTGTTTTTCGCCTTTACTTGAAGAAATTTTTTAATTAAAATTCAAGTAAATTTTGTATATTACAAAATCAAAATTCGCTATTAATAATTTAATTAGCTTTTAATTACGGGAACAAAAGAGGCAAAACTGAAGTGAAAAGTTACAAGTACCTATGGGAACAGATTTAATAGTACTATTATACTACTTTTTTATTTTATAATGACGTTACAACCCTTATTTTGTTTTTTTTGTTATTATTGACACTTGCCAAAAGATGCAGCAAAATAAAACAAAACACAATAAATACTTTTTTCATTAAGTATGGAAGCTGGAATTTATCAAGATTGCAGAAGTGTTATTGATCAATTCGTTAATAACGATGATGACTCGTTTACAGGCTTTAGTAAAGAATGGCTTAAATTGAAGTTCTATAATATATACTACAGTCAAACGTCAACAACTGAATTATTACAAACAACAACAGCAATTCTGCAGTTTACAAGACGATGCATTTGTGGTGAAGAGAGATGGACTTCAGATGAAAAAAAATTTCAAAAGCAACGTGTAGGAGCGCTCTTTTTGATGTATGCAGTATATTTTAAACAGCCTACTAAGGAATATGTTAAAATTCAATTAAGTATAGAAACATTTACAACAATTAAGATGTTTATCGATGCTATAACAGAGACTCCAGTTCGTAATGAAGTAGAATATGTATTTTGGAAAATGGTGAAGTGCAATGCATTTAGATTTTGTGCCACTGACTTTTTAAGTGGCCTAGAAGATCTTGTCAATTATGATCATATTGATTGTACAAACACAACCAATGGACAACTGAAGCGGGCTAGTTCATTGAAATGTGAGTTCAAGGATGTAATATTAAATACAAATGTTACAGTACCACTGAGTAAAGTGGAACAGATATATAATAATGTAAAAAGCGATCTAGTTCAAAATTATAAATTAAATAAATTAACTTTGCCGCCGACACAAGCTATTAAGGAATTAAACGAAGTGTGTGAAGATATGTCTAAAATGTTTGAATCTAATGAAACTGATAGTACTAACACCAACAATACTAAAGTGATTCCAAATTCAAGGAATGCTTTAAAGAGAAAAGCTCATAAAAAAATAACCAGTCCGACACTGTCAGAAGCCGATACAACAGGTAAACGTGCCGGTAACTATAAGGGCAGAACAAATGTACGTCAAATTATGACAAATCCGTTATCAGCAGACCTTAACGATGAAATTGAATGAGAGAAATTATTAAACTTCAAAACATATAACATATAATAAATGATGAATATACGAATAATGAATATACGTATTTTATATATTTTATTATTTAAGCTAACCACGAAAATATTACTTCATGAGTTTATATTTTGAAAATTTTGCAACAATAATAATTTTATTTTAAGAACACTTTAAAAAAAATAAAATCTATGAAATAATTAAAAATAGTTTCAATTACTTACTTGTGTAGTTTTACCGCAGCCAGTCTCGCCTTGAAGAATAACAACGGGATGTTTACGAATCTTTGCAATTATAACTTCTTTGTTATCGTGAATTGGAAGTCTTTTGTTATGATCACGTAGAAAGTTATATTTATCATAAATGTCATCTATTTGAGGCTTGACATCCATATCGACGTCCTCGTCATCACTTATATCATTTAAAGTGCTATTCATTTTCGAACAGCTTGGCATGTCATCATCGTCCGTATCATTATTTAGCTTAAGTTATTTTGTTAAATATATTAAATATATATGTATATATATATGTGAATATTTACTTTGTTCATTAGTGTCTCCTGGCGTCTCTTTAATGTGTTATCATATTCTTGCACTTCTTTTTCACGTTCAACTTTTACCTTTATATTTTTGAAACTTGCGCTTGTTCTGGAATTATCACGATAAGCACCATGGTGAGAAGTTCCCACCCGCTTTAAAGGTTTGCTAAAGTTGAAGAAATCGTTTATTTCATCCATTTTAAAGCTCCAGCATCAGTTGTTGCTAATTAAAAGAAACGGCATCTATACAAAAACAATGTTATTAATATGTTGGGCAAAGAATGCTTGCACATATATTTTTTGTTTTAATATGAATTTTGACATCTTACGAAATCTAGAGTTGATTTTATTTGTAGTGACACTCGAATTTATTTGTATAAATGCATTTATTTTTTTAAATTCAAAAATGTGCATATATTTGGTGCTAAAAATATTGTTCTTAAAATCATGTAAATAGGCCGTGTTGAGTTATTTTTGCACTGCTAAAATGCAATATTTATTTATTGCACTTATTTATTATTTTTGGTTAAAAGTTTTCAAATTTATTTATTTATTTAGGTCGTATGCGAGTTCGAGTAAATGGAGATAAAGTAAATTGAAATTTCCTAGGTATTTTTTGCACTGCACTTATGGAGATATTTATTTATTTATTGCACTTATTTATTATGTTTTGTTAAAAGTTTTCAAATTTATTTATTAAACATATTTTAAAATTTTCACAATGGTAATACCTAATTCTGGTTAATACTAACATTCGCTGCCATACCGACATAATTTACTATTTCCCTCAATTTACTCGAATTCGTAAACGGTCATAAAAGTAAAATTAATTTGTATTCATTTAATTCTCGACACAAAATAGTAATGTTGATATATTAAATTAATTTGTCTTGCATGAAAATCTAAGAAGTGTTCAATATATTTTAGTCAACAATACAACATTTACGTGCGCAGATCTTATTCAAAAATTCAAAATTGATTCAAAAAATAATATTATTTTGTATAATATATACCTATTATGTATAGAAAACTACGACCAGTTTGTTTGTTAGCTTGACTAGTACTAAACTGAAAATGTCCAGCAAAAGATAATCAAACCACTCCAGTTATGCTGATATTTGCATTCTTGTAATAAGTGTGGTGGTATTTGTCGTATGTAAGTTGATTTCTATAAGAGGAATCATAAGTGCAACATTATTCATCAACTAAACAAAGAATGCTATGTTCAACTTGACTTTATTGGTCATAGCTGAATCAGCATAAACAGTGAGTTCGTTTTGGTGCACTCAGAAGTATGTAAACAGCTAGCGTTATTTTGTGTGTAGGATAGATTCTTAAACAAAAACTATAATGCTGCGTTTTGTCTTTTATTTTGTTTAATACAAAGTAATATAAAACTTTAGGATGACAAATTTATGGATAAGTTCACATAACATATGTAGTGTCATATCAAAGCATGACCACACGCAAGTCACTGTATGCGATATTGTGATCTGACACTTTAACCCAAAACACTTCAAAAGAATAATTTATGACCCAAGTAAAAAAAGTAAAATAATAAAATTCGGCTCTTCTGTTTGTCATTGCATTTTATCGCTTGCGAAGTGTGATTACTTCAGCATGTGCTTGGCAATTTGAATTTTCAACTCGAATTTCGAGTTTTACAAGATCATATTGCAAGCAATTGTGCATGCAATATGATTTGTCCTCTTTACAGTTGGTTACCATATGCATGATAACTGTTAAGAATCATGTTTTATCCATGTCGTAAGTATATAGAAGGTAAGAAATAATGTAACCAATAGAATTTAAATATATAATGTAAATAATTGGATGTAAGAAAATGAATTGTAAAAACCGAACTATTTTCGGTATTAGAAAAACAATTATAAGTTAGATAAAAGTTAGAAGTCAACAATAGCAGTAAAGAATATTAAGCCAAGAGTCAACAATCAATTAGTGAGTAAAAAATCGAAAATGAGATATAGTGTACTCAACAATAATATCAATAAGAAGTCTACAGGTCATGTTACGTAAATCGTCTCTTGCACGGCAAAATTGACCCTTTCGGGCTATGCCGAAAATGCATATTATGTAGACTGTCACATCAGTATTGCCAATTTCGTATTTTTACAATGTTTTGGTACTTTTTAGTTGTGCCTAAATTTAAAAGGATATGTAAATATATGTGTGTGTGTTCACTTTCAATTTTCCACCAAAAATAACCAGCAATAATGTTAATTTATCATTATAATATCTTATAATAATTGTTAACAGTAATTACAAAATTATACGCCTTTCCTTATAATTGGAAAGTATAATAATTATATTCAGATATATGTTACCAAACAACACCGCTTTGCTTTAGTACCGAGGCACAAATACGCCAGCTCTAATATTCGCTGCCATACTGACATAATTTACTATTTCCCTCAATTTATGATCAATTTACTGGAACTCGCACACGGCGAAAGTAGTTTGTGTTAGTTTGCTATATATTACATTGTAGACTTAATCAATCTACAAAGCGCCTGTGAATTTATTAATTATATATATTGAATGTATGTTTTATATATATATGTTATAAATATATGTTAAATATTTTATTAAACAAAATATGCACAAACTTAATTTAATTCCCATGTAAATGATTATGTACTTTTGATTGCATAGGCAACACTGACAAAGATGTAAACAAAAATCTAACAAAAGCGAATAATAAATTAATATAACTTCAATATGCAAAAACAAATTATTTTATTACTAAATTAATAACTTATTTTGCAATACAAAGAAGAAAAAGAAAATTTTTATTATGACAAGTGGGCGGTTTCAATTAAATGAAGACAGTGACGATAATACAACAAATTCGACATCGTCAGCAACAAGTAGCGTACCGCCGTGTCCGCGCAGTGTTAACAGCGATTTAATAGAGCACATACGAAAATTTACATTCTCTACCATAAGCACAAGCTCAAACAACGGCGTGAGCGTTGAACAACTTAAAGAAGGAACTACTGATATTCTAAATAATTTAGAAATAAAAATACCTGAGGTAATATTATAAACATAAAATTTTATGGTTATCTAATACTCTGGTTATATTGCAGTTACTACAAGGAGGTTATTCCTTTTACACGTGGCCTTCTGCATCTATACTTGCTTGGTTTCTTTGGGATCGTCGTCAAGCTCTTACTGGAAAGTACATATTGGAGTTAGGTGCAGGTACCGCATTACCAGGCATTCTAGCAGCAAAGTGTGGTGCTCATGTGACTCTTAGTGACAACTGCATATTACCAAAGTCACTTGCACACACAAAAAAATCTTGCCTAACCAATAATCTCTTACCAGGACAAGATATAGAAGTAATTGGATTAAGTTGGGGTCTTCTCTTAAGTAGCGTGTTTCTAATAAAAAATTTGGACTTTATAATAGCAGCTGATTGCTTTTATGATCCAACAGTGTTTGAAGATATAATTGTGACCGTATCATTTTTACTGGAACGAAACCCAAAAGCAAAGTTTCTATTCACATACCAAGAACGAAGCACAGATTGGTCTATTGAAGCATTATTAAAAAAGTGGAACCTTTGTGCTGTACAGGTTAATATTGATGATATTGGTAAGTATTCCGGCATAGACGTTTTGGAATTTGCTGGTGGGCATACAATTCATCTATTAGAAATTACAAGAGAACAGATTTAAAGAAATAAAAAATGTCTGGTGCCACACGCAACATTTATAAACTTTTTGTTGGCAATTTGCCTTGGACTATTGGCAACAAGGAGCTGCAGTTATATTTCTCTAAATTTGGGCACGTTTCATCGGCGCAAGTTGTTTTTGATAAACAACAAGGACTTTCAAAGTCTTATGGCTTTGTCACGTTTAGCACTCGAGATGGTTTTAATAGTGCATCCAATCAAAATACACATACTTTAGAAGGGCGGGTACTGAATATACAAGCCGCTAACAATTAAAATTTATGAAATAATTAATAAATTCAAATGTATAATTTTTAATTGTAGTTATTTTATTTTTAATTTAGATACTTTTTATAGTTATTACCAACAACTTCTTCAATATTATTATATCCTCTTTCTTTTAAAATATTTGAGAGTTCACTTTTTATGCGTGATACTACTGGTGGACCATGGTATATAAAAGCAGTGTAGAATTGCAAATATGATGCTCCAGCTTCCAACTTTTCAAATGCATCATCCCCTGAGGCAATACCGCCTACACCAATAATCGGAATTTTTCCATTTGTAAGGTGATACATTTCTGCAATTAGTTTAGTGGATTTGGAACGTAATGGTGCACCACTTAAACCACCATTTTCTTTAGCTAATGTCGTTTCTTTTAAATCACTACGGTCTGTTGTAGTGTTCGATACAATTAAACCATCTATTTGCGATTTCTTTTTAGTAACAACCTCAGCGATGTCTTTCAAATCTGCTTTACCCAAATCCGGTGAAATTTTTAGCAATATCGGCACTTTGTTATTTACCGGCAATTGAGAGCGTTCCACTAATACACCTTCCAGTAGTTGTTCTAAATCTTTTTTTTCTTGCAAGTCGCGTAAACCTGGTGTATTTGGGCTGCTCACATTTATAACTAAATAATCGGCAATTGGGCCAAACATTCGTACACCTTGTGTATAATCATTTAAAGCAGATTTAGACTCTTTATTTTTACCCAAATTTACGCCAATTACACCCTTGAAGTTTTTATTATTTTTAAGTTCTCTTAAACGTTCAAATACAGCTTTATGGCCATCACTATTGAAACCATAACGGTTGATTATAGCTTCATCTTTTGGTAAACGAAAAACCCGTGGAGTAGAATTGCCCGGTTGCGGTTCTGGAGTAACCGAACCGACCTCAATTAAACCAAAACCCAATTTATCTAATCCTTCAATAGCTTCGGCGTGTTTATCAAATCCTGCTGCTATACCAATTGGGTTAGAAATTGTTCTGTCAAAAAATGTGGTTTTCTATAAGAAAAATAACTCAAATGAATATGCTTGGACATATTACAGCATATTACATATTTTTTACCAAATTAATATCGTCAGGTAGATTTTGTGTTCGAAAAATATTGTGTTTACATGCAAAAACAGCTAATTTATGACTAGTTTCAGCGGGTAAATGTCTGACAACCGGCATAATTACTTCCGTATAGAATTTCTCATTGCCTTTATATATGCTGAAACCGCTAAAAAACAAACCGGCACCTGTAGTTACCAAAACAAAAGACTTTATCTTGCTCTGCAACAATATAAGAAATTAAAAACATAAATTGAAATTAAAAACATTCAAAAAATTTATACCATTTTCGTAGTCCCCTTTGTCGCTGCTGCTGTTGCCATCGTGCTCAATTTATTGTTAATTATATCACAAAAGCCAAATTCCTGTCGTCGCAGGTTTTAATTTTGAATGTGAATGTCAATAAAAAGAATGCATATAAAAAATTATTAGAAACTGACAGCCGAATGTCAGAAAAGTTTTATTAGTGTTGTAGAAAATTACAAAATATTTAATGAAATATTTTTTTTTCAATTACCGACTAATATGTATATGGTTACTCAGTTATGATAATATTTGATCTGACATTAATACTGTTAGTATAATTTAATAATATAATGATTAATATATTCACAATATGTCTATTAAATAAATTGTTTTATCAACATATATTCTATAAATTATGAATAGAATAAGTTTTATAAATTAAAACTTATTTACATATTCTAATATATTAATTATATATTTTATCCATAAAAAACTTTTCTTTTTTATGTTAATCAGTTGCATTTTGATGTTAATCAGTTGCTTGAACGACCCAAAATGCGTATTCTGATTAGTTTGTTGTGTGCAAATGCCTTGGCAGCACTAGTACCATCAGCAAAAGCAAAACGTATGCTAACAGTGAAATACTCAAATATTTGTAAATTTTAATATCATTTAAATTTATCATATAATTTATCATATAACTTAAATTGCAAACGTGTCATATATCAAGAAGTAGAATATTCAATTTTATACTTTTTAATTATATTTTAACCCTTTAAAAATAATAGTTTTACTGAATTTTATTTATTAATTTATGTTATTATTTTTTCATTTTCTTTTGAAGACACCCTATGCTCATAGCGCCGACACTTGGTACTAGCAGCACTATTAATCAAATTTTCACTAATCTGAGAATCTCCGAAATAGAAGATTCTCTGCTTAGTTTCTTTTTTGTATGCAAATTTTTGTTGTAATCATCTAATAAGCAACTAATCAGTTACCTGAATACCTCTTTTATGTTTTATGTGCCAAATATGTTTAATTCCGATCATTTCCCTTTGCTATTGTTTTCAAAGTTGAATTTGAATGAGAATTTGACACTAACAGCCCACTTTATTTTACATTGAACAACAACAATAATTGCGGAGACGTGACTGCAATTATAACATGCACCTAAGTAAGGATGCACGAAAGCTCTTTGTTCGGTTAATTAAGCTTCATTAGCAAATCAAATAAACTGCTTTAACGAAGGCAATGGAAACATACTATAATTCCAACTTCCCGTCTTCTTACCACAGTATCTTGGCAATTATTTGAATACCCGATGCAGCTTAATGTTTGATATATCAAGATTCGAATTTATAAATTCTATATTGATTATACAAATAAAAAATTTAGAAAAAATATTAAATTTTACATTAAGTACACATATGACAATTGGAAATGTAAAAATATGTAAATTTATAACACGTTACCTCAAAAACTCAAGTTGTATGGAGGTATAGAATTGTTGAAGCCGTGCCTGAACATCAACAAGACTTAAAAATAAGTCTTGTCGTGAACTTAAATAATATTCACAATTAGACGGGTATATTTGTTAATCGTGGCACTGAGTATTCACAGGTAATCGTACCTGTAAAAATTCGTTCGTTCGCAAGCGTTCGCTTTGGTGTTGATGCATCTTTATGTAAAAATTTTGTATACTACTTGTTGCTAGAATGTAAAAGCTTACAAGATTGAAACTTAATATTTGGAGAATTGAACTATATCGATATATAGTGTAACCATCAAAGTTGATTAGAATAATCAATTTAAGCAAAGTCCAAATTTAAGGAAAAAAATTAAAAATGTAAGCAAAATAAATATTTATATGTATATATGTGGTAAAAGATTATAGTTTCATGTACAGTACAAAATAAAGTTCAAGTAATTCTAAAATTTATAGTATTTTTATTTTTTATAATAAAATTGATAATATAAAAATTTAATATTTTATTATTCATCATTTTAATAATTATTTAATAATTAATAATATTATATATTCAGAATTAATAATAAAAAATATGACTATAGTGGAATACACCAACCTACGTTTTTTTTGAATCGCATATGACATCCCCTAATTGTCATATCTATTCATTTTCTTTGTTCGATGTTTGTTATAAAAAGTACTTGTATGAGTATTCCTTGGTTGAAGTTTTTTATTATATAGAACAGCTGTTATTTTATCTTTGGACAATTTAATTTTAATTACAATAGAAGCTTTTTAAATAATTAAGTACGTAATGTCTTCGGTGTTAGTCTCAACTACGTCATCAAATTCAAATATGTTAGAAAGCACTACAGTTTCCCCGGAAGAAAAGGATTTAGGAAGTCTTAACATAATAATACCTTTCGCTGTTTTTCTTGGTATTTTGGTATTATCCGCACTGGTATGATCTCAAATCAAACTAAGAACTAAGTATTATATTAGATTTATCATATTTTTAAAAAAAAGGTTTATTTAATGACGAGAAATCGGAGAAAGTTGTCTCACATTTACTGTAAGCGAAAAGTAAAGCGTAATCTATTATTAAACGATGATAACATAACAGACAACGAAATAGACGATCCAACAAAGTGGCTACTTGCTGGAAAATTACATATTAATCAAGTAATTATATGATTTTAAACATATTAAAAATTAATTTAATTAATGTCTACTCATTAACAAAAATAGCAAAATTATCAAACATAACTCTTAAAACGAAGAATGGGACGTTGAAAACAACAATTCCATTGCAATATTTATGATTAAGTCAAAATAAGCAAACAATATTTTTAACTAGTCTGACAGTATTACAAAAGATTAACATAAAGTACAAAATTTATATAAATATAACAATTTTAATATAAGTATGTATATGAACATATAACAATTTGTTTTTTTTTTAAATATTTTTAAATATTGTTATGCGGAGGTGAGTTGGTATCAAGTACTCTTGTGGTTAAATCATAGAAACCAAAGAAAAACGCACCGCCTAAAGTAATCCACAGTACTCTAGGCACGATGCCTGCAAATAGCCTAAAAAATATAACTTAAGAAATATGAAAATTTTAATTATATAACAACATACCCTGAAATACCCCTTTCACGGTGTATATTTCTTAATAAGCGTAAAATGTTTAATTTAACTGCAGCACTACCTTGTTCTGCTAGCATTATGCGTGTTTTAACAACATCGAGTGGTGTTGTAATGGCTGCAGCAATACCACCAGCCAATGCTCCACAAAGTGCTACAGTAAATGGAGTCGAGGCAAGGCCAGTGCAATTCGTCCAATTTGATTTAAAATATTCCCATAGAGGAAATTGTATTAAACTAAATGGTATTTCACGTGTTATTGTTGAACCAAAGCCACGATAGAGACCTTTACGTAGACCTTCTTTTTTGTATGCATTCCAAAGAATTAGAAGCGCTGAATTTTGTTTATTACTTAAGGCCTGGCGCCGTTGTTTTGCAATTTCAACTGGGACCCGTATTAGACAAGCCAACTACAAATATTTGTTGAAAACATATTTCACAAACACATATTTTTATAAATACTTACAACTTCTGCTGTAGAAGCAGATAACATGTGCACATACGGTGAATTGTGTGTGCTAGTAATTCTACTTAAATTACTCTTTAAACCCTCATAAGTACAAAAGAATAAAGCCGCTGTAGGCGCACTACCTGCCGCAGCTGGTGCTAAGCCTTTGTATATTCCACGAAACCCACCAGACCGCCAAAAACCCAATTCACTTTGCAATCGTGTCTTAACAGTATCAATGGGAAATAAAGCAATATCCACAACAATACCAGCTACTCCCCCAGCCTAAGGATAATTTGTATTAGTAATTAAAGAAATATAAACGAGGTTTTGTTACCATTAGGGTGTGTAGTGAATTATATTCACTTGATTTTTTGTCCATTGGAACTTCTATAGCACATTCAACATAATTTATTATGGAGATCACGAATATGAAAAAAGGTAAAAATTCCATTTATATTTTAATATTTACAACATTTTTGTTTTATGTACCGATTGAATTTAAACAAGTTATTGCCTTTTTTCAAATCACTTGCATCAAATGGCACGCTACATGCATCCTCTTTTTAAAACATATGATTCATACATGTATGATTCGTCTCAAAACAAATACCGACTACTTTTAAAGTTCATTAATGTAATTTTTTAGTATTATGAAAATGAAAATGGTTTAGAAATTGCACCGTATATAATTATATAATTATATGAATATATAATTATATGAATCAGATAAGTTATAAAAAAGAGTTATAAAAATTATGCCATACTTTTCTAAATTTTACAAAGCTGGTGAAAAGTAACTGTGCATAGCATTTTACCGCTTAAATAGTTACATGTTTCATAAATCTCTGCTTTTTATTTTACTTATAAATATATTTTATTTATATTATATTCATTCGTTTAATGCATACATTATGATACAGCCAATATATTTTCTACAGCACTATTAATACGGTTACTTCATACAAGTTATGTCCATACAAAAGAGTAGTCGTTTGTATAATGCACTAATTTCGTTGTGTACTAATTTTTTCGTATTGTAGAGTTTATTTATAAAATAATAAATTAATATATATATCCAATGGTCAATTCAGATAGTGGTTAGTTGTGATTAAGAAAGTAAATGAAATTATAATATTAATTACATTGATTTTTAAAGGGTCAGAGTCGGATTCTGGAGATAGCGGCAGCCGAAGCGGCTCTAGTAGTCGTAGTGTTTCACCGCAACCAATAACTAAAGAGGGACCAGCTTCAGAGCGTCATGAGGAAGGGTATATGATTTTAGTTTTTGAAATAAATTGTTTTTTTTAATATTTTAATGCTCAGCTCGCCTAGAAGTCAGAAATCAGGAAGTGGAAGCGAACGTTCTGGTTCACAAAGTCGAAGTTCTCGTTCACGTTCACGTTCGGGTAGTGGTTCAAGAAAATCACATTCTCCATCTAGAAGTCGTAGTCGAAGTGGTTCAAGATCAGCAAGTTCAGGTAGTCATCGATCTAGTTCTAGTGGTAGTAGGCATTCTAATTCAATTGGAAGTCCTCACTCACCAAGATCAAAACATTCGCCAACGCCGGAAAAAGAAATCACTGAAAAACCTGCAATTGAAACAATAAATGATGGAGATTCCCGTTCACAATCACCAAATTTACAAATAGATGATGGTGGTAACAGCAGATCTCGTAGTGGCTCTAGAAAATCGCATTCACGTTCTCGTAGTGGTTCAAGAAAATCTCATTCACGTTCTCCACAAAAGAAGTCACGTAGTCGGAGTCGAAGCCAATCTAAAAGTCCATCACGAAGCAGATCAGGTACTCCATCGCATAAATCACGTAGTGGTTCGGAATCAGGTACTGATAATGAAGGCAACAGAAATGTTGCCAAAAAACGCAAAGCAGTTTCTAGTGGTTCTGAATCTGATAAGGAAACTACAAAAGAACCGAAGAAAAATCGAATTGTGGATAGTGACAGTGATAGCGATGAAGTAAGAGAGTTAATTTTTATGTTATAAATATATTTTCTTACTAATTTTTAATTTAATTTAGCCTACTAAAAAATTAGATGCTCAAGACATATTTGGTGATGCCGACGATATAAGCTTATCTGAAGATGATGAAAAGAAATCAGTTGCTGACTCGAGAAATGGTTCAATTAAAAGTCGTTCACGTTCTAAATCGAGATCTCGTTCCCGTTCAAGTTCACGCCATTCTGGCCGTTCTAAATCTCGTTCAAAGTCACGTTCACGTTCCCGCTCACGATCACGTTCGCGAACACCTTCCAAATCTCCAGAAAGAGGCGAAATTGTTCAAATGAAAGAAAATGAACCAGAACAAATCCCTGAAACTCGTATTGAGGTTGATATACCACGCATTGTTACAGATTTAGGAAAAGATTTACATTTTGTTAAATTACCAAATTTCTTGTCTGTGGAAACAAGACCATTTGATGTTGAAACGTATGAGGATGAAATTGATGAGGAAGAAACAATGGACGAAGAAGGTCGACAACGCATTAAGCTTAAAGTTAGTAATACCATACGTTGGCGTGAAACAATGAATAATAATGGAGACATGATTAAAGAATCAAATGCTCGTATGGTGCGCTGGTCTGATGGTAGCATGACTTTACATTTGGGAAACGAAACATTTGATGTGTACAAGCAACCATTGCATGGTGATCATAATCATATGTTTATACGTCAAGTAAGTGATGAAAAATTATTTGCTTTTCTATGCACTTATTATAAATTATTATAATTTTATTCTAAGGGTACTGGTCTTCAAGGTCAAGCTGTGTTCCGAACTAAACTAACTTTTAGGCCACACTCTACGGAGTCTTTCACGCACAAAAAGATGACAATGTCTTTGGCAGATCGCTCACAAAAAACAAGCGGCATCAAAATACTTACACAAGTTGGTAAGGATCCGACAACAGATCGTTTATATAACTTAAAGAAAGAAGAAGAAAAATTAAGACAGGCTGCTCGAAATCAAAATAAACCGCAGCCTAAGAAAAAGAAGGCAGGCGTACATGATTTACTTACTAGCGCAAATACTTCGTATCATCAGGATGAAGGAAGTGATGATGAGAATGTAATCTCTTTGAGTGCTATAAAAAATAAATACAAGAATAATGCAGCGGGCGGTTCTGGAGCTGGTAAAGAAAAATCAGCAATTTATTCATCCGATGATGATGATGGCTCAGATTTTGAAGTGAGACGGCATAAAAAGGTTGGTAAAGCTAAAGCACTACGAGATTCGGATAGTGAATCTGATGCAGATCAAGGCAGTGAAAAAGGTGCTGCTAGTCATTCAGATAATAATGACGACGCCAAATCTGGTGGCAGTGGAAGTCACAGTGATGACGAATAAATAAAACATGTTAATAATACAATTATGTTTAAATTATATTAAAATATCTTCAACTAAATACATGTTTTTTTTTTAAATAAAATATGTTCATCGGTTACATATCAAGGTACACATTTATTGATTTATATATATATATATATATATATATATTTATATATTTCAACTTTTAGAGTAAATAGTTTTTTTATTAAATACCTTTTACATTAAATAATAATACAAAATGATTCTTAACACTATTAGCTTTAGACTACAAATTACTATTTCTTTCAGTTTTAATTTAATTCTTCAAATAAATATTGGCTTTTTGTGCGTTTAAAATGCAACAAATTTTTAAAGATTTTTATTTTAGCATTTTATTTAAAGCTAGTACATTAGAAAATTAAAATGCTCATATTTAACATATTCGTTAAGGCAGTTTTTGTAAAATAAAAAATGCAAATATATTTTGTAGAAATGAAATAATTCATTTGAAAAAAATTTGCAAAAATTTAAGTACAAATTATTGTATTAATGTAAACTGTTTTGATAGCAAGAGCTCAAAAATTAATTATAATTTTTCACCTCATTAACATGTTTATATTTTTTAAAATTATTTTTTGAGTTAAAAGATTAATTTAATTAAAAATGTTAATTATGAAAATGAAAAATAGTTCAGTTTTGAATATGTTTTGCATATGTTATAAATGCACTCAGTCAAGACGTATAACGATTGTTATTGTAACATTTTAGATTAAACAATATTGCATAGTTTTCGTTATTAAAATTAAGTTACTGTAATATTACTACAATTATTAAAATTAAATTCTCGGCACATTTTGATAGCTATACATTTTCAACATCCTTTAAATAGTATTATATTGTTATTTCATTAAATCTATAAACTTAGAATTATAGACGTAACTCTGCGAGCATTTCCAAATACTTTTTATACGAGATATACGAGATTCATGTGAATGACCTTTAAATTGCACTGCTCGCTTGCGGTTGCAATTATTAAGAAATCTTCTTCAATATATGCATAGCATTTGTCATAATCAGCAAGCCTAAAATTTAAAAACATTAATTAGAATATGTAATAAAATCAAAGCATCAAGCATCAAGCATCTCACTACAGACCTGCAATCGAATTGAATTCATCTCGTAGCCACCTTTACTTTGCATTTGCGTTTGTATTGCGTTCAGGTGATTTGTTGATAATTCTACATCACCAGAACCAATGTGTCCAGTGTGCACGAAATTTGTTGGGTTGCCTATCATTGATCGATCGATTCTCAAACGTTGATGTCTTCTACGTGTGGGTGATTGCTGTTGTTGAAAGCAACAGGTAAAGCATTGCATCCAAATATCACCAGTTGAGGCCATTTTACTTTTAATGGAAGTAAAACTATTTTGATTAACAGGAGCCACGATTTTATTTCAACTTTAAAACGGATGTGGGATGAAAACTTAAAAGTGATTTAACTCCTTAAAAACTCTCAAATCTGCAAATCTGCAAAATTAAAAAAGAAAAAACAAAAAATAAAATTAAACAACAGTTCAAATACTTAAAAAGTTATATTTTATTTATTAAATAAATCAAATAATATGAAGATATATTTATATCTATATATATAGATAGATATACATGTGGATTTATATAGATAGATATATATTATCTATGAGTATCAAAACTATAGTCTATGTAACTATACTAATAGTCAGGTGAGCAGCAAATAAGTCATCTGAAATACATGTGGTTCAGGGACGTATACCAAATCGCTTCTGGATTATATCAATACTAATAAATATATCTTTATATAGTAATAAGGTTACTACAGCACAGTAAATAAAAATAAACTGTAGAGCTTCAAATATGTTCTGACTGTACTGTTTTGTATGTTTGTAAAAAAACATTGTGTAAACAGTACACTAAATAAAGATCGGAATATATCAAACATTTGTAGTGTTTGTGTTCATGTTCACAAATCTTTCTCATATGTCTACCAGGTGTACCGGTATGAAGTGAGCGTAAAGATACATGTGTGAAATATATTTAGTATACATCAAGTCATTGAACAGACAACATCATATTTTTTCATCGTGTTAAAAATGTCGAATTTTGTACCAGAAAGTGATGATTTGCGGAAAGCATTAATTTTTTGTTTTCATTTGAAGAAAAGTGGTGCAGAGTCGCATCGAATGCTTGTCGAGGCATATGGTGATCATGCTCTATCAGAAGCAACATGCAAAAGATGGTTTCAACGGTTCAGAAATAATGATTTTGATGTGAGAAATGAAGAACGTGGAAGACCGCCAAAAAAGTTTGAAGACGCCGAATTGCAAACGATATTGGATGGAGATGACACTTTGGGTCAAAAGCAAATGGCAGAAATGTTAAATGTTGCACAACAAACAATTTCTGACCGTTTAAAAGCTATGGGAAAGATCCAAAAGTGTGGAAAATGGGTGCCACATGAATTGAATGAAAGACAGATGGAAAACCGAAAAAACACTTGTGAAATTTTGCTTCAAAGACACGAAAGAAAATCGGTTTTGCATCGGATTGTTACTGGCGATGAAAAATGGATTTATTTTAAGAATCCTAAACGGAAAAAATCATGGGTTAATCCGGGACAACCATCAACATCGACTGCAAAACCAGATCGATTCGGCAAGAAGACAATGCTGTGTGTTTGGTGGGACCAGAAAGGTGTGGTGTACCACGAGCTCCTAAAACCTGGTGAAACCGTCAATGCTGGTCGCTATGAACAACAAATGATAAATTTGAACCATGCATTGATCGAGAAACGACCAGAATGGGCCAGAAGACACGGCAAGGTAATTCTGCTCCATGACAATGCACCTGCACACAAAGCAAAACGGGTTCAGGATGCAATCAAAACATTTGGCTGGGAGCTGCTACCCCACCCGCCGTATTCACCAGACTTGGCTCCTTCCGACTACCATTTGTTTTCATCGATGGGACACGCATTAGCTGAGCAGCACTTTGATTCCTACGAGGAGGTCGAAAATTGGGTGTGGTATCCACAAATTGCCAGAAAGGTGGTCAAAATGTGTAGAAAGCAATGGCCAATACTTTGAATAAAATGTTTTTTACTTTCCTATTATTAATTAGTGTTTTATTTTCACCAAAAAACGCTCATTTCATACCGGTACACCTGGTATTTGTACACCCTAAAAAGTTCACTACGTTTATGAAAAGAACGTTATAAAATTCACTATGTTCGTAAAAAGAACACTAAAATTTTTGTATGTTTCGGACATAAGGTGTACACTATTATAGTGTACTATATATTTTTGGTCACTGACGTAAGGAGCGATGAAAATTAGTTAGTAAATTTGAATACGATATTTAGGTATGTGCTTTTAGTTGAATTAAATTCAGTAGATAATCAAAAGGAGATGTGCGATTGTAAGATATGTTATGATAAATATAATTAATTACTAGATATCTATAAATTATTTTTGATATAAATATTTAATTTGAAAATGAATATTAGTTTATAACCATATTCTCAATTAATTAATGTGGATATGTTTTGATTACAATTTATTACAGGTAATTCATATAAATCCTGTGATCATATATGAAGGTATCAATTTTTACAAAAATATAAGCGCTGTGTAATGAATTTTCCTCTCCACAGAGTTTTTTTTGTGATAAATTTACTATCATTTAAAGGCGATAAATAGTCTGAGGAAATGTCAATTTCCTTTAACATGGAAGATGAAATTCCAAAATAGACCTGTGTTTAAAATAGAGCATTTAATAATAAATCCACATAACTATCATACCTAAAAAACGATAGCTCATTAATAGAGTGTAACATATAAATTTAATTTAAAGGCAGACAGTAATATATGTATACAAAAACATTAGATTCTAATTCATATGTAATTTAAGCTATCATAGTTGTATGATTAGGATTAAGTTAGATTTCCAGTAGGTTCGGTTAGGTTGGATTGGCGACTAGGTGGGCAAAGCCCACTTTAACACAAATAATGACCCGTTGTTCCGTATAACTGATTAGCGTTGTTCATACGCAGACCAGATGTATTCTTGGAAAGACTGCAGTGGTCAGTATATGAGCAACGTTAAAAGGCACAACCCAACTTATGTCAAAATAATGAATTTCTTTTTACAACTTCTATTATATATGTATATTGGCTTAATATGTCCGTATAACATTAAAAATTAATTTTATATTATTTTAGTTAATTGAGTTTTTGGTCGACCATACAGCTGTTTCGAGTATTGTCAAATACTGACCACCCATCATCAGTGGTCTTGGAATAATTATTGTATTCAATTATTCGTAAATAATTTTTTTTGAGACTGCAAGTACCAGGAATCGAACACGTGTACTGCCAAATTTGAAGCGCAGAGTCAGCGCTCCTTCATCTTGGACTTGACTTTTATGTTCGCACATTTTTCTGGAGTTTTTGTTAATTTGCTGTGAAAGATTTATTAACAAATTTACTTGCTGTGTTTATATTAGAACAAAATCATAGACCAGCTGTAGAATAATTGTATTAATTAATTATATTTTTTTATTTTATTATATATTTTTATTATTGTTAAATTTCAATACTATTCTGTTTGTTCGTTAAACCCTGTGAAATTTGATTCAACATGTTGTGCCACTGAGTCAACGTTGAACTTGACATACGTAGTTTTTTCAAACACATTATAAAATATTATAAGTATTTGTATATGGGATTAGGTTTTTTAGTATTTGCAATTATATATAAGAATTGTTGATGATTTATTATAAAAATCATTTTATAAAGTTGCACTATGTCTTTTAAATTAATTAAAACTTGGTGAGTCTGATGAGTCTGAACAGTTGATTAGGATTGACTTAAGTGTTTAGTGTTTTAAGTATTACATTTTCTTCGAGTAATTATTGAGGTTATTAATCAATGAAGGTGAAATTCATTGTTTACCTTTAAAGTTTCGGAGACTTCTGTAATTTATAGATTTGGTTACCTACTATGTTTTATGTTTTTCTACTACTTTTTATTGATAATTATATATTAGTTTTGTTAGTTTATAATTGTCTAACAAAGCTTTTTATGAAATTGCTTTAAATGAAAGTTTTACTATTAAATGGTTTTCTCTTAGTCACAACACTACCATCGACTATCCAATAAGACACAGAAAATGTAATTAAGTACTGTAAAACAAATTTAATTATCCATTGTTGTGGGTAATTAAAAATCTATTTGTACTTCGTTTGCCGGCTTAAGCCATGTAACATTATTTTGATGCTCCAATTGAGAGCGAGAAATGCAAACTTCTGGGCTAAAACTCACACTGTACGACTAGTTTCGCTAAACTACACATGAAATTTAGTTTGTTTAAAATTAGTGACAAAATTTCACAAATAGCTGATTTAATACTCAAATCGGGTAATTAACACAACAGAAAAGTGAAAAAAATGAAAGTGTTGAAAGCACGTAGTCGAATTGCTGACGTTGTACGAGTAAGCTATGATTTTAGTTACACGTACTTTAATCTCATAATCAAAACCGATATACTTTTTATTAAAAGGTATAAAAACACTATATTATTTAATAAGATTTAAAATTTTAATATATTTACATATGGATTGCTGTTGAAATATTAAATACTTAGACAAAATGAACCAGTTTCTAAAAGTTGGATCAAAAGTCAAATTAAACACTATTTTATTGAAATTTATACTGTTAACTTAAATACAAAAGCTGACCTGTACAATTCTGTTAATAGGTATATTGCAGAAAAGATTTAAAAAATTTATGACTCAATTTCAATTCAAATTCATGCATCATCATTCTGGGCTTAGAGTCTCTAAGCCCTGTTCCGTCCATAAAAAGTAGTATAGAACCTACTTTACAGAGTTTTATTGCCCCTTTCATAAACATATACATCCCCAAAAGTCTATTCCGTCTCTGAATCTTCATTTTCTTCGCAGAATGTACAATTTGCAACCGTATATATGCCCAGTCTTGTAAGTTAGTGTTTTAGTTTACAGTGTTCTGTTAAGATTCCTGCGATAATTCTAAGTTTTTATTTTGATAACTCCATATCTTCTGGTATCTCCTATTGTCTTAGGTACCAATAAGTGATTTGGATTTTTCTAATACTTACAGATTATCCCAGTATTCCTTTTTATTTTGGTTATTCTCATTTTTATAAGAGAAATATATATGATAACTTAGTGTGATAACTTGTCACTCTTATCAAATACGGGTAATATATAGAAACATTTGAATATGTCAAAAGAAATACAGTTTTTATGGCCATATGAATTGTATGTATGACAAAACCATAACTTAAAACGAAACCTTTTTTAGAGTACGGTTTTTTTAAAGCACCTGATGTGCATTTATTATTAAGGAACTTCTTAGTGACGAAAGCAAATTTAACAATAACAACTTTAAAAAAATGTAGAACTTTACTTATCTAAGTGTTTGTTACAACAGTATCGTATTCTAACCTATCTTTAATAAGCATCAAGAGTTAATAGATACAATATTTAACATATTTATAATATTTATTTAGCAGCACAGCAGCTAAAAATTTTCAATATCTTGATGTTAACATCACAACAGAAAACAATAAACCAAAGATATAGGTTAAAGAATACTATGTTAATATGTATAATATTATTTCGATTTATTTTGTAATTAAATTGATATTTAACGTCCGTTTTCACGAAAGAAACTAAATTCTTGATATAAACTATTGTTTTTAAAAGAGGTTTTTATGGAACAGTAGTGAATTGCAACAAAAAAATTTATTTCATTCTTGATTTTTGGAATTGGATTTTAAAGTATACTTAGTTTTATGTAGATACGAAAATATGTTTATCTTATATATAAGTTTAACTGAGATTGATGACAGGTACCATACTAGTAACTAGATAGGGTACCATACTAGTACTATATAGTCAAAAAGGACCATAACGCAAGTATTAGTTTTGGCAAATTGTTTTTTATTTCCTGTTGCTTAATACATCTTCACAGGCTACAATTACAAGAACATAGGCTTTCATGTCCTGCACTTCTATTTAAACAGAATGGGTCTGTTAGCGAAACCAGAATGTAGTCTCTGTATGTAAGAGTATCAGGCCACTCA
Organism: Teleopsis dalmanni; assembly: GCF_002237135.1. Taxonomy (NCBI): domain Eukaryota; kingdom Metazoa; phylum Arthropoda; class Insecta; order Diptera; family Diopsidae; genus Teleopsis; species Teleopsis dalmanni. The sequence goes on along the minus strand of NC_051847.1, from coordinate 141,542,044 downwards.
GGTCACATTGTCTGTGACTGTCCGACTTTGATTGGGCATAGTTAAAAGAGTACTGGGTCATGTTTTTCGCCACGTCTGGGGTTAGGAAAACCTGTACAAGAGATGTTACAAATTCCAAGGGGCAAAGTACATTGCTGTTCGATCCAGTTTCGTTGTTTATCCAAAAGTTCAACCATGGTCGCACATATATCAAATATATTATTTATAATATTTAATTCAATTCAAAAAAGTGAGTTATGAAAATATTTCAAAACTAGTTCAATATATAAAACAAAAAAAAAAGCCACATAAATACACTAATTTATATGAAGATAGTGTCTCAAATACAAATATTATGTCACAAAAAATTGTAAAATTTTTTCTTTACTTATTGTTATAAAATAGTAATTTCCGATTTCCATGTATGTTTTATTCAAAAGTTCCCTTGTGCATATCAATAAGATAGTTACGTACAAAATTTAATAGAAAAAACTATAAAACTTGTCAGTTATAGATATATACGGGTGTACGGGATATAAATAAACAATATCATGTGTAATACTTCTTTGTGTAGATTGTTTTTAAATACATATTTCGTCTATCTATTTTTCTTTGAAATTTCCTTGTTTATTTTAAAAATATTTTTATTCATATTTTTCTTCTATCATGCAAAACAGAATCTTTATAAAATTTAATTACATTTTAATACATTTAATCATCCACATGTAATCTAATATTATTTTCAATTTCGTAATAAGTTTTCCATTATCTTGAACTGCACATATGCAGTTGTCTATTAGTTGCACAATTGATAAGAACCTTAGGCATGAGCAATACTGTAAGGGTGGATATATATGTACATTCGAAATATAGCTGTAGAATATAAGAAATTAAATGCTTATTTCTTAAAAATGCAAGAATTTAACTGCCAATACCATTTTTATACAAATAATTGAAACTAGTATAGCTAGATTCAAAAATAAAATATTACAATAAATTAAATTATTACAATAATCCGAAAATCACTGTTTTTCCACATAGATATTATGTTGATATTTCGATTAATTATAATAAACGAAATATATCAGTTTGTTCTATACATAAATTAATTAGGTCTGACACAAATCCATTAGATCTGCTAAATTATGTCATTGCATAGGTTTAATGCAATTATTGCAGCAACAATTGCATTGTCTTTGTCACTATTTATATTACAATAAACATTATTTATTACAATAGATGCTTCAGCTTAGATGTAAGAGTCTTATTAGGTCAGATTGATTATAAATATAAATAAACTTCAAATTGTGCAGTTTAGTACTTTTATTCAATTAGGATTTTTATACGTTAGATATATATATCTAATATATTATATATATATAATAATATATATATATAATAATATATGGTATATATATAATAATATATATATATAATAATATATATATATAATAATATATATATATAATAATATATATATATAATAATATATATATATAATAATATATATATATAATAATATATATATAACTGAAAATATCCTATCGAAGCATCCGACGCATATTCCAAATAAGCTCAAGGTGAACTGTTACAAGTTCTAAAAGATATAAGATCTTACACCAAAGCAACAAAAAGTGAGACTCGGAAGAGCTAAGAAGTTGTTACACTTGCACGAACGTGGAGAATTTTCAAACATTGTGTTCTCTGGCCATTATTACGAATAGCCACCCAAAGTAATTGCGTAGCTGTGACCGCCGATGGACGCTATCAAATCGTTTTCATCAAGCCTGATGTCAAAGTCAATGCAATTTATTATCGGGAAAATGTTTTGAAAGTCGCTTTAAAGCCTATATTTCAGTATGCAAATATTTCGATATAGGCCATGGACGTTCCAACAAGACTCGGCACCGGTCTTATAAAGCTCGTATGTACCAAGAATGATTAAAAATCATGTTACACACTTAATTTTGTTCACATAATGGTTATCGAATTCATCAGATGCAATTCCGATGGATATCATCTGGACCTTATTGAAGAGCAAGGAGAGGACTAAAATATATGTCAGTATGGACACGCTAAAGAAAGCCATGGGTAAAAACACCGGAAGATCACATTCGTAAAGTATGTAACTCATTTTTTAACCGAATGAAGGCCACAGTCAAGGCAAAAGGTGGCCAGATCGAGCTAAAGAGAATGGATTCTGAAATTTTGATTAGTTCGACAAATTTCCAAAATTTCACACAAAAAAATATTGTCACTTAAATAGATACTACTTCAATCGCGTAACCATGTCTATATGTATATATATTATTATTGTCCTGACCACCAACAAGTACTTAAGCTAAAATCCAATGTTTTTGATATTGCTACTAAGTTATGATATTCTGATATTCTGACACACTGCAGCAGCTGGCAAGCAATAATAAAGTGACACTGTGCTGGGTGCCTGGTCACACAGGAAGTATCAGTTCATAAAAATTACATTATTTTTTGACAGATCTAAGCTTTCTTTCTTGGTTTTCTGTACTCAATGAGAACAGATTCTTGTTGTAGTGTTTGGTATTACAAACATATATTAATATTAGATGCAGTTTTAAAAATAGTTTGATGTTCCAGTGCATCATCATAAAAAATGTTTTTTTTTCCTGTATGAGCTGTAACTTTTATCTGAAAAGTGGGATTGTAAATGAATTAAAGAAAATGTCTGTTCATGTATACTAAACATGGAACAGGCATCCTGCAGCTATAGTTCATAAGAGGTTTTAGTTGTCGTAAAATGTATTTAATAATTAGAAACTCTTAGCTTGAAAGAGGTCAATAGCGGTGACTTAAATTCTGGCTCTTTTATATTATTTTCTTGATATATATTTATTTTGCTTTATTCAGATGATTAAGAATATCTACTATAAATAATGAGTGAATTGATATAATGTAATATGCAGGATATATAAGTACGTGAAATAAATTTCAATTTTTATTAATTTATTTATAATTTTTTATTTGCGGTTTATTGCGAACTTTTTCGTTTCATCCATTTAATATAACAACTAAAGAACATTCGTTGCACTCAACAATCACTTCACAATCACTGCGTTTGTGGTTAAAAATTTCATTGTCCGCTGACTCATCCACAATATATTGACCGCCACAACGGCAATCATATGTATAGTATGTATCAGACGTAGATATTCCATTTTCGTCTACATCAACATCAACAACATCATCATCATTATCATTCGATTGATTAGTATTGGCAAGATTGATTGTATTATTACCGCTATGTTTTTCCATATCGGCTAATGTGAGTCTCTCGAAGACGTTGCTGTGCGTTTGAAATTTTGTCAACAGCATTTCGGCATCATAGAGTTTACGTTTTGTGGGATCTTTGAGTGTATTCCATGCTTCATTTATTGCCACAAATTTTCTATCGGATTTAGCATTTAGGTCACCATCAACAATATCAGCAAAATCTTTACTATCTGTTTTGTTATTTTCTTGAACATCATTAACAAAAGCATTGCCGGCTTCTGCTTTCATTGTTGCCATTGCTGTTGCTGTTGCTGTTGTTGTAGAATTTGTATCTTTATGCGCATTAATATCTTGTAGTAATTTATCTGGATGACATTGTAGAATTAATTGTTTGTAATTCTCTTTTAATTCTTCATAGCTTGCGTTCGACTGCGAATTTAAAATTTCATAAAAATTGCGTGTTGACATCTTTACGCTCTGCTTAAGATAAGCTTTTATCTGGAATTTAAATCAAAGTTTTGAAAATTTTAAATAATTAAAGTTAAAATGTACTTACTTACGTTATTGTCAAATATGAAAAATAAATTGAATGTTTGTTAAATGCAATTTTTAGACACTAATTAAATTGAATGTCCTGCTTACGCACGCAGAGACACACCCAAAAAGCATTCTTTAATACGAGCCAAGCCCTTTCATTAATTCATTTCAATGCGATAATATTTTTAGAATGATAACATTTCCTCTCCAAGAGCAAAGACCTTAACTACTTGCAATATTTTGAAATGCAATGTTTTTTTATCAATATTATTGTACATATTGACTGAAATATGTATTTCAATATTTTAGTTTTAATTTAATAAAATAATATAGACACATAACATGCACAATAACAACATTATATCTAAAGATTTCATACAATTTGATAACTTCTTAGATACATTTTTATTTTTCTGCTCCCCCTTTGTTTCTTATAATAATAAACATTTATTATTATGAGATAAATTGAATATTATTTGAAATTACCATCAAGGCGTCAAATATTTAGTGAATAGTAATAGTGAATGTTAATTAATCGCAGTTTTAATGGCTAATTTTAAAAGTCCATGGATGCAAACTTGAAAAGCGTTTTTAATGGAAAATATTTCGATTAAAATTGATTGATAACTGAATGAAATTTTAATGGTTGGAACTAAAGGTTCATAGACCCAAACCCAACTAGTTATTCCAATGGCATTTGTTCGATAGTTTACCAAGCCAATAGCTTAGCTTAAACATCCCGCTCTGTTTGAAGAAATCAAAAAACTATAAAACATTGGAAACTTTTTATAAAAAAGGACTTATATAAAGTTGAATACGAAAGCTATATACATTGTGACCGAAAGGTTTTCGGAGGTTCTCATTTAAAATTCGCGCGCTGTATATTTTTCGATATTTTAAGTTTATGTAGTTTGGCAGACTGTCCCTTAATTACTACCAAAAATGAGCGCGATCTGTCGGACAGTTCGTTTACGGCAGCTGTTGAAACCAGTTCACCTCAGTAGTGCGTTGCGAAAAAAACAATGGAAAAAAATATTGAACAAAGAGTTTGCATCAAATTTTGTTTTTCGAACGAAATTTCGTGTGCAGAATCGTTGCGAATGCTACAAAAGGCTTATGGGGAATCAGTTTTATCGAAAACTCAAGTTTATGAGTGGTACAAAGCCTTTCAGGACTGTCGTACGACCGTCGAAGACATGCCGCGTTCTGGACGACCTTCGACCTCTACCACCGACGAAAACATTGAAAAGGCAAAGGAAATCGTGTTCAAAAATCCTCATGTGAGTGTTAGAGAGATAGCACGAGAGCTAGGCATCGGTCGTGAGATGGCTCGTTTGATTTTGGTGGACAATTTGTGTATGCGACGTGTCAACGCCCGGCTTGTTCCGATTCACCTCAATTTGTTCAACATTATCAACGATTTTAAGGCCAAACATTCAATAAATACCATCGAACAGCCACCGTATTCACCTGATCTTGCACCGTGTGACTTTTTCCTGTTTCCCAACCTCAAATTACCACTCAGAGGAACGCGTTTTGAATCCATAGAAGACGTAAAACAGAATTCGCAGAGGGAACTCAAAGCCATACCGGAAAGCGCCTAATAAAAATGTTTTTATGATGGAAGAAACGTTGGCATTTGTGTATCGCTTCTAAATGGAGCATATTTTGAAGGAGATAAAATAAATATTGATGAAGATTAAGAATTTTTGCGTTTTATTTATTTTATGACCGGAAACTTCGGTCACAAGGTTAAATAGTTTTCATTTTAAAAGTTTACTTTAAAAGTCTTTACAATATTAAAAATAAATAAACTCTAAACGTATAAAACATTATAATCGGTTGTTTTTTAAACGAGTGACCAGACGATACTAAATCAACCAATAAATTTGAATAGAGGGAGCTGTAATTGCTACTTATGATCATAATTATTGCACGAAGCGATTATTCATGAGTCCATATCATCATTTAAAAACATTGAAAACATTACGAAAATAAACTCTTTTCGAAGTCATTAGCAGATATTAAATAGTTTACAGAAATACATAATAAATATTATCTTCGAATCTCAAAAACAAAAATACTAACATTTTTAGTCTACATCGACTGAACTTATATGTATAAATGATTTTTTACCAATTCAATTTTATCTTCATACAATAAGTAAAAAATCTTGAAATCTACTATCTGAATTTCAATTAATTAAAAGGGGATTTAACAAAGAAATTTATTTGAACTTAACTTCTATACAAAAAAAAAAAACTATAAGATAGTAATCCAAACATACTTCGTCTAACAGTCCTAGCTGATTTTGCCCCAATATCAAAATTTTCATTGTATTCATAAATATTGCTTAATATCTTAGGTTAGTAAAACATCTAAAACAAATCATTTGAATCTAATGAATTTATGTAGATCATATATAACAAAGGACATTATGAGAATTATTTGACCATAATCTCTCTTTAAAAAAGAAATCTTTTCATTATGATGACTATTGTTTCATTCACAAATTCTGTTGTAAAATGTAACTTTTGAATTGTTTTTTTTTGCAAAACGTTTAGCTAAATCACCATTCTTATTTTATTTTTTAATTTCTGGTAAATTTACTAAAGCTTATTTATATTAAACATATGTTGAAACAAAGGAAACTCTGATTTCTAGAAAATTTAATACTCGAAATAGTTGTATGTATGTTGTAGTTCACTACTTTTCGAAACCTCTCTGCCAAATATACTAATTTCTATTAAGTAAAATAGTCACTTCCGTCATAACAGACGTTAATTTTATCTTATAACAGAAAATTTTTATAAAAATATTTCCATTTTTTTTTTATTTATCACCGACTTATCACTCATATAATGTTAATTACCACCAAATCACATTATTCACATTATTATTCACATTATAGAACCATTGATGAGCCAGCAGTGTCAAAATAATAGCATAACTTATCTGAAAGTTCTTATTAAGAGAGATATACGTAACTTTGCGGTTACGTTCATCTTATCTTGGAACTAATATGTTCAGTAAAATAAAGTTTACACTGCTCTCAGTTATAGAGAACGTCCATAACGTCTCTTAAAGAAACTGTTCGTAATCATAACTAAAATCATAACTACTAAACTGAACAAATTTTTGTTCAATTAGGTCTAAAGATTAACAAAGTATTTCATATTTTTATGCTTAAAGGATAGTCTTATTTATTTCAAAAAAAAAAAACCTACTAACTGTAAAATTTAGATAAACCAAGTAAGTATATTACCCTCGCATCACTATTGTCAAACAAAAAGACTTACTAACAGTAAAATTTAGATAAAACAGATCAAACATGTAGATCACCTCTCGCATCACTATTGTCAATCAAAAAGACCTACTAACTGTAAAATTTAGATAAAACAGATCAAACATGTGGATCACCCCTGCATCACTACTGCCAACCAAAACTTTGAAATAATTAGAGAAGCCGTTTCGTTATGAGTAGCAAGCTTCTTTCAATAGACAATGAATCTTGCATTTTATTTTAATTAAGACACGCAGGATGGAAAAATTAATTTAAGATCGAATTTTGATCATATATGGAAAATGCGATTAAAAAGCAACACTTTTTATTGAGGACATTTTGGTTTTTTTTATCTGTAAACGACGGAAACCGTTGTCAATGGAGAAAGATGTATAAACCTTAGACTATATTTAAGTAGAGTGTATTTTAGATATATCATACCGCACTCATAGATTCAAACTTTAAAATTAGAAAGATATTTGCATCGGAACTGGAAAGAGAGTTATCTCAATAGCACAAATTCTTCCAATAATCATTTGTATTACTTAAACTGACAAACTATCAACACCACGGAATGCTATTATTTACTATGAAATAAATGAAATATTGTACTTTTTTTAAACTAAGTAAACATTATAGGAATGTATAACTGAGGTGCGCTGACTCTGAGCTTCAAATTTGGCAGGACATGAGTTCGACTCCTGGTACTTGCATTCTCAAAAAAATATTTACGAATATGTTAATTATACTCGAATACTCGAAGCAGCTGTATTGTGAGTCAAAAATTCAATTAATTAATATAATATAAAATGAATTTTTGTTGTTGTA
>NC_051847.1:141516482-141534068 GCF_002237135.1 Teleopsis dalmanni | reverse complement strand
ATTTCACCGGATTTGGGTAAAGCAGATTTGAAAGACATCGCTGAGGTTGTTACTAAAAAGAAATCGCAAATAGATGGTTTAATTGTATCGAACACTACAACAGACCGTAGTGATTTAAAAGAAACGACATTAGCTAAAGAAAATGGTGGTTTAAGTGGTGCACCATTACGTTCCAAATCCACTAAACTAATTGCAGAAATGTATCACCTTACAAATGGAAAAATTCCGATTATTGGTGTAGGCGGTATTGCCTCAGGGGATGATGCATTTGAAAAGTTGGAAGCTGGAGCATCATATTTGCAATTCTACACTGCTTTTATATACCATGGTCCACCAGTAGTATCACGCATAAAAAGTGAACTCTCAAATATTTTAAAAGAAAGAGGATATAATAATATTGAAGAAGTTGTTGGTAATAACTATAAAAAGTATCTAAATTAAAAATAAAATAACTACAATTAAAAATTATACATTTGAATTTATTAATTATTTCATAAATTTTAATTGTTAGCGGCTTGTATATTCAGTACCCGCCCTTCTAAAGTATGTGTATTTTGATTGGATGCACTATTAAAACCATCTCGAGTGCTAAACGTGACAAAGCCATAAGACTTTGAAAGTCCTTGTTGTTTATCAAAAACAACTTGCGCCGATGAAACGTGCCCAAATTTAGAGAAATATAACTGCAGCTCCTTGTTGCCAATAGTCCAAGGCAAATTGCCAACAAAAAGTTTATAAATGTTGCGTGTGGCACCAGACATTTTTTATTTCTTTAAATCTGTTCTCTTGTAATTTCTAATAGATGAATTGTATGCCCACCAGCAAATTCCAAAACGTCTATGCCGGAATACTTACCAATATCATCAATATTAACCTGTACAGCACAAAGGTTCCACTTTTTTAATAATGCTTCAATAGACCAATCTGTGCTTCGTTCTTGGTATGTGAATAGAAACTTTGCTTTTGGGTTTCGTTCCAGTAAAAATGATACGGTCACAATTATATCTTCAAACACTGTTGGATCATAAAAGCAATCAGCTGCTATTATAAAGTCCAAATTTTTTATTAGAAACACGCTACTTAAGAGAAGACCCCAACTTAATCCAATAACTTCTATATCTTGTCCTGGTAAGAGATTATTGGTTAGGCAAGATTTTTTTGTGTGTGCAAGTGACTTTGGTAATATGCAGTTGTCACTAAGAGTCACATGAGCACCACACTTTGCTGCTAGAATGCCTGGTAATGCGGTACCTGCACCTAACTCCAATATGTACTTTCCAGTAAGGGCTTGACGACGATCCCAAAGAAACCAAGCAAGTATAGATGCAGAAGGCCACGTGTAAAAGGAATAACCTCCTTGTAGTAACTGCAATATAACCAGAGTATTAGATAACCATAAAATTTTATGTTTATAATTTTACCTCAGGAATTTTTATTTCTAAATTATTTAGAATATCAGTAGTTCCTTCTTTAAGTTGTTCAACGCTCTCGCCGTTGTTTGAGCATGTGCTTATAGTAGAGAATGTAAATTTTCGTATGTGCTCTATTAAATCGCTGTTAACACTGCGCGGACACGGCGGTACGCTACTTGTTGCTGACGATGTCGAATTTGTTGTATTATCGTCACTGTCTTCATTTAATTGAAACCGCCCACTTGTCATAATAAAAATTTTTTTTTCTTTGTATTGCAAAATAAGTTATTAATTTAATAATAAAATAACTTGTTTTTGCATATTGAAGTTATATTAATTTATTATTCGCTTTTGTTAGATTTTTGTTTACATCTTTGTCAGTGTTGCCTAGCCATCAAAAGTACATAATCATTTACATGGGAATTAAATTAAGTTTGTACATATTTTGTTTAATAAAATATTTAACATATATTTATAACATATATATATAAAACATACATTCAATATATATAATTAATAAATTCACAGGCGCATTGTAGATTGATTAAGTCTACAATGTAATATATAGCAAACTAACCCAAACTACTTTCGCCGTGTGCGAGTTCCAGTAAATTGATAATAAATTGAGGGAAATAGTAAATTATGTTAGTATGGCAGCGAATGTTAGTATTTACCAGAATTTCGAGTAGGTAAATTAGATAAAAATTAAGTAAATTAGGTGTTACCATTGTGAAAATTTTAAAATATGTTTAATAAATAAATAAATAAATTTGAAAACTTTTAACCAAAAATAATAAATAAGTTCAATAAATAAATAAATAAATATTTACATAAGTTCAGTGCAAAAAATTCCAAGGAAATTTCAATTTTCTTTACCTCAATTTACTAGTACAGTACTAGTACATTGTAGCTGATACGATTTTAATAAATTTGTTTTATTATAATATCAGAGAGCGTCATCTACAATTTTATCTTAAGAATAATACCATAGAATATCGAAGAATGTAGTAAAGATTTAGTTTAGTTTTTTGTTTATAAACATTACATATATTCTACAATTGTTTCTTTGTGATATAAACTAAAATATTGTTACATTGTATTAATATTATATAATACCCTGATGACGACTATAGATTATAGTCCAAATATACTAGGAATAAAATCTTTTAAAAACAAAAAATTTTTTTAAAATATTATTATTTAACTATTAACCGATTAGCCCGTTAAAAAACAAAATTATTATTAAAAGTATTTGGTCATTAAATCAATAAATTATTGAATATTGATTTTCTTAATTATATGTATACCAGCTATATCAAGCATATTCAAGATGAAGTTCGACATAAAATATTTTTATATATATACATGGGCGTACACAGGTAGGGGAAGGGGGCCTCGCCTCCTACATTACAAAATGTTATTATTGTTTTAAATAAAAATTAATTACTGTTAACAAGAAAAGTTTAAAATTTGTCTTTTTTGTGATCAAAATCTAATTTTCAAGTTTTTAATGAGCTAGGGGTGAAATATACTAGCTAATATAAGCCAAAAAGAATAAAGGTGTAAAGAGGGGCTCCCTAATTTCGGCTCTGGGTACGCCCATGTATATACATTAAAAAAAACAAAAACATTCAATTGTTCATGTTATGTAGAGTGTCTCGGGTACGGCGTGAGTAAAATTTTTATTGTTTTTAATGAAATTATAAAATGGAGATTGAGAAAAAAACAATATGTCTGTTGAAATTCCGGCATGACAGCTGGCGTATTTGTGCCTCGGTACTAAAGCAAAGCGGTGTTGTTTGGTAATAAATATCTGAATATAATTATTATACTTTCCAATTATAAGGAAAGGCGTATAATTTTGTAATTACTGTTAACAATTATTATAAGATATTAGGTCTGTTCCACGAGCTACACATAGTAAACCATGAGTAAAACAGAAGTAAAGTACAAACTGAGAGCGTAACACAAATAAAGTGCCAGATTACGCTCTTTACACAAATTTTCATGGAACAGCTTTGTGTAAAGTCTGGTGAAAACAACAATTTTTTTTAAAACAAAACAGTAGAAATAGAAATTGAAAAATAACAGACAAACACATTTTGAAAACCAAAGAAACAAAACAACAAGCCAAATATTTTTAAATACTATTTAAAATTAATTTATTTAAAGTTAAATTTTGTTTTAATTCTCTGATATGCATTTTCGGCATAGCCCGAAAGGGTTAATTTTGCCGTGCTAGAGACGATTTACGTAACATGACCTGTAGACTTCTTATTGATATTATTGTTGAGTACACTATATCTCATTTTCGATTTATTACTCACTAATTGATTGTTGACTCTTGGCTTAATTCTCTTTACTGCTATTATTGACTTCTAACTTTTATCTAACTTATAATTGTTTTTCTAATACCGAAAATAGTTCGGTTTTTACAATTCATTTTCTTACATCCAATTATTTACATTATATAATTAAATTCTATTGGTTACACTATTTCTTACCTTCTATATGCTTACGACATGGATAAAACATGATTCTTAACAGTTAACATGCATATGGTAACCAACTGAGAGGACAAATCATATTGCATGCACAATTGCTTGCAATATGATCTTGTAAAACACTCGAAATTCGAGTTGAAAATTCAAATTGCCAAGCACATGCTGAAGTAATCACACTTCGCAAGCGATAAAATGCAATGACAAACAGAAGAGCCGAATTTTATTGTTTACTTTTTTTACTTGGGTCATAAATTATTCTTTTGAAGTGTTTTGGGTTAAAGTGTCAGATCACAATATCGCACACTGTGACTTGCGTGTGGTCATGCTTTGATATGACACTACATATGTTATGTGAACTTATTCCACAAATTTGTCGTCCAAAAGTTTTATATTACTTTGTATTAAACAAAATAAAAGACAAAACGCAGCATTATATTTTTTGTTTAAGAATCTATCCTACACACAAAATAACGCTAGCTGTTTACACACTTCTGAGTGCACCAAAACGAACTCACTGTTTATGCTGATTCAGCTATGACCAATAAAGTCAAGTTGAACATAGCATTCTTTTTTTAGTTGATGAATAATGTTGCACTTATGATTCCTCTTATAGAAATCAACTTACATACGACAAATACCACCACACTTATTACAAGAATGCAAATATCAGCATAACTGGAGTGGTTTGATTATCTTTTGCTGGACATTTTCGGTTTAGTACTAGTCAAGCTAACAAACAAACTGGTCGTAGTTCTCTATACATAATAGGTATATATTATACAAAATAATATTATTTTTTGAATCGATTTTGAATAAGATCTGCGCACGTAAATGTTGTATTGTTGACTAAAATATATTTAACACTTCTTAAATTTTCATGAAAGACAAATTAATTTAATATATCAACATTACTATTTTGTGTCGAGAATTAAATGAATACAAATTAATTTTACTTTTATGACCGTTTACGAATTCGAGTAAATTGAGGGAAATAGTAAATTATGTCGGTATGGCAGCAAATGTTGGTATTTACTAGAATTTCAAGTAGGGTAAATTAGATAAAAATTAGGTATTACCATTGTGAAAATTTTAAAATAAGTTTAATAAATAAATTTGAAAACTTTTAACAAAACATAATAAATAAGTGCAATACATAAATAAATATCTCCATTTAAATATCCATTTACTCGAACTCGCATACGACCTAAATAAATAAATAAATTTGAAAACTTTTAACCAAATATAATAAATAAGTGCAATAAATAAATATTGCATTTTAGCAGTGCAAAAATAACTCAACACGGCCTATTTACATGATTTTAAGAACAATATTTTTAGCACCAAATATATGCACATTTTTGAATTTAAAAAAATAAATGCATTTATACAAATAAATTCGAGTGTCACTACAAATAAAATCAACTCTAGATTTCGTAAGATGTCAAAATTCTTATTAAAACAAAAAATATATGTGCAAGCATTCTTTGCCCAACATATTAATAACATTGTTTTTGTATAGATGCCGTTTCTTTTAATTAGCAACAACTGATGTTGGAGCTTTAAAATGGATGAAATAAACGATTTCTTCAACTTTAGCAAACCTTTAAAGCGGGTGGGAACTTCTCACCATGGTGCTTATCGTGATAATTCCAGAACAAGCGCAAGTTTCAAAAATATAAAGGTAAAAGTTGAACGTGAAAAAGAAGTGCAAGAATATGATAACACATTAAAGAGACGCCAGGAGACACTAATGAACAAAGTAAATATTCACATATATATATACATATATATTTAATATATTTAACAAAATAACTTAAGCTAAATAATGATACGGACGATGATGACATGCCAAGCTGTTCGAAAATGAATAGCACTTTAAATGATATAAGTGATGACGAGGACGTCGATATGGATGTCAAGCCTCAAATAGATGACATTTATGATAAATATAACTTTCTACGTGATCATAACAAAAGACTTCCAATTCACGATAACAAAGAAGTTATAATTGCAAAGATTCGTAAACATCCCGTTGTTATTCTTCAAGGCGAGACTGGCTGCGGTAAAACTACACAAGTAAGTAATTGAAACTATTTTTAATTATTTCATAGATTTTATTTTTTTCAAAGTGTTCCCAAAATATAATATTATTATTGTTGCAAAATTTTCAAAATATAAACTCATGAAGTAATATTTTCGTGCTTAGCTTAAATAATAAAATATTTGAAATACTATATTCATTATTCGTATATTCATCATTCATTATATGTTATATGTTTTGAAGTTTAATAATTTCTCTCATTCAATTTCATCGTTAAGGTCTGCTGATAACGGATTTGTCATAATTTGACGTACATTTGTTCTGCCCTTATAGTTACCGGCACGTTTGCCTGTTGTATCGGCTTCTGACAGTATCGGACTGGTTATTTTTTTATGAGCTTTTCTCTTTAAAGCATTCCTTGAATTTGGAATCACTTTAGTATTGGTGGTGTTAGTACTATCAGTTTCATTAGATTCAAACATTTTAGACATATCTTCACACACTTCGTTTAATTCCTTAATAGCTTGTGTCGGCGGCAAAGTTAATTTATTTAATTTATAATTTTGAACTAGATCGCTTTTTACATTATTATATATCTGTTCCACTTTACTCAGTGGTACTGTAACATTTGTATTTAATATTACATCCTTGAACTCACATTTCAATGAACTAGCTCGTTTCAGTTGTCCATTGGTTGTGTTTGTACAATCAATATGATCATAATTGACAAGATCTTCTAGGCCACTTAAAAAGTCAGTGGCACAAAATCTAAATGCATTGCACTTCACCATTTTCCAAAATACATATTCTACTTCATTACGAACTGGAGTCTCTGTTATAGCATCGATAAACATCTTAATTGTTGTAAATGTTTCTATACTTAATTGAATTTTAACATATTCCTTAGTAGGCTGTTTAAAATATACTGCATACATCAAAAAGAGCGCTCCTACACGTTGCTTTTGAAATTTTTTTTCATCTGAAGTCCATCTCTCTTCACCACAAATGCATCGTCTTGTAAACTGCAGAATTGCTGTTGTTGTTTGTAATAATTCAGTTGTTGACGTTTGACTGTAGTATATATTATAGAACTTCAATTTAAGCCATTCTTTACTAAAGCCTGTAAACGAGTCATCATCGTTATTAACGAATTGATCAATAACACTTCTGCAATCTTGATAAATTCCAGCTTCCATACTTAATGAAAAAAGTATTTATTGTGTTTTGTTTTATTTTGCTGCATCTTTTGGCAAGTGTCAATAATAACAAAAAAAACAAAATAAGGGTTGTAACGTCATTATAAAATAAAAAAGTAGTATAATAGTACTATTAAATCTGTTCCCATAGGTACTTGTAACTTTTCACTTCAGTTTTGCCTCTTTTGTTCCCGTAATTAAAAGCTAATTAAATTATTAATAGCGAATTTTGATTTTGTAATATACAAAATTTACTTGAATTTTAATTAAAAAATTTCTTCAAGTAAAGGCGAAAAACAACTGATTACTGTTAGTATTAGTATTATAAATATTAATATAATAGTTAAATAACATTTTTAATGTTATAATGAAATTTGTATACTAAGGTCGTGTGCGAGTTAGGCGAAGTTGCGTTCTAAATGAGGGAAATACTAAGTTGTGCCGATAATGTAGTGATGTGTCGATACGTGTTGATAAATGGCTAAATGTGTGCAGTGCAAAAAATCCCAAAAAATCTCCCATTTGGTTTAGCATCAATTTAGCCTAACTCGCACACGTCCTAAATCAAATTCAAATTTAATTCAATTCAAATAATTAATTCAAATTTAATTTAATTCAAAAATTTAATTTAATTTGAAATTGAAATTCAATAATTTAAGTGAACACATTTCTATTTAAGTGGAAAATCAGTTAAAGTGTCATTTTTTTTTGTTTCGTTGCGAAAAATAATATAAATATAGGCCGTGTGCGAGTTCGAGTAAATTGAGGTAAAGTAAATTGAGATTTCCTCGGGATTTTTTGCACTGCACTTATGTAAATATTTATTTATTGTACTTAATTATTATTTTTTGTTAAAAGTTTTCAAATTTACTTATTTATTTATTAAACATATTTTAAAATTTTCACAATGGTAATACCTAATTTTTATCTAATTTACCCTACTTGAAATTCTGGTAAATACCAACATTCGCTGCCATGCCGACATAATTTACTATTTCCTTCAATTTACCATCAATTAACTCGAACTAGCACAAGGCCATTGTAAAATTTATATACAGCAACCAATTTTAGCCAAAATACAATTACTTTAACAATAAGAAGTGAATAGAATATCTAAACCAAGTCTGCTGCTATTCAAATTATGTTCTACTCTTCAATATCACACCAAACTTTTAAAGAAGTTATTTAGTTTGTGCTAGTTTTTAAATATATAAATATACAGTCTAAACGGTATTGAAACAAATAATAACTTTTTCACAAACTGTAAAATATAGATGAAAAAAAAACCATTGTTATAATTAAGATTAAATTTAATAAAAAAAAATGTCAAATTAAAAATGGTGATATTGCCAATCAAACAAAACGATCTGCAGGAATGAAAACGTATGATTTTCTAGATTTATATTTCGACTATCTTCAATAGTCATTTCCAGGGAAACTCCCTGAAGAAACTCTTTAAAGATGACAGGGAGATGACGATATGTCGGAAAAATATTTTAATATAATATAAATTGTTTTTAAATATAAATAATAAATTACAATTTTTTTATTTCTATTTAAATGACCAATTAACCCGTTTTTTAATTATTATATAATATTTTTGGTCACAAATAAAAGAATTAAATTCTTTACAATATTTTCTGATATTTATTATCAAATAAATTTCGAAACGTCGGTGATAGTTATATAGACCACTATATAATAATAAAAACTGATCTATAAGTTTTTATTATTTAAATTTTAAATTTTAAAAAATTTAATTTAACAACTACTCTACATTCAAAATAACATTTCATCAATTTCTTTATTTACAGGTTCCGCAATATATACTGGATGATGCATTTACTCGTAGGCAATTTTGTTCAATTGCTTGCACCCAGCCTAGAAGGATTGCAGCATTATCCATTGCTCGTCGAGTTTCAAGTGAACGAAATTTGGAACTTGGCTCCTTAGTGGGCTATCAGGTAATATCTTACTTTTCTTTTTTCTGCATTAATATTAATCCTTACCTTAATCTTTAACTATGTTAGATTGCATTGCACCAAACCACTTCTGCGGATACACGCATACTGTTTTGTACTACGGGCGTATTGTTGCAAAAAATTATTACAGCAAAATCATTATGTGCATTCACTCACATTTTACTTGATGAAGTTCATGAACGTGACCAAGAAATGGATTTTTTACTCATAGTCATAAGGCATCATTTGGCAACAACATCAAAACATGTGAAGATTGTTATGATGTCTGCTACTATTGATACGTCAAAAGTAATAATTCTGCAAAAATTATAAATGAGTCGCTTTTTAAAAGATTTTATTTCTAGTTTGCTGAATATTTTAAAATACGCAATGTTGCTGCACCAATAGTTCGTGTCGATACTCGGCGTTTGTACAGCGTGAAAGAACACTATTTGGATGATTTGGCTCGCATAAACATTAATGTATATTTATTAATAATAAAAAATATAAATTAATAATTCATGTTTCCAAAAATGTATTTATAGCATGTTGAACCTGAAGAGGGTAAACCAAACATAAGCCCAGAATTGTATACCGTAACATTAAAGTTGGTTATTGTTATTGATAACATAGAAAAGGAAGAAGCTATGTTTTCTCTTGAACCATCTTCTGATCAAAGTTCTATTTTAATATTTTTACCGGGATTGAATGAAATTGACTTGATGCTTGTTAAATTACAAAGATTAAACAACGAAACGTAAATATATAAAATACAATTAAGTTTTAAAATTTTTTATTATATATACTGCTCATATTTTTAGTAATGTAAAGCTGATGCCTATACGTTTACATTCCTTAATATCAACTGAAGAACAAAATAAGATTTTTACCTCCGTTCCAGGATTTCGAAAGGTTATTTTGGCCACAAATATTGCAGAAAGTTCTATTACTGTACCGGATGTAAAATATGGTATGTTACATACATATATTTAATAAATATTTTCGACTTATAAAATTATTAACTGATTAATTAATGCCGTAGAATATTATTACAATATTACTTTGAAACACCTTCGCATTACTGTATCAGTGTAGTTTACTATATATGCAGATATACAGACTTTTTCATCAAATTTTTTCCATTATTTTATTATTCATAAATATTATTTTTTATATTTCTAAATATCTTCATAAAATGTTCAACATGATGAGGGTAAACTTAACATAAGCCAAGAATTGTATAACTCTTGTTTATTGGGATTGATAATATAGAATAAGAATAAAATTTATTCAATATTACATATCTTATTTCAAACCCTTGGATTTACATTTTTGGTAAGACTTTATATGCTTATAATTTCAATATTAAATGAGTTTACGTTCCAGAGTACACTATATATAAAATTGTAAATATCAATGACAAAAAATTTGAATTAAAAAATTTATAGTTTGATTAACTGCATCTACATCGATAGCTTTTGCAGTGAAACGAACATATGTGAGGTCGAATACAAGTGTAAACTAAAAGCCCTCCACAGATGTAATGTACTTTTCAAGGCTACAGTTGCATAGCAATATTGCTTTTGATAGGCCATCGCTTAATTTGTCCCAAGATGAACGACGTCTTTTTCGTGCCGTAAGTACTGTCCTAGCGCAATTGAGGTCAGTATATGGTTACGAAATTAATCTCATTACAATATATCTATATTTAGTAGTAGAAGTCAGGTGTTATATGGGATTCGGTTTTTGTTTAGTGATTAGTGGGTTACTTTCTGTTAAAACCAGGGAATCTTTATAACCGGTTTATGTATGTATCAGCATTTGATGTTGTGATCAATATGATCTTCAATTTGCAAGTTCTGGATCTGCTGGAAGTGCAAAAGGGAAGAAGATATTCATATTGAGGAAAATAGTAGCATATATGTTGTGATAGAATAACTAAGTAACATTTTTTGAAATCTAGTTGGGTTACATAAATTAAAAAAAGATAGATTAATTACCCTAAAACTGTGAAATTTATTGTTTTTGTTGTTGTAAGTCTGTTCATATTCCTATCAGTCCTCAGTTAACCTAGCAAATAAAAAAACATGAATAATCTATAAGAGCAATATAAGTATAGAAAGATATACATAAAGTACAATAAGTAGATAGTAAATAGTATGAAATGATGATGTGAATATGAATAATAAATATTTCTGAATATAATTTGAATGGTTTAAGATTGGTTTGGAAAGAAGTATAAATGAATTTTTGACACAGTAAAACAAGTGTTATCCCATGTTACCGTTTTCTTCCTGAGAAATGGAGGAATACGTGTTGAATACTGAATTGTCATAAATGCTCCTTTCAGGTGCAGTTACTCCATGACTGCTGCTGCTTGGTTGTTAATGGAGTATTAAGCAAAATTGTTAATCATATAAAAAGCAAAGTAACAGAACACGCTATTCTGCAGCGATAAGCTTCTCATCATACAAAGAAAAAGAAATATTGTTGATTACTAACATTCTGTGTGTTACGTAGCCCAGTTTTAATGTTCCTACAATGTTGGACCCACTATAATATTTTTCAAAATTTTCCAAATTCAGCATTATTTATTTCAAGCATGTTTAATATAAAAAGATAAACGCTATTTATAAAAATCCGTGTTTTCTGTTTCGTGTAGAGAGTGTGAGCATGCTTCTAGAGTTTTAACTAGAGTTTTATTTTTTTTACTTTGTTTACAATATTTTTCAATAAGATATGTCAATTCTTTTGAATTATTTATCTTTATGATTATTATACTCTGGATTGATTTTTCATATTTGCGAAAAGTGGAAATTCGACAGAAGTGATGGTAACGAAACTTCATGGCTGGTGAAGTGTTGTTTCGGTATTTAGATTCAGTCACATGAAATAATTTTCTCCAAAACCGTTTTCATAAACGTTTTCGATAAGGATTACAAAAAATTGAATTTTTGTTGATATAATTGTATGTAGCTTAATTAATTTATTCATTTATTAATTAATTTAACGTATTTACAAAATCTAAACCGATCAATTTTATTTTAACAAAGAATATCTATACTCATTCATATTTTATGAAAATATAAATATATTTTTTTTCTTACAGTTATTGATTTTTGTTTGACGAAGCACATGGTAGTAGACACCTCTACAAATTTTAGTTCACTGAAAATGCAATGGGCATCCAAAGCGAACTGTAAACAAAGAGCTGGTCGCGCAGGCCGTTTATCTTCTGGACGTGTATACCGTATGGTGTCAAAATATTTTTATACTGTATGTGTGTCAATTGAAATTCACTTTAGTATACTTAGTACTAATATGTACATTTTTTACAGAATTACCTATATGAGTACAGTGAACCTGAAATGCTACGTTGTCCTCTGGAAACAGTTATTCTAAAAGCTAAATTATTAGAATTAGGACCACCAACAGATGTTTTAAGTCTGGCAATGGATCCACCCAATCTTTTAGATGTGACAAACACAATTTTAACCTTAAAAGAAATAGGTGCTCTATACACGCATGTAAATGGACAGTATAAAGTACAAGATGGTGATTTGACATTTATTGGTCGAATAATGGCTGCTTTGCCTATAGATGTGCATCTTTCACGTTTAGTTGTATTAGGTTACATGTTCAGCGTACTAGAGGATACTATTATTATGGGTAACTAAAATAAATTTTTGCTAATGATGTGGAGAATTCATGATTTATTTTAATCTTCTTTAAAGCTGCTGCATTAAGTGTTCGGTCCATTTTTAAATATCCTATTAGACAAAAAGAAAAAGAGGCTGAATCTCATATACGCAAACTTCTTTGGGCAGATGGTACTGGTTCTGATTTGATCGCTATTTGTAGAGCTTATAAGGTATAAAAAATTTTTAAAATCTACATAACTGTGTAAATAAACCCTTACTGTAAAAAATGTGATGTTACTGCTCTTCTCAATATAAAATACAAATTTTTTACTAGTTTAATAACAGTTCAATCAAGCACGGAAACTAAGCTCTTCCTTTCTTATCTATACGTGAGAAAAAGAGAGAAATAGTGACGATTGCTATTGATAAAACTGATACTCTTCTGATGAAATTTTTTTTTGCTGAAGTAGAATATAGAAAACTGCTCTCAGTGTTTTCCAGTCCCGCAAGAATTACTGCATTGTGACCTTCAAATATTATTGGTTGACCAAATAATATCAAATAATAATGATTAAATAAACAAAAGTATTCTACATAAAGTCCTAACCCAATTTCTTAAACTGCTGATTTATGAACATTTTCTGCTGGAACATTGTCTTTAATTTTTATGACAGATACTAGCTAACATATCGTTAATTTACTGAATCTTACAGTCAAGTTAACATAGTTCATTATTCATTTAAAAGCTATAATCATCATACAACATTTCAATCTAATTGATATTACAAGTTACTTCAATATAATTAGAGATACTAGAGAGAAACCAGACCCTTTTAAAGGTGCACTCATGAGAACTATATTTTCTGACTATTACACAGAAAATTCCTTCCGATGTTCGTAGTAGATTTCACAAATAACTTTGTTAGAACTGTGTCGTTAAACTAAAACTTACTGAATGGAAATCTTCCCTATAGAAAACTCGATCATTTAAGATGAACATCCTTAATTGTTCATGTAAGTCGGAGTTCTTAAATTATGTAGTGTATGCCAAAACTATATATCATCTATATTTAATGTCCAAACTGGATTAGAAATATGAATTTATAATTATACAGCGAGTGTTGGTTTTCGAACAGTAGTGAACTACAAGAAAAAAAAATTTATTTTTATATTATTTTAATTAATTGAATTTTTGGCTGACCATACAGCTGTTTCGAGTATTGCCAAATACCTATCATCAATAGTCTTGCAAGTAATTCTCGTGCCCTGTCAAATTTATAGCTCAGAGTCAGTGTTCCTTAACCAACTGACCCAATGCGGTACTTGTCTTTTATGTACGCACATTTTTCTGGAGTTTTGTTAATTTACTGTGAAAGTTTTATTAACAAATTCACTTGCTGTGTTTATATTAGAACGAAGTCATAAACCAGCTGTAGAATAATTGAATTATTTAGTTATATTTATATTTTTAATTGTTAAATTTCAATTCTATTCTGTTTGTAGAGGCATTATTTGTTGCATGATTTATATATTCTTTCTTATGTGTAGGACCTAATCTAGGAACGTAATACAGAGAAAGGCATGCTTATGTTACTCTACGAGTCGCACGGGCGAATTACGATATTTATTTATGAACTCTCAAACATTTTTATTGTTACAGTGTTGGCTAGGAAATCGTGAGCAACATTCAGTAATGGAAGAAAGTGAATCTATCTGGGCAAGACGCTTTTATATAGACTTGCGTTCACTGAAGGAAATGTATTTATTAGTCCAAGAAATAAAAGAACGTTTAGAAGCTGTAGGCATAAAAGAGCAAAGCTCATACCAACGTGTTTTTTGGTTTGATCGAGAAAAAAATATTATATTAAAAGTTGTGATTGCTGGTGCGTTTTATCCAAATTATTTTATACACTCTAAAGTAAATGATATTGACCATGATCGTGGTATAAACCACATTTTGAATGGAAATGACGCACTCAGTACTGTATATTTCACAAAGTTCGATTCATTTCGTATTGGACAACTATATATTCGTTCGATTAAATCACTTTTTAAGGGTGTACTTATTTCACCAAAAAATATTCAAATACGTTTTCAACCTGGATCTCAGCGAGTTTTTGCGACATTTGTTGATAACGACGAAGATGAAAAAGACGGAAATCGTCTCACAGTTCCCGGTATTATACGCCCGGAAATTTTCAAAGCATTATTATTACGCAGCATGAAGTTACAGTGTACGATCCCAGTACTTGAATCTAAGTATGAAGGCAAATATGCTGAAGAGCGAAATCTCGGTGTAATGAACTGTGGTCAATGGGTGTCAAACAAATCAAATATATTAAATCCTGATTTAATGGTTTTACCAACTCTTTTTGTAGAAAACGTAAGAGGTTATATAACACACGTGAGTAATTATATTAGAATATTAATATTATTTAAACATTATATCTATAACATTTTATAAAAAAAATTTTAGGTTGAAAGCTGTACTAAATTTTTTTTTCAACCATTATCTGAAATGGAACGTTTACGTGAAATTAGACTTATATTAAACGATAGTGATGAGAGTAAAACAATTCGTCGTTATGAATATCCGTCTAATATTTCAATTGGTATGCATTTATCTGCACCTTTTGATGGTGAAAACCAACGTGCTAAAGTGCTAAGTGCTATATGTTCGACCCGACGACATGTTCAATTTAAAGTGAGTTATTTTAGAATTGTGTTTAGTCATCATTATGTAACGTAACGTAACGTAAATTTTAAGGTATTGTTTATTGATTATGGTGTTGAAAAAGTGGTGGAGTTTGAAACTTTACGTCCATACCCACATCGTTATATGTCAGTTCTAAATATACCCCCGCGAGTATTCGAGTGCCGTTTAGCACATATTCAACCAAGTGAATTACATAATAATAACAACAGCTGGGCAGATGGAGCTAATGATATCCTAAAAGAAATTTCCAATTCCGGTATAGTTAGCATAAAGATTTTTTCACTTGTAGATAAACTGGCAAACGTCGAGATACATAGTGATAATGGTGGATTACATGAGATTTTAGTCCACAAAGAATTAGCACGAAAATCAGAGGAAAGTTATGCGTCAAAGGTATATTTTTGAATTGCATTTGATGAAACTTTACTTAAAATTGTTTAAAAAATATTTCAGATGGATCATGATACTCGCCGTCGTAAGCAAGCTGTTTCTAGATGTTTAAGTGAGGACGATATCGCAAAGGAAAATTTAGATTATCTAAATTCAATACAATTAGATCTTGATGTAGAGGTTGATCCTCCACCAGCAGATATATGCACCAAAACAGTTACATTAAAAGGTCCATTTAGTCCACTGGAAGTGAAAGTTTTTAGTGCAACACGCGCTGGTGCTTGGAAAAATGTATTAATTGAACGAGACTCAATTAATAATATATTACTTGATACCGACCCTTACGATTTACATGAACGTCTAGTAGTTGCTGCGTCTGTCAGTGAAAATCAAAATGGAGATTCACTTACAGCACGATGTACAACAATAATGCCAAATATACATGGATTTTCAGCCTTAATGACTCTGCTTTTTTGTCCGCGTGTTCAAATTAAGTGCAATAAACAACGCACAAAATTTGTATCTATATTAGCTGGGTTAGGGTTCGACGAAGAAACTCAGGAACCATTATATGAAGAACACGATATCGTATTAAATTTAGATGTGGACTTATTACCTGCTGATATAGAACTGGTACAAAAGCTGTTTTCATTGTTTATTGATAAAATTATCATATTTATATTTATTATTATATAATAAAATTGTTTAATTTCAACGATTTGAATATTTTACATTTTATTAGATAAATCAAATACGTTACTGTATGGACTCGATCATTTACACAGATCCTGATGATTCGAAATTAAGTGTGCCAATAAAACAACGAGAAGATCTGTCAGCCAAAATTAAAAGTCTTTTGATAAGGTAATTTGTTTTTAATTGCTTAAAATGCATAAATTTTTGTTTTATAAATTATTTTACAGGCTTCTAAATAAGAATCGAGATTATATAGAAACACAGAAAAATTTTAGTGACAATGAGTGGCAAAAATTTGACGATGCAGATTTATTATCTGTTAATGATGTCTATGGTCATCGCACAATTTTCCCAATGCATAGTATACTGAATTTATGTACGGAGAAATTTGAATCAATGCATGCTTTGGGTCTTCATTGTAAAGAATTGTATGAGCAAAGCAACTTGTAAGTAATAAGATGTGGGAAAAAGTACTGTAAGTTAATTTCTTTAATATATTTACAGCGGTGGTTACATAAATCCAATCACATGTCGACTATGTAATCAGTTATTGGAGAATATAAATCAATTGCGTTTGCATCTACTATCCCAGTTACATCTTGACCGCGAGAAGCAAATTAACTTCAAAATGCATTAAACACATAATTAAAATTTATCTTAATCATTTTTTTTAATCATTCAAAGAATTTAAATAAGAAAAATTTTTTTTAAGAAGTGAATATATCTCAATTTTTTTAAACTTCAAGCAAATTAATTTTAAAATTTATTAAATGCATAATTAAAATTTATTCTAATTATTTTTTTTTTCAAAGAATTGAAATAAGACAAATGTATTTTTAAGAAACGAAGACAATTTTTTTTTTAAATATATTATTTTAATCTTTTCACTAATTATAGACTATATACTATATACGTACAAAAATTTTGTCTATATTGTTTAAAAAAACAAAACACAATGTAATTACGAGTCAAAATTAAAAATAAAATATAGTAATATGAATTTTTGAACATTTTTGATTTTAATTATTA
>NC_051847.1:141495247-141516382 GCF_002237135.1 Teleopsis dalmanni | reverse complement strand
ATTTATATTGCTTATATATATGTCGTTGTTACTCTCATTGTTATAGCCCTTTTATTTTCCAAGTAATTTTCCGTACTGTACAAGTACTATTTTCCTTTTCCTTAGCTATATTCTCTCATTTTATTTAAAAGTTCATATTTTTTGCAACTCATTAATGATATGTTTATTTATAATTATTTATTGCGTTATAATTTTTTTTTCATGTTTCTACTTATATATTCTATAAACATACATATATATTCTATAAATATTCTATTCTATGTAATTCTTTATATAATTTTTAATTTGTTCAATTTATTTTTTATTTATTAAAAATTTAATTAAAATTTTTAAAATTTATTTTTTTATAATTTTCTTCTTTTATTATTTTATTTTTAAATCCTAATATGTATATTTTTTGACTTTTTTTATTATTAATTGTTATTATTATT
The DNA here is from genome assembly GCF_002237135.1 of Teleopsis dalmanni. NCBI lineage: Eukaryota > Metazoa > Arthropoda > Insecta > Diptera > Diopsidae > Teleopsis > Teleopsis dalmanni. Next base: position 141,515,951 of record NC_051847.1, on the reverse strand, counting down.
ATTAAAAAATATAATATTTTTAATCTTAATGTGTTTCTTTTTTGTAATATATATTAACATTATTTACTTCACCCTTTTCGGTTAATTTAATTTTTAATAAATTTTTAAATTTAAGTTTAAATTTTCATTTTTTATGTAATATTTATTATATATGTAGGGTATGTTTATGCAGCATAACCGTGTACCAACACAAGAGAGCAGAGCAACATAATTCTTTTGCCGCGACTACAAAAAGAGTTAGTCGCTTTGTAGTGCTCAGCAAGAACGGTCAAGTGATGCGGAACAGTTTTATCAAATATCCATTATAAACTTAGTTTAAATTTAAAAAAATGAATAAACTAAATTTCAATTTAATAAAATCCCACATATACATCAAAATATATTTCGAATACAAAACCAAAACCAGTAAAAGAAAACAACAATTTTAAATCTTATTTTAAACATATTTTCTAACTTATAAATAAATATATATTTATATTAAATTTTATTATCACATTTTATTTTTAACATTTTTCATTTATTTTCATATTCATTTTTGTTATTATATAATTTCACATATTAATTTTATTTTATTTTTGATTTTATTTATTGTTATATTTTATTTTCTACATTTAATTTTAAATTATTCCTTTTTAACTTAACAAATGGTGTGGTGAGGAAGAGTCTATGGAACATCTGATCACCAAGTGTGTTTTCGAAGACCTTCGAAAACTCCCCCCGAAGGATTCGGTTTGATTCCTCGAGTTACTAAATATCTAAATACAAAAGGGTGCACAATAGATCAAACTGGTCGCAGTGCATAGGAGCCTTAGCGTAACCCGAACACCCTAAACGCCATTACCAACTTAACAAATACATATAATTTAATATATTTAATTTTTTATTTAATTATCTTTGATATTATTTTTATCTTTGATAGTATTCATATACTACTTAATATATATTAAGTTATTTATTTTTTATTATTATTTATTATATATATTTTTATATTTATTATTTTTTATTTTTTTAATTATTTTCTGTTTGTTGTTCCTATTTCCTTTATATGCTTTTTTATTATTTCTTATAATTGTTTAATTTATAATTGTTATTTTTAAATTTTTAAAAATAATTTTATATGGTATTTATATTATTTCAATTTATATTTTTTATTTTGTTATTTTGATTTTACTCTTTTGTTAGAATATTTTCTATTTTGGTTTGAATTCGAATGAATTTATTTTTGTGGTTTCAATTGTATAATTTTATTTTAATAATTTAATTGTATTTATATTTTATCTACAATTCATTTGTAGTTTGTAGATTTATTTTGTAAAACAAAATTACACATTTTGTTATTTTTTATACCTTTTATTTTAAATGTAATATCAAGTATTTTTGATTATTATATAAAATACTCTTTGTAATATCCTCTTTTTTACGTTGAAATTCTATATTACATTCTTTACATTATTATTATCTTCCAAAATAAAATGTTATTGTTTTGTTCTAATTCTTATAATCATTTTGTTTATTTTTTTCTTTCAGAATTATTATGGACTGCACCTGAATTACTTAGAATGGAAAACAATCGTCCACCGGAAGGCACACAAAAAGCAGATGTGTACTCTTTTGGCATAATTGTACATGAGATTACAACACGACAAGGACCGTTTTATTTGGGTGAGACTGAAGACGAAAAATCTCCACAAGGTAATCATAACTAAACAAAAACAAAACTTTAATGTCATTTAGTCAAAAAATGTCATTTAAAAGATAAAAATTAAATAATATATACTATGTTTTAAAATTTCCTGCAAAACTATGAATCTCTTACAACAAAAAAATACTCTTTAATATATGTTTAATATTACTAAAGTTTAACAAAAGTCTTATTAAAATATAATTGACGTTTTTAACTTTTAAAAAAAAAATTTAAATATTGTCCTAAATATTGTTCAGTTCCATTCCTTTCTATTCAAATTAAAAATATCTTTAAAAAATGGAAAACAACAGTTTTCGATTAAATTTTCTTCATCGTCGTACCAATTGTGGATTTCCTTTCTTGGTAATTTCTGCTTTAGTTCCAATTTTCTGAGCCAACCAAGTCGGGATTGTTCCAAGTCTTGTTTCTTTAATAAAATAATTCTTGCGTTGCCAAAAATTATATCACAATCAGTCGGTTTCGTCTGTAAATTCACTATAAATAAAAAAAATTAATTAGAAACTTTTTATACTATGACAGGAAATTTATCTTTGAATTGAAAAGAGAGTAAAGCTTTTTTAAAGAAAGTAAACTTTTAGATTAAAAAGTGAATATTTGAATTTAAAAATTTCCTTATCAAACATAATCAATCGATTTTAACAAAAAAATATTGCCTGAATACCCCTATTATAATTTTTAATTATTATATACATATATTCTTCATATCTTTGCGCCACTGATACGGCTATAAGCATCATAATGCAAAGCTCTTTAAACAGACTTGGAGTAAGCAATCCATGCAAAGTAAGTTTTCAAATATATACGATTCCTGGTACTTGCAGTCTCAAAAAATTATTTACGAATAATTAAATACAAGAAGTGTTTTCAAGACCACTGATGATAGGTGGTCAGTATTTGGCAATACTCGAAACAGCTGCATGGTTAACCAAAAATTCAATTAATTAAAATAATATAAAATGAATATTTGTTGTTGTAGTTCACTACTGTCCGAAAAACCTCTTGTTAAATTCAGTAAATTTTATAAAAATTACACTTTTCACGGGTTCAATCGTTGATACTTCCGTCCTCAAAAAACTATTTACGAATAAGTAAATATAAAAAATAATAATAAAATATTATTGCTGTGATTTAATATCTTTTATCAAAATATCTGCACACACTCTCTTTAAAATTTCTTGTTTTAAAAGTTGCCTACGTTAGTGGCAAAGATATAAACTACCACCACAAACCAAATTCATGATTCAACAAAAGGAATGAATATTCAAAATTATTGATAAAATTCGAACTTACTGCTTTTCTTCAACTTCTTGTAGTCCAAATTAAGTTGTGGTCGAATGCCATCTACTTTATTTTTCAAACTGTACTCATAACTGATGCCATCCAGAATGTACGAGTTTTGATAAATTAATTCTGCGCTTGGAGTGGCTTTCACTATTGGCAAAACCTCAAACAATGGTAAGGTATGCGGAATATCAAATCCTTTGGATTTCAATAATTTCGCAAACATAGATGCGTCAGTGGCGGTTTGTTTATAACTGACTTCACTTCGTAACTTTTCTTGAATATCGCTGAAAGTTTGTTGCGAACTAACATCACTCCCTTTAGGTGACAGAAGTACTTCCAAGTCACTGGAAGAATACTCATATCTTCTATATTGATGCTTTCTTGATTTAAGTTGTTTCGAACTCTTTTTCGATTTTAATTTTTTTTGCTGTGGAAAATTATACCCTTCCAATTTCTCCAGTTGTTCCCTTTGCTCTTGATTTTTGAGTTTCTGTCGTTGTGCCTTCAAGTAAATGGAAGGCCCAGCATCAAAATGACTGCCACCAAGATCGAAATTCTTCAAGTCAAGGAAACTATTTGAATCGAATAAGCTTTTACGTCTTGTTGATAAGTGATTTGATCTCAGTTCTTCAGTTGAGCAGAGCGGTGATAAATATTTATGTTCATTTGTGGAATTATTATCATATTCACTCTTTTTAGACTTTGCACGCTTCTGTTTAATACTTTTAATACCATCCTCATTGTGTATATCTGATGGATACAAATCTTTAGGATAAACATATTTATTATTTATCCGAAAACGCTTAACTCTATCTTGATCTTTTTGAGCCATTTTTTCAAAATTAATATTAAATATCAGATTTTTAGGGGAGTATAGAAATTAATTAAAAATATATTTCAACGCTTTGTTTTTGTTTGTTTATAAAATTATAAACATTTTTTTAAAACATGTTTTGTGAAGTTCTTATATTGGTAATGGAGTTTAAATCATGGCATGTTATTTGTTAAAATATATATTTTGATAGTTTAAAATATTGATAGTAATTGCTTGTAAAAACTAATAGAACTTTAAACTAATAAATAAGGGCCATAATATGGATATAACACAAATTGCGAAGTTAAAGAAAATTCCTCAATGGTATCACAACCTGTTCCAGGCCTATCTAAGTACCGATAAGTACGTATATTCGGGACTGTAATATTAATAAAAGTTACAGTAATAATATAATATAATATTCTTTTAATTGACTTAATTATTACATTCGTTAGCTGATAACTTACCTACGACTTCTGTTACCTTCACTGACTCATAAATTTTTTGGTATGTTGCGTAGTTTTCAACTTGATATTTAGTCTTTGGTGTATTAATTTCAATATTATAATAATAAAGAAATGTACATTTTCTTTGGATTAAAATTGGGGCTACTAAAATAAAAAGCTCTGTTTCTTGCATTTTGATAGTGTTGGTACCCATATATAATCATGTCAAATAAACATAAGTCACTACGAAAGGCGATGAAATTTTGCAACTGGTGGAGCAAGACTGACACGCAAACTATCAGAAGATAGTGGAAGCATTTAACATTAACAACATAACAATTTCAAATCATTTTAACAGAGCAAACTACATGATGACCTTCCACCGCATGAGTTATTTCAAAAAAAATTGATTGATCGAATTATGATCAGTGAAACAGTGCTCTAACGCAATAAAATCGAACTATCTAGAACCTACTTATTATGGGCGATGAAAGATGAATCACATATGACAATATTCAACACAGGTAATTATGGTTAAAAGGATGAGATCCTCCACAAGCGACTAGAAAGCCCACATTATCGACAAACAAACTTGTGTGAAGTGTTTACGGGCATTGGAAGGGAGTTGCTTAGTTTTAATTTATTTTTTTCAAATTATTATTTTCGTTTTTTTATTACAAAATGTCGTTGTTATTAAATTTGTTACAAATTTAATTATGCTCCAGCCTGGTGCAACATTTAATATGGTCTTCTACTGCCCACACCCCGACTGCTGGAATGAAACAACAACGGAAAAGCAAATAGTACTAGTACACATATTTTATGACTCGGAACAAATTCGTTCAAAACTTGGTTCGGAAGTTTTGATAAACCAGTCTCTGCAAAAGTTTCTTTATAGTAAAAAAAAATCTATTATATTGACATCCATTGAATTGTTCTTTTTGCCATTGAAAGGGAAGAATTGTGAATTATGTCTCGTACAAAAAACTTAGACCTATCTCAGTCATCATTGACTTCGATCTATATAGTGTGACACACGGATTAGTATTTATATATGTTTGTGATACTGTACTTCTATGATACTGTTTTACGCATAATAAAATCTTATTTTTTATATACGACTATACCGTAAATTATTTTAATGGAGTTGACAGTGGTGACTTCAATCGAGTATCCAAAACGATTGGTATCAATTGTGTCAACAACAGAAAATCAGTAGTTTGTTATTATTTTAATCCTGATTTCCAGTTCCTATACGTTCTTTTAAAAATTATCTTTTATTTTATTACATTATTATTTAAGAATAAAAATATATATATTTTTTATAATTTCTTATATTTAAATGTACTTATAAATCTATATATTCATAGAATACTTTTAATATTTGAAGTCATTCAACTGTTTTAACTGTATTATATTAAAATTATATTATTTTTTTCTACTTGCAGATATTGTAGAATTAGTTAAGGGCTATCCAATACTGACTTTACAACCATTTCGTCCCTATATTGATGAATGTGATAATTATTTAGATATTAATGGCATTATGACAAAGTGCTGGTCAGAAGATCCCATTGAAAGACCAGACTTCAATGCACTCAAAACTATAGTTAGAAAAATAAACAAGTAAGTATAAACGTTTTTTATATTAGTAGACATATATACAGAAAAATATAGAAATATCTAGAAAGATAGTTATTGTTCATTTTTCTATGTAATTATAGAAATATAAATGCCTTTGTAGTATTATTTTATAGTCCGATATTACTTGGTCAGTAATTCCTTTGCCAACTAAAACCTATTTGACTAAATAAGAATGATCTATAAAAATTCAATGCCGGAATTCAATAAAGCTGTACATCAAGAAGATATTTATTACTAATATTTATTATCCTAGAACAATACAATAGTTTTATCGTATTAATTATAAAATGGATATACTATTACATTAACTTATAGCAGTTAGTTTTCAAAAGATAATTATTTTACATCTTTTTTTTTATTGTAAGTAATAGTAGCAAATTAGAAATTTGATATTCACAACTTCTAGATTTGACATTCAGTATCTGTTATATGTATTATTTATATTTATTAATTACTTACTTACTTACTTACTTATTTACTTACTTATTTACTTACTTATTTACTTACTTACTTACTTACCTACTTACTTACTTACTTACTTACTTATATGTCCCCAAACACCTCTGCTACGACCGCGCCTTCTTCAGTTTCGTACATCGAATCCGTTTAGTGCTCCCTCATTTTAATCACATCACCGGAGACACAGCCAATCTCCACGCCTTCTTTTTCCAACTACTGCTTCAAATATCTTTTTCGCTGGAGCATCTTCTCCCTCTATTTAATTATATTATAGTTACATTATATATGTAGAAATATATATATACAATCATTTCTCAAGCTTTAACAGATATTGTAATACATCAATTTTTTTTCCTTATGTTTGCAGGGATAATGAAACTGGTAATATCGTAGACAATTTGCTAAAACGTATGGAGCAATATGCAAATAATCTTGAAGAATTAGTAGAGGAACGCACACAGGATTATTTAGAGCAAAAGAAAAAATGTGAACAGCTACTTTATCAACTTTTGCCGCAGAGTGTGGCAGCCCAATTAATAAGTGGTCAGCCGGTTGTAGCTGAAACCTTTGACCAGGTTACAATATATTTCAGTGATATCGTTGGTTTCACAGCTATATCAGCGGAAAGTACACCCATGCAAGTTGTACAATTTCTAAATGATCTCTATACCTGCTTCGATTCTATAGTTGAGAACTTCGATGTGTACAAAGTGGAAACGATAGGTGATGCTTATATGGTTGTATCAGGCTTACCAATACGAAATGGAAATCAACATGCGCGTGAGATAGCACGATTAGCACTAGCTCTATTGGAAGCTGTGCATAATTTTAAAATTCACCATCGTCCCGATGACAGACTTAAACTTAGAATTGGTCTACATACAGGTGCGTGCGTAGCTGGTGTGGTTGGCTTAAAAATGCCACGTTATTGCCTATTCGGTGACACTGTAAACACTGCATCGCGAATGGAATCAAATGGTGAGGCATTGAAAATACACATTAGCGAAAAAACAAAATTGGCGCTTGATGAATTTGGTACGTTTATTACTACGAAACGTGGTTTTGTACCAATGAAAGGTAAAGGTGAAATGTTAACATATTGGTTAGAAGGTGAAATGACAAAACCAGACTTAACATTGTCACCCAATAAAATGTTACTATCCAGACGTTCATCACTTAAACAACCACCACGTTATGGATTAACTAAAATGCATTCAGAGATCTCAACAATACCATTGATTCAACAACAACAATCCATAGAATGTAAAAATTCACCAAATTTACGTGTTAAACGTAAAATATCATCTTCCTCTCCAAAACTTAATAGTAACGATTGCAAGACTGAAGATTTCTATTATTACTTAGATGCGGCAAAACAGTCTCAGAATGAAAGATATAATCCGCTAAGTAGGAAACGCGATAGCGCTGGCGCTGAAGACATTTACAGTAGTCGTTCACTGCGAGAACCGACTAAAGATTCCACAGAACTTGCAAATTTTCGTCTACCGCTCTCTGGAGCTTTAAAAAACCACAACAACAATTATAGTACTATTAGACACGAAAATTCGAATTCTAATCTAAGCGGAATATTGCATCCTTCGAGTAGAGTTAAACTTAAACAATCACCGACGATCTCAACGCTCATGGCTAATGCACGCGCAGAGTATGATAACTGCAGTCTCAGTAGTGCAAATCGCATAACATTTTGTGTAAGAGAGGATGCTTTCGAAGATGTTGAAGATGTTAATGATGAACACGAAGATGAAAGCACACAATTGCATACATTAAATGACAATTGCAATACCAATAATGATAATTGCAATACCAACAGCAGCAAAGCGCATCTATTGGAGGAAAACCAACCATATAGAAACATTAGCCCAGCTAATAAACTATGTAATAGTAATAATTTCAATCATATTGTCAAAACGAATAATATAAAAAACTATAAACTTTTATGCAGAAATGCATCGAATTCTGACAATGACAGAAGAGATTCTCCTGTACTTAATGGCGGATCAAATAATGGAACTGTGAATGGTGTCATTATAAATGCTGTAACTCAACCATTGTTAACAAAAATTAATTCATAATTTATTAAAACCATTAATGTTTAAACTATTAGCGAACAATTTTAGTATTAAGTTTATTTTATGGCTTAGATGTGATCGTATATAGATTTAAGTTTCAAGAAAAATTTGTTTCAGTGTATTGAAAAACATATAAATTACTCATTTATAATAATCAGATTAGCATAATTTAAATAAATTATAAAATAAGTATTTGTAATAATTTATTCACACAGTAAGCTAGATTAATTAACTAAAATTAAGTGAGTATTAAGTGATTTAAAAAATTGCGCAAATAAGATGTAAAAAATTAAGAAATATTTTTCTAAATGTTGATAATAAAATTATTAATTAACTCAAAATTTCCTTCTTTATGGCTGTTCTATGTATTTTTTTAAATATAAGCTAAAAATTACTTCTAACTAAATTTTAAATCAATTGTTATATACATAATTTATTTGCTGATTTTAAGAAAAAAATTAATATAAATTTATATAATCTATATTTACATTAAGACTGAAAAGTTTTCGGAAATTCTCATTTAAAATTCGCGCGCTGTATATTTTTCGATATTTTAAGTTTATGTAGTTTGGCAGCACTGTCCTTAATTACTATGCCAAAAATGAGCTCGATCTGTCAGACAGTTCGTTTACGGCAGCTGTTGAAACCAGTTCACCTCAGTAGTGCGTTGCGAAATGTCTTCGACGGTCGTACGACCGTCCTGGAAGGCTTTGTACCACTCATAAACTTGAGTTTTCGATAAAACTGATTCCCCATAAGCCTTTTGTAGCATTCGCAACGATTCTGCACACGAAATTTCGTTCGAAACACAAAATTTGATGCAAACTCTTTGTTCAATATTTTTTTCCATTGTTTTTTTCGCAACGCCCTACTGAGGTGAACTGGTTTCAACAGCTGCCGTAAACGAACTGTCTGACAGATCGCGCTCATTTTTGGCATAGTAATTAAGGACAGTGCTGCCAAACTACATAAACTTAAAATATCGGAAAATATACAGCGCGCGAATTTTAAATGAGAATTTCCGAAAGCTTTTCGGTCTTAATGTATATTAAGTAGATAATAGTTTTGAATAGAAAACTTAAATTAATTATTCATTGAGAATAAAAATGTGTTTTTGAATATAATGCATTTTTTTTAAACCATTAAATTTTATTTAATGAGGTGAATATAATAGTATGTTTCCACTGCCTTCGTTAGACAAGTTTATGTGCTTCAGGTCGCTAATGAAATTAGGTTGACCATACGAAGAGCTTTCCTTATAACCACTTATAAGATTGATTTACCATACAAAGAGTTTTCATATAAATGAGCTCATTATCCAAAAATCATCGCATTTAAGGTGAAAAATATCGAATACAACCCTTAAAAATACATTTTCCACAAGGAAGATGACCAAAATTTGATATATGTATCATGTGGTTTATATGTAGAATGTAAAAAAACAGCTGAACTGCAAACAAGAACACTGAGGAAGTATTTAATAAAATCTTTGTTTTTATTAATTGAATATGTAATTCATATATAAAATGTATTCTAATGATTTAATATATCAATTATATATTAAGTGTTTTTGTGTGATATATAATTAATAATTTTATAATAGAACTTTTATAATATTTATAAAAATTTTATAATATTTGTAAGAGTTCTATCAGCTGCATAAATGATTTCATTATAATGTGAACGTTCACTCATTGATATAAATGAGCAAGTCCCTAATTAAGACAGTGTGAATTTACTGTAAGAATAAATCAAAGAAAATTACATAAAAAAAACACAAGTCAAACAATCAAAGGATAAAAATTTTTAAAATTATTTGATTTTAATTAATTAATTTATTATGATGAATTCGCATAATAAATTAGTTTATTTATGCTATAAAACTGAATATCATCTGATTATAATGGAAATGTAAACAAACAAAAACTTATTTAGAACTTTCACAGAATTTTCTGACACGTAAAAGATCATTTACAAGCAATAATCAACTTATGCCAAGTAATGGCATAAGTAATAGTAATATTGATTGTAACTTTGCGCTTTCTGATCGATTTCCTAAAAACCTTTTCAAACAGCACATTTTGTTATCTTAATTTTGTTTTTTATTTTTCTTTTTTCTTTTCCTTGCTTTCCTTTCTAACGATCCTAAGAATCCATTAGGACATTTTGGTCTATTGTGTTTCTGCATAAGGACTACAAGGCTTAAAAGCCGCCTTGAGAGCTTAATAAAGCCTAAAACAGTCTTTAGAGGAAGGTCCTGCAGTTTTTCAAGATTGTTGAAACAGTAAGTCCCTAGCAAAATCAACTACAGCTGCGCAGCTTTGAACAGTAACAAAATATAGGACACTTTTATCGTCCTCCCCACAATTGCGACAGGAATGATTAAACGGGTGATTGAATCTTTTAGCATGGTTTTCTAGACGATGACTGTGGCCGTCTATAAACCTACTATAAGACTGATATCTTCACATAGTATCTGAATGAGATTGCGTTACTTTTTTTTAACAGAACGTGACCAACTTTTATACAGACGCCTGCATATCGTTAAGCCTTTCCACCTTGTAATAAATTGCTCAACACAATAAATTTCATCAACTGTGTGCGTGATGCTACCGGTATATTAATATCATCCAGATGTTGTAAATGATTACTTGAAGAACCCCGCTTGATCAGTTCGTCGGCATTACAATTGCCGGGGTAGAGAAGTGTTAAATTTCGTCGACATCTCATTCAGAGCTGTGTAGCAGTCAAAAACCATCTGTTTATCATACGTTACGTTTATCATAATTCATACTAAAACAAATATCAATAATTACAATAAAGATAAAAAAGGACGCGTTTTACATCTACATAAAATTTTATTGGGATTTATGGTAAATGCAACAATATTTTGTTATATATACAGTGTTACTCAAAGTGACTACGAGTAGCTCGTGGAACAGACCTATTACCTTCATAAATTAAACTAAAAAACTGTTCATAGAAAAAATTCAAATGATTCGATGTTTTCTAAATCCCACCCTTACTACCGCTAATCATTCATTAACTCTGATTAAATAAAATGAAGGAAATACATTGAAAGTTTAATAAAATCATTACATGTGAACATTAAAAATATATTTTTGTATAAATTCTTTTGTCGCCTTTAATTTTCAGGTACTTCCACTATATATTTTAAATAAATTCACAATTGACAAATATCAATTTTCATGAATACAATGGTTACCAATTGAAAGTAATACGGCGTTTACATTGGCCGAAAATGGCTCATTTTGGTCAAAAATCGAAAATGAGTATCGAATGGCTCATTCTTGCATATAAAATTTCAAGCACAAAATGAGCAATTTTCTCACATTCTGTATGAATGACGTTCGAATGCATTCCACATATGTTCCAAATGCAAAGGAATCTATTGAACATACCCTAAATGAAAGCTCTTCATGGCATTTTGACAGTTTGTAAAAGCTGTTTTGACATATTTACAAAAAAAGATAAACAAATGTTTAGTAGTTTTATTTCAGTTTGAATTGTTACCATGAGAACGAATGAAATACAACGAATGTAAACACTTTCAAATGAGTCATTCAAAATGAGCCATTTTCGGCCAATGTAAACGCCGTATAACCATTACTATCACAAATATTTCTTTGTATCACAAACTATTTTTAACTATTGTGAATGGTTGACTTAAGAAGAAGTTGAGAGTGATAGTGCAATAAATGTAAGAAATCAGCTGGAAGTTAATAATGGTGTTTGTACTCATTGACGAAATAAAATATTTGGCAAATAGTTTTTTGCACTAGAACTAACAACAAAATAAAGTTAATACGGTCTTGTGTGTGTTAGAAAATATAAGAATTTGTTCAATTGTGAAAATAAAATTATTTGCGAACATAATTCTTCTTTTTCATTTGTAGTGCGTAAATTGCATAATTTTACTATTGAACGTGATTTAATTTACATGTATTGTCTATTTACACGAAAAAAGCATCAAAATGATTTGTTAAAACTTTTGTTTTCGTTTTTTGTGATTAATGATTGCACGTAGACAAGATTTAATTTTATTACATATTTTTGAATCCATATTTATATACGACACACGAAAAAACCGGTAAGTGGTCTGTCAAAATGCATAATTTGTTATAATGTACATATGTATATACTACTTGTGAAAATTTACATTTAATAATACATAAACTATTTTTAACTATTTAATTTAAACTTATTTAATTTTATTTAATCTCCCTACCAAGTAATTATTTATCTATATGGGTGTATGAACAATGCGCATATATATAAACTTTTATCGCAATTAAATATTATATGTAACTGGTAGTTTTTTTATGTCGCTTGTTATCGTTTTACTCTGAATGAGATTTGTTGTTACCAAACCTTTTTTTTTATTTTCTAATGTTGGATTTGTGTATTAAATAAACTTATGAAATTAAAGTTTTAATATCAGTAATATGGGTAAGTCATTTCAAATTTGATTTGGAAGATTTATAAATATCGTTAAAAATGCTCTTTAACACACTTCAGTTAAAGCCCACTTTGGACGTAAAATTGATAAGATTTCTTCCCAGTATTTTAATAATTTTACTCTTGGCTTTGAACAGTAACTGAACCGTAAAGCGAAAAAAAAACATATTTTTTACCAGAGTTAACATCGAAACCGCTCCAAAAACAATATATGGTTTATATCGGTTCAGCACTGTACAGTTCTGTAAGTACTCATTAACACACATCTTCCTTCTGCTGTTAAAACTTTAATGAATGCAAGATAAAAGTTAAAGAATGGTTGTTATTTATAAACCTAAATGTTTTCTTTATTGAATAAATTTGTAGTTATGACAAAAAACTAATTTATAATACTAATACATAAGAAATAATTACTAGAAACTTAGCCTTACACTTTTGTCTTAACCGAACAGTTTTATATATATTTATTTAACTTAATCAAAACAAATTTCTATTCCTATTTTGAAACCCTGCTTTTACTACTATCAGCAATCCTTTGTAGTATCGACAAAAGTCACACTCATGTTCTGCAGAAATGAATTTCAAAAAGTAGCAGAGAAATTGTTTTTTTTTTTTGATTATTGCATGTGGGAGCTCTAACGATTTAGATATCCCGTTTCTCTAAACCTATTTTCACAATCTTCCTGTAATACAAGCTTAACTTTTTTTAGACTACGAATCAATAATAATATTTCCATCAAGTAAAAATGGAAATTATATTTGGTATCTTATAATTAAATAGCATCAATTCTAAAATAAACACATATAAGCCTTAATTTATAAAATTTATTTATATATAAAAAATACACTATCTTTCTGTCGTTTTTGTAGTGTTCCACAGCAGCTCCCAATATTGATTTTCCACATCGATTTGCATATTGTGTTCATTATTTGCCTACAGTACACCTCTATTTCACAGTATCATCATTTAACAGTTGTTTCCTATAACTTTGTTATAGGTCTATTCGGGGATACCTTAACCCAATACTTAGTATACATCTGAATTTATACATAGAATATTTAACATTCTGTTACTTGCTTGTCTACGCTTATCTTAATTCCATATGTTAGGATCAGTCTTAAATGTTTCTTGTAGACTCGCACTTTGCTTCTGATTATAAGCAAAAAAAAACTCATTTGTTTTTCAACATATAAACTTCTATTAATTATTTTGAAAAAAAATATATTAATTATTTTGAATAATTTCCACAAAAAAACAAATGTTAGATTAATAATACAATTATAAATAATTTCAATTTTATAAAATTACTATTTAGTGAATTTTTTAAATTAAAAAATTAAATCGAATTAAAAATTGTTGCTAATATTATATCAAATTTTTTAGTAACTATAACAATTATTTAAATTTTAAGTTTATTTATTTAAAAAAGTATACGAATAATGCCAATCATCACATTAAATTATTAAAATATCCGTATATTGTATAAACATAGCAAAAGTTTTTATCTCTAAAAATACAATTTCCAAATATATTTGTATATATTGGAATTAAGTGCTTCACCTTATAGTAATCAAATACGCATGGTTTAACTTATATGGTATGTAATTTTTACGTCATACCGAATTGTCAATTTATATGTCACACAACACACCGAATCAATAAAAATGTACTTTGCTTATTTTATCAATTAATTCATTATGATAATTTAAAACTAGAGACATATTTAGTCGGTCGGTCTACCAGACTGAAATATGCATGTACAATTTTATATGTAAACATATAGTGCTTATTATATATGTGATATATAAAATTGTTCAAAATCAATAGAGGAATTTAGAACTTATCGTAAATGTGATATATTAAATGGTTAATAAATCAAAGGAGTAATTAGAAAATTTAATTCAATATATTTATTTTGTATATACAGTTTTCATGTGATAATACTATAATAATCTATGTAAAAATGTACTTTAGCTAACAAATCTAAAAAATAAATAAATTAATATAAGAATGTGAAAAGAAACTTGCTAATAAAAAGAAAAAGGAATATAATATATATTTTGAAAGTCCAATATAACATAGAGCTTAAATAAATCGCCCAATATAGCGTGGCGATTTATAAAGTTTTTTTTTTTAAAAATTTTTAATTTCAAATTAAAATTAAAATTAAAATAATTTACGATTATGTATAGGGATTGTATAAAATATGCGGCAATAATTAACTAACAAATTTGATAAAAATATACAAGCAATCAATTTATAATAGATATGTATGTTATACGATCTACTCGTAGGTAAACTCAACTAAAACACAAGTAAAGTACAAACTGAGAGCGTATAACAAATAAAGTGCCAAATTAAGTTCTTTACACAGATTTTCATGGCACAGTTTTGTATAAAATCTGTTGAGAACACTAGTGCCGCGTAAATAAACAACACAAAAATTTAAATTCAAACCAAAACAGCTGATTCACATATCCACATAAATTTTACTTAAAATAAAATGTACGGGTAAAGTCTGTGCAACATTTTCAAATTTCAACAGGGATGTTACGCTCTCTCAGATGTTCATATTTGCTGGTGGAACGCATTTGTGTATACACAGTGTTACTCAAAGTTAATACGAGTAGCTCGTGGAGCAGACCTAATATCGATCTTCATCATCTTTTCATCTGTCCGTTAAATTCAAATATAAACCAGTAATATTGTATTTTTTCAGAGATATTAAAGTAATTGTGTAAATCATATAAACAAAATTCGCAAAATAAGGCTGATTGATATAAAATTATAAATGCTTAAAGAATCTTATGTGGCTAATATAATCCTTTTTAAGAGAAATTAATGTTCACTTTATTGCTTAATAATTATGTTTACGAATTGAATGTATGGCTTTCGCAGTGGGTGGAGTAAAGGATTTCAAAACAGTGCTTCTCAACGTGCACATTAAAAATAAGACTTAAAACTATTCTGTTAAATGTAAGACATCGATAATCAAAGTGTTTACTCAAAAGTTCGTTTGTATGGTAAGATGATTACAGTGAAAATTACAGTTGTGGTTGTGATTGTGTCATTTCCTTATAATTTTACTACTGATAATGCATATTGGAATGTTTGCTTAGTTATTTTTCTTGCAATCAAAAAAAAAACAAATCATTAAATGAAAAGTATTCAGTATTAACTTTTTTCATTTGGAATGCTAAAAAAAATCATTTTTCATTGGAAAAGCTATAATACTGGACTAATCTGTTTACTTTTTGTTTTTGGTTAACGGTGTACGTCATTAAGTGGACGTACCACAAGAAGCATTAAAACGAAAATAAAGCTGAAGTGAAAACTTGGAGAGTAAACTCAACTCTTCATATGAAAAATTAAAAAGATAAGAACAAAACGTATTTTATTGCAGATTCCTAAAGGATTCTCATCGAATGTAATAAATAACTAGCGTGATAAAATTTAAATATGGTTCCATAAACTTCAAGCAAATAGATTGAAAACGAACTGAAAAATAGTTTGATTAAGTGATCTTTTGAGCAATCACTTAATCACATAATGCCTTATTCCAATTTTTTAATATAATATTAATGATAATTTAAAATTAAATTCTACTAAATTCAATATATTAATGTTAAAATTATAATTTAATAACAAATTGTATCCAATATATAATATCGATTTCAATTGATTTTTATTTGAAACTCTTAATGCTGACTCTTCATTTAGAGTATTTTACATAATATTATATTTGAAATTCATTAGCTGTATATATAGTTAGTTAGTTGTGGTGGAGAGAGGAATGTCCTCCTCAATTAGCTAAAAAAGCCGTTTTGAGATATCGCCGAGTGTGTTGAAGAAGAGGGCCCCCAGAAACCTGAACATAGACACATCAGGTGTTCTGGTGACCTTTCTTTGGGAGCTGGTAGACACGCATTGCAGGAGATACCACAGGGTTGGCCAAGTCTAGCTCCATGCCGTCCTATGGTCCAGCGCACTGTAAAGACAGATATGACAGATTAATCTAGATACCTCTGAATTGCTTCTGTAGTCGTAAATATATTATAATAAAATTAATTTAAAAGTAAGTTATTACTTCAGAATAACTTTTGAGAGATAGCAAAAAATTGTGTGTTGTATATAACCACCTCATTCGTGCGATCATTTGTGCTGAAGTTAGCTTTCATGTAGATGTCTACCACTCCAATCAAACCTAAGTTATATACATAAATTAAATCTTTATATTATTATATTTTTTGTTCTTATATATTCTTATTTCATCCTTTTATATATGTATAAACTTAAAGCCATTTTTTTAATGTTTATTCCATTCCAATTCATTTTATATTAATTTTATTATTATTAAATAATAGGCTATGAATGCAACCCAACCTAAAAGATCTTTTGTGCGCCTAAATATTCAACGAAAACAGTTCTAGACTATTTATAAATCTCTTAATTATTGTGGGCTTAATTTTCCCTTTTTGATTTGGGACTAAGATCCAG
Organism: Teleopsis dalmanni; assembly: GCF_002237135.1. Taxonomy (NCBI): domain Eukaryota; kingdom Metazoa; phylum Arthropoda; class Insecta; order Diptera; family Diopsidae; genus Teleopsis; species Teleopsis dalmanni. The sequence continues at coordinate 141,498,532 of NC_051847.1, read as the reverse complement.
CTTTCAAGGTAGTCAAGTCTACGTTTTGCAGCCGCTCGGCAGTTGCATAGAACATGTTCTCATGTTTTCTTCTTCTCATATGACAGAGTCTTAACTATTAACAAATCTATATAGTTGTTTAAAATTGTAGCGTTCACATTATGATAAAATTGTAATGTAAATAAATATTTTTACTATTGACTTTGTAGTGAAGATATGGTAGAATAAGAAATTATAGAAATGTGCTACATATTCTGAAGCACTAAAACGACGCGCGCAAAACTGAGTGCAAAACTTCTCTGCACCCGACAAGGTTTTTAGCATTAATAATCATAAATTATACTTTAATTTTTAGAACAAATTACTAAGCCACGCTGTCTTCTGATATTGAACGTAGCATATATGCTCTTAAAAATAATGTAATTTAAAAAATTTATTTAAATCTAATAATTACAAATAAAAAAGAATTATAAAAAATTTTATATATAATTACACATAAAATACAATAAAATAAAATGTGTGCTTTAAAAAAAAATTAACAATAATATATAATAACATAAATAATTAAACACATTGAGAAGTAATTAAAAAACTGTAGTGAGTAACTATTTTGTTCAAATTGAAATAAAATAAAACTTTTATAAATAAAATATAACAACATAAATTATTATATATAAAATGAATTAATAAAATTTTAAAAAAAAAGAAATTACAAAGAAATTGTTGTAGTTTACTACTATTCGAAACCTCTTTAAAAAAATTATAAATAAAAATATTATATATTAAAAGAGATAAATGTGTAAATTATATTAATTGTAAAAGTTTTAAAATTAATTGCATATAATCGTGTATAATTAAGTATTTAATAAGATACAAAAAGAAAGGTAAAAAAAAACTAATAGAAATTTATTTTTATATCAGTAAAATTTTCAGTTTATAAACAATGCTTTATTGTCCGCCCAATGTAACGTTTTCCCAAATTTGGGTTAATCATGGCATATCTCACTGTTTTATGGATACAGTGGGTACCTCAGTGTATGCTGGATTCATACTCATATTTGGTTTTATACAACTAATGATGTACCGAAAATATGCTACCCGCATAACGGATCCAACACTAATATCGAAATCACGTCTATATGCATTACAATTATTTTTACTGGGCCTATTTCCAATATTGACCATAATAAGATTTTTATTAAATGCACAAATATATTCCGATAGCGCGGTTTATGGATATATGGTAATTTATAAAGTAACACGTTCATCATACATAAGTAATTAAACCGTCTAACACTTACAGATACTTTCTACAGCGCTTATTTGTTTCGCATATCCATTTTCCATATGTCTCATTATAAAGGAGCGTAATTATCAATTACCTTCCTTACCAACACGAGGACATGGCTTAATATTGTTATTATTTTGGACCTTAGCCTTAATTAATGAATCTTTATCATTAATTAATTTACGACATGAGGATTGGTGGTTCAATTTAAAAACGTTAGTTTATTTTTTTAATATAATTTAACACATAATATAATTATTTATTTTTTCGCGCTGTAGTAATAAAGATGAAATTGAAATGGGTTTCTTTGTGGCACGGTACCTAATGTCTCTGCTCATATTTGTATTAGGCCTAAAAGCTCCTGGTATTATGTACCCCACTAATCCTCATCAACGTTTAAATGAGGATCCAGAACAAAACAACGACAATACGAACAGAGGCTCAGCATTTAAAAATGCTTATAAAAAACTACGCAAACTCTTTCCTTATCTTTGGCCTAAGAAAGATATGGTTTTACAAATTACTGTGCTGATTTGTATAATATTATTGTTAGCTGGACGCGTTATTAAACTTTTCTTACCCATTTATCGTAAAAAATTAGGTAAGACATATAGATATACTTTTTTCAAAGTACATGTATACATCTGCCTTTTCTAGTTGACAGTTTAACTATAGAACCAATAGTATTTCGTTGGGATTTCGTTTTGATATATGTTGCACTCTCATTCGTACAAGGCGGTGGCACCGGTACAATGGGTGTCTTCAATAATCTGCGCTCATTTTTATGGATACGCGTTCAACAATATACCACCAGAGAAATCGAAGTAGATCTGTTTAGACATTTACATCAACTGTCATTACGTTGGCATCTGCAAAGAAAAACAGGCGAGGTTCTGCGTGTTATGGATCGTGGCACTGACTCAATTAATAATCTCTTAAATTATATAATATTTTCTATAACACCAACAATTGTTGATTTGATTGTTGCTGTAGTTTTCTTTATTTATGCCTTCAACTGGTGGTTTGGACTTATTGTTTTCGCTACCATGTTCCTTTATATATGTAAGTGCACTTATAAATGTTTGTATTTAAATTTAATACATATATAACTTCCAATTAATGTAGTGGCTACTATAATGGTAACTGAATGGCGTACCAAATACCAACGTCGTATGAATCTAGCAGATAATGAGCAACGTACCCGTAGTGTGGACTCTTTACTAAATTTCGAAACCGTAAAATATTATGGAGGAGAAAAATATGAAGTAGACGCTTATCGGGAATCTATTTTAAAATATCAGGTATGTAGTAATAAATTATTTTATTATGAACTTTAAAATTTACCATTTTCTTTATATTATTAGAAAGAAGAATTCTTGACTTTACTTACGCTTAATTTGTTAAACACATCACAAAATATAATATTATGTATCGGTTTACTTTGTGGCTCCATGCTTTGTGTTTATCTTGTGGTTCATCACCAGACACTTACTGTCGGCGATTTCGTACTGTTTTTTACATATTTAATGGATCTCTACATGCCATTGAATTGGTTTGGAACTTATTATCGCGCTATACAAAAGAACTTTGTTGATATGGAGAATATGTTTGATCTCCTTAAGGAAGAAGAAGAAATTATTGATGCACCAGGTGCTGCGCCTTTACTCACTGCTGGTGGTGGCATAGAGTTTTCAAATGTTACATTCGGTTATTCACCTGAAAAAGTAGTTCTTCGTAATGTTAGTTTTAAGGTACCGCCAGGAAAGACTATCGCTATTGTTGGTCCTTCAGGTGCAGGTAAAAGTACAATCGTAAGACTGCTTTTCCGTTTCTATGATGTGCAAGGAGGTGCTATATCTATAGATGATCAAAATATAAAATTAGTGCAACAAGAAACATTACGTAAAGCAATTGGTAATTAATAATACAATATTATTATGTAGATTTAATAAAAACTAACAAATAATTGTAGGTGTTGTACCGCAAGATACTGTACTATTTAATAATACAATTTATTA
>NC_051847.1:141461706-141495147 GCF_002237135.1 Teleopsis dalmanni | reverse complement strand
ACATTGCCAGTAATGCCCTTGAAACTGCGATTCCACATGCGCCTTACCATGTCCGTACCATTAATGGGGCGTGTAAGTACGCTAGGATCTTCACGGATACTGTCATTCAAAGCATTTGCATAGAGAAGGACACCATCATAAAATGATGTGACAAATGTTGATATCGGTTCATTATCATGGAATGTATAATTATATTTAGCTGCAGCTATTGATTTTATCTGCAAGAAATACATTTTGTAATAAGTAATTCAAATAACTAAATTGGTAATTAGTGAAATAAATAGAGTTGTATCTCAGAGTAGTGGCATTGAATTTTTGAAGAGAAACAAATTATGTGTAATTATGTGTCCGTTTTTTCCAGTGTTTTTAGTTATTTTTAGTGTTATTTAAAATTTAAAGTTACTACTAAAGTAGAAATTTTATTTGTTACTTTAATCAAAATACGTGATAAATTTTTGTGATACTAAAGATGGTTGTTGATTGGATTTTAAAACTATTTACTATTTCCTATTTATTTACTGATATCGAAATTAAGATCTGTTACTGCTAGGATTTGAAAACTAATCAATCTTTTTACAAGCAATGTATTCTTATAATACAAACTCTTCTTTTAAGCAAGTCAGGAAACTGCATGTATATGTTCAAGCATATAGTAGAGATATGAGCTCATGATCTTCAAAGCCATATTTGATTCCAAAATATGGTTTTAATCAAAAGTTCGTGTTATAATATAACACCAATGTAGTGCCGCATCTCCTGTAATCTTCAGATACTTCAGACTTTTATCAAATTCTCAAATTCAAAAAGATACTCAAAGAACAACAAATTTCACTAACAGTTGACTTGATCTGTTGTCAGATATCGATTCATAAATAATTTGCATAATTTTATTCACTGTTCTCCTTTAAGTGCTGGCCGGCACACTGGAGTGCCTAGAACCTTCTATTCTAAATCCATACTTAAACTTGAAGTCACATGGCCCATGTGTTATGTTTTCAGTACATCATATTTTGATTTATAATGGAAAAAAATAATGGATTATATTATAATGGATTATTTTTAATGGAAAAAAATTCAATTCGAATGAAAAAGAGTGTAATAGTGAGGAACTTTTCAAATATACAATTCTTTAATTTTTAATTAACTAAATTATTAGACTGACAATACCTCTGATTTGAATATCGCCAATCATCTGTGTTCTTTGGATAGATCTATTGGTTAAGTTGTCAGAATATAATTTTGAGCTGCAACTGTCAGAAATTCAATTCTGTCAAATTTAATCCGTGGACTTACGTGTTAATATATAATGTCAAAGTATACTTAATCATTGAACGATATTGAAATAAATGCATATTTATAAGTACGAATTCTTAATTATGTTAATACTACATACAATCAATAATTGTGTTCTATTGGTAGATAGATCTATTCTATTAATTGTGAATTGTGTGATATTGAAATGAACGCATTTACATAAGTACGATTTTTTAATTGTATTAATACTATAATTATTAATTGTGTGAAACAAAAAATATTCGTGTATTTTCACTTCTTATAAATAGATATAAGTTAATTGCATTTTCATTAACAATTTTACAAAAGTAAAAATAAATAAAAATTCATAACATACGTGTATATAAAACGAATACATTTATATATAAATAATAAGCAAGATAAAGGGATTATTAATATTGCATCACAAGTGATAAATATTACGGTTATTATTATTATTATTGAAATAATTTATCTTATCTATGACTTTATTTTTTTCATTAATAGAACCGCAACTGATATAGGTTTAATAGGTTTAAAAGATACACATATAATAAATAAGTCATTAAGAATATTGAAAATGTAGTAATAAAAGTCTTTAATTCGTATGTGTAGTAGAGTAATGCATTTATTGTATTTTGGTTAATGCATTTCTTGCTTTAAAATGCAGAAATAATAATGCAAAATAAATTATTTTCCTTATCTACGCAAAAAACTGAACTATAAATCTTGTATATTAAATTCGGAAAACAGCGACACAATATCGTTGAAATTGTTCTCATTGTTGCCATATGTTGAAATGCCAAACAATTACATATTCGGTATTTGAAAAGAGTTAATACTTCATATTAACATATACTAACCTCCTCGGAGACCCTTGTGTATTCGCTACCGCTTGGCTGCTTCGGTGTGACTGTTAACATGGCTGTGTAAGCTTTCCGAGCACGTTCATTGTTCTCCGCAGTATCATTTTTGTCAAACCATGGCTGAGATGTTATGTTTGGTGAGCTGCAATGACATATAAAAAAAGGATATAAAAAATTTTAAATAACATAAAATTTTTAAATACTAAAGTTTAAAGGAAATATACTTTTTTGTATCTTTTTTTAGGTATTTTTTCTGCAGATTTAGTCAAGTTATGGTAGGAAAAATATAAAAATAATTCAATTTAAATAGATTAATTTTCGCATAAGCACGTTCTTCAATGCGGCAATATTTCTTTTCACTTATTTTATTTATTTACTAAATAATATGTTCATTGGTATTATAAAGTTACTTTTCTTTTTCTATCTGCATTAGAGTATAAAATAAAGACTATGTTTAATAAAATTTTACATTTAAAAAAAGAAACGGATAAAAAAATTAAAAATTTATAGACCACTTTAGGGAATCAATCATTAATGAAACCGTTTATAATTTATCCATTATCAGCGGAACCCATCAGTTATCGACTTCTCCTGAGTCGTGTCAAGATATTTATTTTGATGGCATTGAAATGATTTCAGATAAGTTAGGTTAGATTACAGTGGCGGCCTTGGGTACCAAAAAAGCCCATGTGAGTACAATTAATGGCTGTTTATGGTATCACAGGAATAGCGTTGGTTCGTACATAGACTGGAAAGTCAGTATATGACCAACAACGAAAAAGGCAATGACTCCCCATTAGGTAAAGGTAAACAAACTTATTATATGAATTCGGCTGTCTTTAATATTGTAAGATAACAGCTCAGTCAGATCAGTAAGGAAAGTGGGCGACAAGAGTTTTGATTTTTTCTTATCTAGACATGGGCAGTAACACATGTGATGAAACGCAGTTTACTCCTCGTTCTCAAAATCATATTCGTAACAAAGGTTATTATAGGAAACACCTAGTCTTATAGCATGCCTCCCTATTATGCAGTGGCCCGTCAGCACCGATACCGTAGTGCTGAGCAGGTTCCGTTTTAGTTGCAGTAGCTGACTGGTACGTTTTTAGTCCAAATTAGACCAAGTCAATCTAGATATCTGACAGCTGGATTTATCAGCCCAGTGTTGATTAGCTATACTTAGATATTTTTGTTTAATTATCAGTTTAGCTGAATGTTAGGGAGAAGAGCGTCTGTATTGACAAGCTTATCCATTCAGTAATTGTTCATAACCCCAAATAAGTTCAATGTTCATGCACCTAGCTACGCCATTGAGGGAAACACGGCAGTTTTGAATTATGATTGATGTGGCTGAAGTGATTTAATGGCAGCTTGGCTTTCTGAGAAGATTGAAATAGTTTCATCGGATAGTTGTTTGACAAGAACTCATTTTACAGCATAATGTAGTGCAGAAATTAAGACCCAGTCTTTCAGAGAAGATGCCGCAGCCAACTCATTTGTCTATTATGGAACCGTCTATGTAAATGTCTTCTATCTAATGTAAAATAATTATAGTTTTTTTTTCTTAATCTTAATCTATAATACTGTATAATTATGGCACAAAAAATATTAATTAATTACAGTTGGACATTATTTATTTTACATGAATTGCAATAATATAGGTACAACTTATAATTAATACTATGTATAATTTATATATTATAAAGCTTTGTTTAATCTTTTCTATAAATTTATTTCTTAAACTCTTAAGGAAAAATAAATACTTAGATAGTTTTATGGTTCTGGAACTATAACAATAGAACTTAAACAAGATTATTAAAACTTTTCTGTTCGGTATCTTTTTCTGTATCCATTTCATTTCTAATTTCTATATCCATATGTAAAAAAAGCAAATATGTTGCAAATCATTAAATTGAAAAAATATTTCAAACATTCCGCTGAAATGATCTATTATATTTCACTAAATTTCCGAAATTCCCAACGGAACTTTACGTAAAAAAGTAAATGTGTATTTTTGACAAATTTCACACTTTTGCACCGGATGCGAAATGCCATTAGCGAATATGTGTAAAAAGGGTTAAATTTGTTCTTGCAGATGTGCTGGAATTTATGCTAATACACATATTAAGAAAATTTATCTGTTAGAGATATTTAATTTTTAAGAAAAGAAACATTATTTATGCTAATGTTTCAGTTAAGTTATTTGTTTTTTATATTTTTTCTAAATCCATTTAAAATTTGTATTACATATGTCATAAATATTTAAGCTTAAAAAAAATTCTTTCATAAAAGTTTAATTCCTAAAAATGTCTTCATTTTTCATATTTTTCTTATTATTCATATGTAATATTATTTTGAGTGTAAATTCTTTTTAATATATATCTAAAACAAAAATGTGTTATATATAAATTTCAGAAATATAAAATAAACTCATGCGTCTACAAACAGAATAGTATTGAAATTTTAGAAATTAAAAATAAAAAAGTAATTAATTATTTGAATTATTCTACAGCTGGTTTATGATTTCGATCTAATATAAACACAGCAAGTGAATTTGTTAATAACATTTTCACAGAAAATTAACACAACTCCAGCAAAATGTGCGAACATTAAAGTCAAGTAGGACTTTGGATCCGTTGGTGAAAGAGCGCTGACTCTGAGCTTTAAATTTGGCAGGGCACGACTACGATTTCTGGTACTTGCAGTCTCAAAAAATTATTTACGAATAATTAAATATAAGAATTATTTCTAAGACCACTGATGATGGGTATTTGGCAATACTCGAAACAGCTGTACGGTCATCCAAAAATTCAATTAATTAAAACAATATAAAATGAATTTATGTTGATGTAGTTCACTACTTTTCGAAATACATCTTTATATATTTTTTTTTAATCTAATACAGACATAAAATGTAACTTAACTTTTGTTTATATATTTGGTATAAACGTTTCTAGTAATTGGCAACCAATTTTCTATTATATATGCCTCCACTCTCTAAAGGTTTATTTTTATTTTGCAAATCATAGTAAAAATTATTAAAAATATATTAAAAATTAATATAACCATTTATTAAATATTTTTCAGTGAAATTTTTTGTAGTCATAGGAAATAAAACAATTACATTTAAATTCTTAAAATGTTCAATTATTGATATTGTTTATATTTTGCTTCCTATATATTGTTTACCTATCGGATATTCTTGAATCTATTTTAAGAAAATTTAAAAAATTCACAGAATTTTTTGCATTTATTTCTACAATTATATAATAATCAATAAATTATGATACTTATGTTTACTTAACTCCCATTACTTTTAATAGGTCGTAAAAATTTTATTTCTTTCAATCATATATATTCAAGGACAACATAATATTACTAACAATTTTTTCAAACAACTAAATGTATACAATAAAAATGTATAAATGTATATAAATAAAAAACTAATAAATAATAGATACTGTTTTGGTAACTACAATAAAATTAAACAAAAAAAAAACATTACTTTTAAGATATAAAACATACTCCAATTTACCATCAATATTTATAGTTAAAAATAGCGCAAAAAATCAAGAATATTTATTATTAAATTAAAGTAAAAAACTATAATTAATTATAAGCAAAAGTTTTGTAGCACAATATTAATTGTTAAACTATAATTATGGGTATAATTAAAGTGTAATTACTAAACAAACAATAAAAGCCCCTCTAGGCTTAAAAAACTAAACATGAGAAGTTGATCCACAGATGTTTGCACATGGATTTTAATAGACAATCGTGCTGGTGCTTAAGATTCTATTATTAAAATTTGTAAGAATTAAAAAAAAGTGGTGGAAAATACGTTTTTGAGTTAAAAATAAAGTACAGTTCAGAGTCGCTTTAAATAATATTAGCATTAAATTAGATTTATTGTTTAATGTTTACAATATTTTCACTGAAATGATTGATTTGCTGTTCCATATTGCACGGTTTTGAGATGATGTTGATAGATCTATCGATAGACGATAGATGATACTCTCAGTAGAGAAAAAAAAAATCGGGGGTTTCCGATGGGAATTGTTTGAGTGTCTACAAGATCTAGAATTCGCTCATTATATCCTACTTTGTTTGGAAAATTTAAAAACATATGGCGATCCAGTGAACTCAGAAGGCAGACTAAACTACAAAACTTTAACATAAATGTGAAACCTATTTTGAGCTACGGCTGCGAAACATGAAAGCACTTCAGACATGTAGAGAGAGATAGAAGTTTTTGTCAACAAGTGTCTATGTACAATTCACAAAATATAATGGCCAGATAGAAAATAAAAGTAACGCCTGCTGAACCAAACGACTCAAAAAGCAGCATAAATTGAGATAACAATGAGAAAGTGGAAGTGGATAGGCTATATGCTTACACAACCGAGAAATTATATAGCGAGGTAAGCATTGGTATAAAATTCACAAGATAGCAGAAGACCTGGTACGCCAACGAAAACATGGAGAAGGACGGTCAAAAGTGAATCAGACGAAGCATGATATATAATGCACGACATATATAGAGAAGCACCAAATAGAGACAGAATTAGAAGAATTATTGAGGACCTGTGTCTCACTGGGGGAAGTGGGTATTATTGTATGTATTATTGTGCGATTTTTAACTCGTCATTTAGAAATGAGTATTTAGAAATGAATACACGCCGTCGTATATCTTCATCTAAAAGTGCTGAATTATTCCTCACATCAGCGTCTCCACACACCTTAAATAAGCTGGATAATAGTATCAATTCTGCTTTCGCATTTATTGAACATATTATTATTAAGTTCACAGAGTTAACGTTGAAACAAATTAACAATTATTACAATGGAGGACGGAAATCAGATCCGGGAAAACAACCTAAAATCGCTGTAAAATTCAAACGATGATAATTGTTTTCGTTGTGGATGTACTACATCCAGAATTTATTTCACACAAATTGGCAAAAAAAATACTATTTAGATATAATGAAGATTATGTGATAAGAATTATTAAATATTAATTAATTAATATTCATGATATTAATGTGTTACATTATCGTATAAAGCGACAGTTTTGCCTAACTTCAACGCTACAGTTAGGCAATGAATAATATCGGTCTATTAACGAATTCTATCAAACTGACACGTTGGATTTTCTTTTCGTTTGCAAAGCTTCAATTTCCGCCCTAGGGTACACGTGGTGGTAGCTGAGGGCTGTGGTAGAAAGCATCTATATAAACTGTTTCACAGCTCTAAAAAATCAATAATATATACATTATTATATACATTATTAATATATGTGGCATCATATATTAAATTTGGTATTCACTAAATATTTAATTTTTGCTTTATTATAACAAAAAAAAATACTAATAAAAAACGAAAGTAAAAAATATTATCACATGAAATCAAATAAAAATAAGTCGTCTCTGTGTCGTTTTTCTTGAAAAATTGATTTTATGGTATTATGTGAAGGACACCTGATAAATTAATTTTTTTTAATTACTTCTAAAAGCAAAATACTCGAATTAAAATAAAAAACATATTCCTCATTTTTTTATTGAAAAATCGTGTGTATGTGTTTAATGTGATGTGAAGAATAAATTAATTTTTTAGAAGTATTTCAAAGGACAATATCGTCCTGAAAGTTTTGGGTTTTATGTAGAATTTTATTACTAATCGAAATCAGAAATATTATATAAGAATATAAGAATATATATATTCTTATAAGAATATAAGAATATATATTATATAATATTATATAAGAATATTATATAAGAATATACTACTATATATTTGTAGTATATTCTTTGAAAATTCATTCAATGGAAATATAGTACAGATGTGCTTGATAGTTTTTACCAAAAAAAAAAATATTTTTAAAAATTTCAAAATATAATGCTATCCTGAAAATTTTTATTTCTCAAAATTTTTATTTAAAACTGAATCTAAATAATATATAAAAAATTTAAAATTCTGGGGACTTGTTTTGAAAATTTTTTTTTTTTGCATTTAACGGTTAATATTAGTACTTTAATATAAACACTCTTAATTGTTTATACAATTTCTTGAAAGTTCAATCAATTGTTTTTAAAACGCAGTAAATTTCAAATTTTTACCATTTTTAGAGCTTGAGATATAGCCATTTGAAAATGTGTCTACAATGCCAATTTTCAGAATCCCATGGATCCATATCTTCTAGGGAAAAAATTACAAAATTTTTTTTAGAGTTACGGGCCTTTTAATTTTATGAAAAGAGCTCATAAAAAAATTTTTAGCCAAATTGGAGTTCATGAGGTCATTTTTTGTTAAAATTCGTCCGGTTTGTAAAAGAATGACCTATATACAGAATAACAAGCAATTGGAGAAAATAAATACCGGACTAGAAAGATATAATTGTGTGTCATCAATAGGCGTCCTTTGCGTATGATAAACCGCATACTACATTTACTTAAATATTTTTATTCAGTTAATACATTTGAACAAGATGCTGTGTATGTCGTATTTTGTTTATAATATATAGGTTATTTTATGTTATAAAGTCTGAATACATTTAAGTCCACACATATGATAATGATAACATATGATTATCTTTAATATGGCTGATATTTTATTGTGTTTTAATAATACTGTAAAATTAAAACTTTATTTGTATATGATCATTGCTAGGGTCAACTTATGAACTTCAAGATATACTTTCTACTATATTTCTCTTTGACACAATCCCAGTAGATAGCCTAGTCAAAAGGAAATAAATTAAAAATTTGTTGAATTGATAATAAAAATTTGACAAACAATTAGCAAAGATTAAATATCAAATAATAAGTTGATGTAATGTTTATTAAATTAGGACGTTCATCCAAAGAGGGCTGTTTGTTTATTAAAGCGGTAAAATTCAAAATAGACATGAATAGATTGAATTCATAAATTATATACAACGTTGACCAATAAATCTCGCAGTCTACAACAAAATTTACAACAACAGCATAAGAGTAAAAAATAACTAAAACCTAAATAATAGTGGAGTTCACCGTGGAAAGAAATAAATATTGAAGAGTCGACCAGAAAAGGTAATCAGATCACTTTTCCAAACACACCTTTTGTATGATATGGAGATAGAGTATGTGTGACTTTTAAAACCCTAAGAAAAAATATATTAAACAGTCTTGATAAGTCCTATAAAATAAGAGCGAAATAGTTTACTATGATACCTTTGCTGTTTATATGAATCATAAATATTTGAATATGTCATATACCTACATGCTATATGTACATATGTGCTATATATTTTTTGTGCTATTTTTCTGTAACGCAATTTGTAAAATATGACTAAGATTAATCAATAGAATCATATGAATGAAGTTATTCTTATATTAATAATTACGCATATAATGGTATAAAGAATACTACGAGTATTTTTTATATTAAATTGGTTGCCTACTTGGGCTCAGTCGAAACACGCTCGGAACGCCCAAGCTGAAAGAATGCCATGCATGCTCATAATAATCGCTTACATATGTTCGCATTTGTATTGAAAACAATCCAACAATCCAACAATCTAACAATCCAACAAATACGATTTATTGCTGCTCATGAGTTGTTTAATTAAGCACAATTATGGCGTACTTAATTACAATTTAGGTGTTGCGCAGTGTGAGCGCAAGCCTCTATGAATGTTTAAAAAAAATATTAAAACAAACACGCGTACCATTTTAAAAATAGCAAACTAATGATTTATATATATAATGTACAAATGTATATATATATATTATAAATGTATATAGTTTGTTGGTTGTGAATAACTAAAAATAGATACTAAAATATTTTTATTAAATTTTTTTATAAATTTTTTTTATAATTTTTAAAAAATGTTAATTGTAGAATTTGTAAAAATATTTTAAATTCATATTTTGTCATACAAGCAATAAAGTTAATATTTATATTAAATATAAGTTGCTTTGTTTAATGACTGTATTTTAGTATTCATTAAATTTTTTAATATTCATTAAAATAAAAAATCATTTCAGTAAAGAAAAACGTATATAGAGAGTAGAGAGTATTATTGTGTTGTTTAATAATACTCTCTACTCGTAGAAATTTTAATGTAGGTATATATACATATGTACAAGTCAGACTGTTATATTGATATGTATATCATAGCAAATTGATGAGATTGTAACTAAACAGTAAAAGTTATTAAAATTCTCGGTAAAGTATTATCAATAAATACGACTAAATTTTGAATAGGAAACCAATCATCAAACCAAATTAAAACAATATTGTAATGATATTTTTACCTGATAAGGGCAAATTGAGCTGTCAATGTAATATATGGAACATATTGTCACGAAATATCACGAAATATATGGAACACTTGGATAAGAGGACTACAGGGTCATAGATAACTGCGGTGACAACTAGAACATTGATAATATTTTGATGCTATAGTTTATTTTTAAATCAAAGTTTCAAAGTATTATTTCTAAATATGTAATTTACGATATATACACAATAACTCAAATTAAATTATTCTCCCATCTCCCAGAAATTTGTTTTATTGAAACACTTTTTGTCAATTCAATCCATATTTTGTTAAAAAAGTATTTTTTTTATTTTTAAATGTAATTTTTTTTCGAATATTTTATTTGATTCATTATTATATTATACATTTAAGCATGCACGTAATGTGATTTTCCAAAGTACTTACCGTGAAAACAATTCTATATTTATAAATACATATTCGCCACTATCGATCATTTTCAACTCCTCAGCTGTCAACATGATTTGACGTATTGATTGTGGATCTGCGCACATGATGACAACTAAAAGAGTAAATTAAAATAATTTAAAAATATAACAAAAAAGATACAAATTCATTTCAATTTCAATCATATCTTATAATAAACATTTTCAAGTTTTTTATTTATATATATTACATATAAAATTTTTTATAGTTAAAAATTGAATTTATTTGACGCAATAGTTTTTCAATCTATGTATCTTTCTAAATGAAGGAAGAATATAATTTATAACCATGAATTTATAATGAAATAATATTTTTATATATAATTAAAAGTTTCATTTTTTATTACGTTAAAAAGTCAACTTATGTAAGATTATTTTAATTATATATATTGTAATAAGCTATATTAAGCTGATGAGCTTATCCCACAGCCTTCCTATTTATTATTCTATTTAATTAATTTGTTTAAAAATTTCTATCTACTGAATTATAGTACACAGTTTCAATAAATATTTACAGCTTTTAATATTTACAACAACCACATAATTTTGTTGTAAAATTTATTTTAAAATATAAACATATTTCGTAAAGATAACATCAATTAATTACCGGGATACAACCCCAGAACGACAATAATTCTTAAATCAGTAGTTGAACATGAATGGTTGAAATGGAAAATGGAAAAATCAAACAAAAAAATATACAATAATAGTAGACTATGATGATTTGGTCCTTAAAAGACTGTTATGACTGAATTTGTAATACTTCTGAGAAACTTCAGTCATATTTGAATAGTAGATTAATAGCTTATTAAAGATTTTCAATTTAAAGTTAATATAAAATATTTGAATAGTAGATTAATAGCTTATTAAAGATTTTCAATTTAAAGTGACCATATTGGTAATAAAATGTCCATCAGAAAGCTTTCGATTCTCTTCGTAAGAGTTGAGTTGAGTCGTAGAATTAAAACCAAAGATTCAAATTATTATAGGGTTATTTTAAGATCTTAGTTTAATATGCAATGATAATGAGAAAATTAAGTTCAACTAAGTACTAAGAATATATTGAAGAACGCGCAAAAGTAAGCTTAGACATTGTAGAAGACATCCAATAGTCATTATGCACTGTGAATTTAATAGATATTTTATAATGGCTGAAATTTAAATACCCTTTAGATAATTAAGTTAGAATTTACAGTAAGTATATAAACTTATAGAATAATAAGTTTAAAACGCTACTATATTAGGTCCAAAATTTGTTTTAGGTGGCACAATATTGGAAATGATAAGTTTAGAAAATATTTTTTAATTTTTATATTCATATGATTGTGAACAAAGAGTATACGGAATCAAAAAATTCTAATTTACATTGAAAATATTAAAAATGGGAAGATGCTTGAGACAAATTTTAAGAATATTCTGACCTAGAACGATCAGGAACAAGTGACTATGGGTATAACAGAACAAAAGCTAATTGATGACCAAATCTTAAAAAGAAAGTATGGGCTCTAGAATGAAATCGACAAGGAAGAAGAAATCGTGGTCGACCAAAGACGACATTGAGAAGGACAATCAACAGAGAATCAGGGAAATCTTTCAATGAACTAAGAGCTATAGCGAGTGATAGAAATAGTTAAAAATCTTTTGTGATTAAACTAAGAGAAGACTAATGAGAAGAATTTGGCAAGTAAAATGTAAAAACATGCATAAATGTCGAAGCAAAAAAATGTGAAATTAAATTGTTGCTTTATGGAACATTATGTTACATTTCTTCAATGAAATATATTGTATAAGGAGAAATTTAAATTGCATACAAATTTATTCAAAGGTCCTATGCAGTTTAACTTGTCAAAATTTAAAAGTTATCACTAAAAATAAATCTATTATTATACTTTAATTTAGTTGATTATTCTGTGGAAGTTTTAATACATTTTATTTACCCAATTTATTCATTTCCCATTTTTTCTGAATATATTTTTTACGAGTACGAGTAACATCATTAATAATAACTCATCTAATGATTGTTATAAACGCATTTATCACCGAGAATAACGTGTCAAAATTCAAGACGAAAGCAAACAGTTATTAAATTTCTTTCATTTAATATTTTTTTTGCTAAAATTCAATAATTCACTGCCCTCCAGCACAAAATTTACCGAAAATACATTTAAAAGAAAACAATTATTGTAGGTCAACATACTTAATAAATCAGCTCGTTTGTACTAACAAGATTTTAAGATGGTTTGAAAGGAAAAGTAATAACTACACATGAGGCATGAAACTAAATCTTTTAAATTTATGCACTCATAAACTGATATATATATATATATATATATATATATCTGTATATATATACATATTATGTTACAAAATATGTATAAACAAATAACAGAAAAAGTAAATACTTTAAGGTGAATGAACTGTCAATTTAGCTGTAAATGCAAAATTTTTATACTCAATATTGGATTGATTTCAAGCTTTATTTTCTTTCAATTTCTAGTAAATATTGAAATTGAAGATGATTGCTCCACATATACAGATACTCGTACGAATGAGTAGTGACACTGAGTTTTATTTTTCTTGAATGAAAGACATAGCTTTGTTATTTGAAATCTATGTTGTATATAAAAAAACATAAAATTTTAACGATTTAATGAAATACTTCACTGATTTTAGTACTGTGATGTTATTCATCAAAAAAGAAACTATTAAAACGACATAAAGTGAGCTTAGGTAGTAGCTTTTTGGCACATTTTACAAATTGATTGTAGGAAATTAATTATTGTGTTTTACATAAAAAGCTAACAAGTTTAAAATTAACGATTTAATAAAATTCAGCATTTATTGCTAGTAAAATAAAAGTCAAAGTTATTGAAGATAAATATTTTAAATAAGATCTTGTTCACTACATTGTGTTTGAATACAATAATTGGAAATTAGTTACGTTTAAATACAATATATAAAAAAATTT
Source organism: Teleopsis dalmanni (assembly GCF_002237135.1). NCBI lineage: Eukaryota > Metazoa > Arthropoda > Insecta > Diptera > Diopsidae > Teleopsis > Teleopsis dalmanni. Next base: position 141,481,299 of record NC_051847.1, on the reverse strand, counting down.
AGATTCAATATAAGATGTTTGGTAAAATACTCTATTTATATTATGTGATAATTCATAAGAAATCCACATCTCAAAACATTTCTTTTCATATTTTGTGCGTATTTGGCATAGATTTACATATTCGTATATATTATAAGTCTCCTAATTACAAATGTTGCAATGATAGTGTTGTGTGGGACCTTCACTCCGAGTTATAAACCTTTGAAGCTTAGTAGTCTACTACGATGAGTTTTGAAAATCATATATTGAAAAATGATTTTATAACAAATTTGAAAGTATGCAACAGTTAGTCCAATTAACCAATCAAACTTTACGATCCATTGTGGTACCACTACTTAACATGGAACCTTAAGTTTAATTAATTATAAAACTATTTTGAAATCGCATGGTACTAAGGATATAATTGCCTAAGAAGTTAACCCCGCATCTGGTTAGAGTTAATTTTATAATATTCATAAGAGAGAACTTCCAGAAACTAATTTTTTTCTATACATTGAGTATTTTTAAGGTTCGATTCGGTTACAGTGGCAGCCAGTCTAATTAGTCAATCAAACTTTACGGTCCATTATGCTACAACTACTTAAAATGGAACATTAAGTTTAGTTAATTATAGAACTACTTCAAAGTGGCAATAAAGCGCAGGGTACTAGATATAATTGCCTAAGAAATTACCCACACTTGTGATTAGAGTTTATTTTATAATATTCATAAGAGAAAATTTTCAGATTAAGAATCTGTCTACCATATACTCAGTGGTTGGTTACATAAACCGCAAACTACGACAATGTGCTCGCTTAGTATGCTGATTAAGACCCTTATTCGTATCCCATTAAGTTTCCGATATATTATCCTATACGTCAGATAAGTGTCTTTCTTTCTAAATGATTAATTGATGTTTCAAATCGCACTGTTTTTTAATAAGAAATTGAAAGTGGCAATTGATATTGTGATATCGCTTTTGAATACGTAACAAAACAATCTTAACAAATTGTATGGCATTGTTGATGAAATATTATTTCGTTTAATTAGGCGTTCCGGGAATATTATGGAAACTGTTACCTATAGTTTCAATGTATTATAACTTTTATATATTGAATAAGGCTGTTTCTCATGATTAGTTCAGTTAATGTTTGCCACTAGAGTTGGAATCGTTAACTTGTGCAAAAATAAAAATTATTTTATGAACATTTTATATTGCGGGTACGTGTTGCAGTGGGTGGAATCTCACGAAACTTTGATATCTTAGTAATATAGTGAAATTACACAGTACACCCAATTTAATCCCTCTATTCAAAAAAATTGAATAGTTGAACATGTTTCGGCTCAAATTTCGAAAGGTTCCGGTAAAACAATTGGGCTAAAAAAAGATTCGAAAAAAAGCCCATTTTAAAAAGTTCTTTTGAATACCTTAATGGGTCAGAAAATACCACTCTGTGAGTAATAACATTTTTTCATACATAAAATATTTAAATAAATGTGCAAACACCGAAAAATATTTTGTTATTTATTTTCACAAACAATAGTTCAATGTCAATTTGCACCTCAAGAAGTGTACAAACAATCTGTGAAACATCGGATTATATGTTTTGGTTTTACAATTTTAACTATATTGAATAGTTTGTAAACCAATAAGCTTTCAATAATAAAAAGTTTATAAAAAGTATAATATTTTGGGTTATGCCAAGATCTTCCAAGGATTTTAGAAATGTTTGTAGAAAGTTAAAGAAGGGTAATAAATACCTTGTCTAATCATATAACACATTTTTAAAATGGGATCAGTATGAAATTACTCTGTTGAGTAGGTAGGTAGTTGTTGACCCTACGCTTAACATACACATTCTTCGTTCTTCTTACTTATGGAAGAAATCTTCTTTTCAAATCTTATCTTTAATTAATTTATTGAATATTATAAATTATATATGTTCTAATTAAATAATTCATAAATTATTAAGTCACGAGATTTCATCATAGTATCATCCCACTAGGCCAGGAGTAAAACCGGATCGTCGCAACAAGATATCTCATTTCTTTCTAAGCAGAGACAACCACATATAGTAAAAGAAAATATCATAATATATAATATATTTCTCAATTCATGAGAAATAATGAGAAACTCAATGAATATTTATATTTTTAAATAAAAATTCAAATTACAAATATAGGACAATACAATAGAGTATAGTATAATACAAATCTTTCCTTTCGTTAAATAAATGAATTCTGCATGAAAGTGTAGTAAAATGTGGTAAGAGCTATCAATATCTACTTTTAAATTCAATATTTGAGTAAAAACAAATAAAAATTAAAATATTTACGTGACAATTTGAACAAAACGTGACGCTATTATGGGCACAAGCCAAAACAGTACGTCTGGCGAATCCCAAAAAATTGTTGAATGACAAGCATTCAAAAAAAATTAACATTTAAATTTATTTGTTTTACAATATATTTAGCAAATTTTCCAAAAAATTTATTAACACTTTTTCTAACAATACATATGTTATAATTTTTATTTAATAGATTGTTGATAGATATCTCAATAAAATGGGTGTGTACAAATTGAATATTCCGAGAAGATACTCGTATCAATTCAAAATTGATCAAATTTATAAATAATAATATTGTTGTTAATAACAATTTATAATATGTAAAAATTATTTATTAAATTTGAACTATTTAATATAATTAACACGTTCTTTTTTTTACCAGCTATGGAACTTTAATTAGTAATAATGAGTTATATATAAAAGCTAAGAAACAATAATGAATGAGAAATCTGTAAAATATTCACTGTCTAAAAAGGTGTGTAATAAATTAAATTCAAATTATAAAAATCTGGTTTCATTTATATTGTATGAAATAGGCAAATTCACTTTTTTAATTGATTTTTATGTTAATTTGTAGTAATTATTTATTGCTTACAGGTATGATGTGTTACTGCGAGATACAAAATTGTAAACCGCACAGAATAAATTCACTTTGTTACTTTATTCAGATGGTAATATTTCACTTAAAGTACACATATTAATAGTTCAAAGTACTTTATATATACAGATTTCAATGTCATAATTTAATCATTTATCGGTTGAATTTAGTAATTCAATTATTTATTCGGTACATGAATTAAATGTCTTTTAAATTCAAATAAAAATTAATGCAGATAATAAATAAAAAAATAAACTTCCGGGCAAGTTTGAAAAGAAATCAATTAAATTGATTAAAATTGACCAATAGATTCTAAAAAATTTCATTAGTTTTGACATATTGTTATTTGTGAGTTTACTGTGTGTATCAGTGAACATATAGTTCATGAAATACAATATAAAAGATTTAAACCCGATTTCTTATAAAAATCTGTACAGCTTAACTATAGTAGATGTATAGCCATCAATTAAATCAGTAAATTTGTAAAAAAAATGTTAAGTATTTTGTCAAATGTTTCTAATAAAATAAAGTATGCAGTACATTTATGAGCTGCATTCAATTTTCAAGGCACTTTCGTCAAAATGTCGCGAACGGTATTTTACTCATGAACAATATGGTAGTATCGTTCTTCAGTTGTATCTCCATAGCTGTCACAGTTATTTGATGACAGATCTATCATGTAGTTTATAGTATGTTAGAGCTAAGTAACACCTTTTTGTTCTGGTGCATCTCTGGTAACTAGTCTTCACCGTTCCGGGTATTATCATTGGGTAAAACATCGTGGGCATGGGTTATGGCGCTATGACAGTGTAGTTAGTAGATAACTGGAGGTTTGCACACAAAAATATACAATTCAGATTGATTAACCCAATTAGACAAAAAATTGTGATAAGCTGGTTATATATATTTGAGACATGTTTCTATTTTAACGGTTTAGTCGACGTTTATAATTGCAGTTACTTGTTACTTTGTACGTAATTTTTTTTTAATTGTTTTACAAAAAATGTTCTGTTTAGATTTGTGCTTTCAGATATATATCTAATGTTATTTACTTGAAATTAATTACAGTGAAATAATAAGATAAAATTTTATCAAGACTCATTAAATTCTATGATACTCATGTTTCGAAAAGGTATGACAAAATAAGGCTTAAAGCACGAAAATGCTTACTTCAATTTAGGAAGAATAAGCACTAGTATACGACAAGGTAGTGTCCTCATTCCTTTTTATATTTATCTATTATATAAGTACGATATGCTATAAAATAACCAATACATGACTGCACTACTCGCAGACGATACTGCGGTAGTGCTCTCTCGACAGTAAAAAAAACTTTATCGGTTTTGTGATTTGCTGATTTTCTAATGAGACGAAAAATTAGCCCACATTGTATTCACATCTATATAATGCTTATTATAATGCTCTTATAATCTACATTATAAGAAATGTAGATTATAATGCTATATGTATAAATTGTATAAATATATTATATGTAATCAAAGCTAAACATCGTGATATGACGCTCGGTGGGAAACTCGGTTGTTAGTCGCATGTGAAGGCGAAATGTGAGAACTTGACTTACGGGTGAAGAAAATGTGTTTCATAACGAAAGGCACGCGACTATGTCAATACAAAACGATTTTCTATTGTATATACAAATTCTAAAAGCGATCTAGAAATAAGACATTCAATTCTGCATTACTCCAAGAAAATTTTCAACGATGATAGATCAAAAGAACAACTATACTAGTTCCCTTATGGGAAGCTGGTACCCTCACTTGCTGTGTATATATAAATACATAAAGCTTTATTTTATTTCTTTTGTGTCAGAGTTAACCAAACATAATTAAGTTAGTAAGTGCTATGTTGTCTTATACTAGTTTTAATTGTGAAGTGAATTCGTGTAATTTTAGAATAGTTGAAAAAAAAGTTTTTTTTTGTTGTAAGTCAGATTGTAAGTTATTATAAGAAATAGATGTAAATAAAAAGAAAAGGCAAGTGACAATAATTAAAAAATTTTAGATAGATTATTTTGAAATTAAAAATGATAAGCAAACTTTTTTATATCTGCAGCAATAATTCGTATATTCTTAAAAAGTGTTGAAAGTGTACTTGAAAGTTGATTGAAATTCTATAAAATTAATCATGTCCCTAATTTCATGTTTTAAGAATATAAAGTTTTTTTCTATATATTTTTTTATCTTTCACAATTTGTATCTACAGTTAAGAAAATTTGTTTTCCTAGTGTTAAACTTTTTTTTGTACCTGTAGAGAGAGACATTGATACTCACAACATATTGAAATATTTTCCAAATCGCATTGTGCATCTGTTCTATAATGCGCATTTGCATTACAGCATTTGAAATTTATTTTCTTTTAAATAGTTTTTAAATTGAAGAACATATTTTCGTTTACAGTAATTTTCTACAACTTTCCAAATATCTTAATATTTATTATAGTAATTTTCGTTTGTTTCCAAAAATACCTACACTTGGAGCCAAGTTAAATATAATAGCATTTTTTCAACTATAAATTTTTTGCTGTCCTATAAAGTTTTATTAGCAAATCATAGTCACATCTGTGTAAACTTGAAAAAATTGTTAAACAAATAAAAGTTTTTACGTCATATTGAGAATCTGTACCTTGGTAGACTTAAGACTTTGTGCCAACAATAATATGGCAGGGTTTGAGGTCAAACTCTTTAACAAAAAATTTATTGAAAGTGAAAATAAATCTCATGTAATTAAAAAAGCAAAGCGTGTAATTAAAATTCAATGATTAATGTTTAGCTGCCAGATAAGAACGCATCTATATAAATAAACTATAGAAGGTTACATATAATTATAAACAATTAAAAAAGACAGAATTTTAAATATATATTTTGATATAGTTGATTAATTTTATAACAATTTTGTACATCGTTATTAATTTTGAAGATTTAATATATTTAATTTATTGTGAAAAAAAAATTAGCTTTGACTTTGCCGAAGCTTCAGAATTGGTTTTAGGTAGTTACTTTATGAATCATAACCCATTATATGAATAATATACATACAGTCTAATTTCCATAACTCGAAGTACCATTTTGCAAAGAAAAGGTTCGAGTTATGGAGACTTCAAGTTAGAGAATTTTTTTGTTTTTTTTTATGTTTGAAAGAAACTAGAATCACATTTTAAGATATTTATTTATTTGCAATCAAATACAGCAACAGAAGTTATAGTGAAATAAAATATTCAGACATTAAGGTTTGGGATTTTAATTTCTTTTTCTGATTTTCAGTAAAAAGAGATTTCAAAAATTCAGAATTTTGAATGAGTCTTCTACCTCATTCTTGAAAGGCTGATGAACGATTTCATCCGCCGAACCATCATCATCAGTTTCCGTTGAACTTAGAATCGGATCCATTAATTCAGAGCAATACGCTCAATAACATCGCTATCTGTAGGAAAGCTTGATTTACAAATTTCATTGTCAAGTTCAATATAATATAATGGTTAAGAGTAGCGTTGCAAGTTATTTTATTTACTTTATTTTCACATTAATTCACGGTATTCATCAAAACTAAAGGAATATGTCAAGTTGTTCGTCGCATGTAGAAAATTGGCCAAATCCGAAATAGATTCATACTTAAAACAAAAATTCGACTTATAGAATGCACTCTCCCATATTCCTGTTGCCCCGTGACAATATTTTTATTTGATTTATAGAGAACTTCGAGTTAACGTAGCAGAACTGTATGTAATTTGTTCTCTAGAATCCTGTTGCACTCATTTTATTTCAAAATGTTGTTTAGTTAATGTATATATATATACTCAAATTCATGTAATTTTGTGTGGGTGGATTGTGGTATAGTCAATCTTTTTCATATATTGTGTTGATCTTAATGAAGTTATAGATTAGTTAGCATATTTATAGATAGGCAAACAGACAGAAAGACGCCATAACAGCGAAATAAAAGGAAGAACTGGTGTTCTATTTAAGTGATTATGATGATCATAAACACGAGTACTTATAGATAATATAGTGTCTAAAGATAACCTTTTTATATACCCGTTTTTGAAATAGTATTATTAAAAAAGGGTAAAAAATGACTAAATTTGTTTAATAATTCATAATAAATTTTATTTTGAAAAAGGACTACACAATGTTCGGAAACATATATTTTCCTGTGAACGGTCAAGAAAATATGTTAAAAAAACAAAAACATGACAGTGAAAGTACTTTCTTCAACAGCAATAATTCAAATAAGTCTTAAAATTAAATATTGTTAATAAAAACTCGGTTCAATTCTAATCCTAATGTATTAAATGCTTTTGTCAAATTAAATTTTTTTTTTAACTTGTAGTTAGCTTTCATTAAAAGACTACTTTATTTTTTTATGTATTTAGTTTATATTAAGACTAATTTAGTTATTATACCTTCTGCTCAAAAAGTACTCGGATTTTGTAAATAAAGCACACAAATTTAAATTTTATTCCAAATTTATTTTATCTCCTTCAAAATATACTCTCTCTGAAGCGATATACATATCCCAATCTTGCGTACACTTTTCGTAGGCCCGTGAAGGTATGGCTTTTTGAGCTTTTTGACTTAAAACGCTTACCACAAAGTGGCAATTTGAGTTTCAGGAACAGGAAAAAGTCGCACGGCGCCAGATCTGGTGAATATGGTACCTGAGCGATGACACTGGTGCCGTGTTTGGTTAAAAAATCGCGTACAACAAGAATTTTCCATAGTAAAAATCGCTAAATGCACTTGAGGTAGTCTCACATTAACAGCTGATGTAAACAAACTAATTGACAGATGGCGCTTGTACCATATGTCAAGAAAGGGTGTACCAACATATCAAAAAAAATTTTTGAAAAAGGTTTATAACTTAAGGAGTAGTTAACAAACAACAAAATCCGGATGCTTTTTGAGCAGAAGGTATATTATTTAATAAATTGAATATATCTATGAATTTCTTTAAACCATTATTAATACTTCTACTTGTGTTTTAGAGAGGTTTAAATATTGGACATACATATTAGTCCAATAACGGATCTAGAGGATTAGGGTAAAAATTTTTGTGAGTTATTCGTATTTCTAATTTTCTTCATTGACATAATATTTAATATTTTATTGTTTTAAATACGCTTTTTATCGTACATTGCTTCTTTTAATAATGTAATAAAAAACGCCATATTTTTTTATAAAAACTTAGAGCTTAATAACAACATTACATATAACCAATACATATAACATAAATCTATAAAATGATTTAATTAAATATATTTTTCCATATATTAATCACGTGTATCTTGCCATTTATGAAATATAGCTCTAACGAAATAAAATATTTAAATTATTAAACAATTTAAAAAAAAAATTGTGATTAAATATAGTTACCTCCATAAGCCAATATTAACTTTTTTATTAATTTTTTAAATATATAAAAGGAAATTCAATTTTTTTAAAATCAAAATTGTTTATAAATATTTAAAAAATATATTTAGATTGTGGCACCAATATAATATATACAATGATAACCCTCAATTTTTTCTTTCAACGCTGACAAAATATATAACCACGATATATATACAAATTTATTAAGACAGCTTTAAGTTATTCAAAATAAATCTAAAAAAATTAATAAAAAATATCTTTTTTAAATTGAAAAATTTTAAACGGCTTAACAGTGGAGGGAGTCCATAGCACTTTCAGAAGGATTGCAAATCCATTATGCAGTAGGAATAGAGCTTCCATTAAATGAAACTCCGTTTAAGTGCAAATTTTATATGAATGAAAGAAATTTCCGCATTTTCAATTTTGTTATGGTTTTTCTACAAAAAAAAATATTCTCAAATTAAAACCGCTTAAATGCAATTTCCGAAGAAACGAAAGGAATTAGTAACAGTTGAAATATTATATTTATGCTACTACGACCTTAAAATATATTTGTAGATAAAAAAAATTTATAAACGGATGCCAAAAATAAAACGCTTGTATTTGAACATATGGTGAACTTAACGATTTAAAAGCAGAATTTATTAAATGCAGTAAAAGGTTAGATTGTTAACAAAAACAGATCGATTCCTAATTGCTATCTGTTGCTTAGGATTGATTATATGTAAAAGTCGAAGACACAAACAAAAGTAAACAATTTACTTCTTATACATTTTTCTATTTGATATATTTTTTTTTATATATTGATTGTTTTTTATAATTGAAGAAAATATTATACATAGATATCAAAAAATAAAAAATTATATTTTATATTTACTTTATATTAATATATTTTAGGCGCAAAAACGATAAGAACGCGTTGTGGCACATCTAAACGCGTTGTGGATAATTTATAATAATCACAAAGAAAAGTTCGTATTATGAACTTGTTGTATCAATTGAGATATGCAATTTAGCGATCAGTAGGTTATCTAGCGTAACATTTCTACTATATGAAACCATTTCTACTATATGTAATTCTACATTTACCTAATGCTACTACAGTCCGCAATGTTTGGAGTATATTTAAGAGTTATACATTTCGTGGTCCTGATATTGGAAAATTGTTTCAGTCACGTGTGCCAAATAGGGCGTCACACAAAACATTATATATTTAGTCTAAGGTTTAACAATGTTCCTCAATTACTGAATTATTAAAATTTTACTACAAATATGAAAACGATTTTTGGTAACATATTTTTTAAGGAATGAGGATTATTGTTTGCTTGATAGATATCTCGAAAAACAAAATTGGTGTATTTGGGGTCGTAAACATTCACAGGTAACTGTCGAAAGTCTTCGTCATCTGTAAATATTCGCTGTATATTATGATGTACACGAAGTACAAACCACCTATTTATTTTTTATGATGATTAATTGATTTAACCAATTAAGATATTACAAATTGTTAATTCTGATAGCAATAATCATATGATCACCAATTTTTTTTAACGTTAATTAAAGACATGAATTTCAAAGATTGAAATCGAAAGGTATTATACTCCGAATTTTTATAATCTCTAATTGGATATTTTGATGACGTGAGTTTGTCAACAATATCGTGCAGTATGTTATATTTAGAGTTTTTTTATAAGATCACGCAAAAATAATCGTATTTATACGGATAATCCTGACACTGTGGTTGATTTGAAAACAAGCCTTCTTCAAATTATTGCATTTCAATGGGGAGGTCAATCACGTTCAACCACAAATGTCTCTTATTTATGTTTATTATTGGAACCAACAACATATATATTATTCAAAATTCATCTTGGTTCCATTTCAAGTTAGTCGTTTTAATATATTGAAATGAATGCATTATTTAGTTTTTATTATTTTTAACTACTATATGTATACAATCCAATTGAGTCTGACACAAACCAATTACATCTGACATAAACCAAATAGATCTACAGAGTTATGAATGAGCTGAGTGCTCATTGAATTTGTTAGATGCTGAATTCAAACATAACTATGCGCCTTAATTGTGATTGATCTAGTACATATTATGATTTACCTACAACAACAATGCCCTTTTATTATACGTCTCAACTGAAATCCACTGCTACCCATAGTTCGTTAATTATTTTATTCCAATTTGTTGGTCTTGATGTCATTGAATTTTGTTTAGTTATTTATTTTTTTGGTAACTTTATGGAAGCTTTTCTAAAAACTGAGCCATTAATTGCCGCTTAAATTAATAGATCCCATCCTAATAAAAAACATATGTCATCGTGAATGTATATAAATTACAAAAAATAAAAGAGAAAAAGCAAAATTATTCAAATACCATCAGATGTTCTTAATATAAATGTTTATAAATAAAAAAAGTATTAATGTTTCTATTTTTGTTCGGCTCGTTTTTTGTTACTGTTTAATATGCATTAAGTGAAAAGTTTGTCTGGCGGTAAGGCAATTAAATATTTTTAATTATTCCATAAAATGCTTAAGTGTTAAAATAAAAATTTAATGATATAAATATTTAAATAGCATGAAATAGATATTGACAAATTCTTTTTATAAATGTCATGGAAAAATTTAAACAAATTGGTAATATATTTTCTTATTTTATTTGTTAGATATTAATCTGAAATAAATGCATTGCTAAATAGATTTATCTTTGAATAAATAGAAGTAGATCAATGATTTGTACTTAAATTAAGAACAAAGTTTTCCATAAATTAATTTTGTGTTTGGTTTACATTCAGTCGAACTTACTTTTTTTCCTCTCTATCCAGAAATAACTATCTTCTAAATTGTGTATATATTTATAAACGCAAAAGATCAATACTTTTAAATTTTGAATCTCTCTTTTTCTAATTCTAAAGTTTTAATAATAATACATTCATCCCTCATATTTGATGCTGTTTTAGGAAAGTGGTAATATTTCAGTAAACTGTCATGTTATTTTAATTTAAAATTACCAAAAAACAAAACAGTCATTTACATTTAACTTATAAAGGATCTAATTTAAACCAATCACTTAACCAGAAACGATTAAGTAGTATGGAAGGAAGGGTGGGAGCCAGTTGGAGCGAGTATTTAAGCAACGTTGCTGATTGTGTTTAAACTGGAAAATACGATTGTCGCACTGGCTCCACGTTACATCGCTGGATAATTAACTAGAACCAGTTTGGAAATAAATTTATAATGCATTCATCAAGTCCCTTCAGGACTTTTAGTTTGGGTTGTGAACAGAGTATGTTACTCTTTATGTAAAATCAACGTAAAGTAAAGTTGAATGTGGGCTCCGAGGGTTGATGCTTTTCGCAACCGATTAAAAAGTTGCGGTGTAATCCGAAATGGTATCATAGAGGTGTAACATAAAATTTTACATACTAAATTTTATTCCACAACATAGAACAATAATAATAATAAAACAATAGCAAAAGTAACAATATTATTAAAAACCATCACCAAATTTAATACAATAAATAACAACAGAACAATAATAAAAACTTGTAAACAAAACACCGTTGCATTCACAAGAACAAAACAGCAGCATACATCACACTTCTCCGGTATAAAAGGCGAAATGTCACCAACATTTCGTTAGTGACAATTCCTATTTGCGATCATCAATAAATCATTCCTGGACAAACGAAATTCACATTTCGTTATTAACCGTACAAGAAATTTACATTTCTACCACGAATCCATTGATTTTACAGTAGAGAAACCTAGATTTCAGTAGCAAAACCTCTGTCTACGTCATACGTCATACCATCGCAAATTTTCCACTGCTCCTATCAAATAAATTTATTGTAGGACTGAACCTGGAATCCGGCGAGCGAATCCTCGACGAGAAAGGTTCGTTACAGAGGACCACATCTCAATTTAATTGTCAAGACTATTATATTTAAGACTGGTATTATCATAATAACTCAATAATAGAGCTACAGATTGAAAATGTTAAAATAAGTCTAAATTCAATCTTAATTAAGAAGTATTTCAGTTTCTATATCATTCAATGTGGCTCATATTATATATAGGATGTTTCTTGGGGTGTCCACAGAAAGTTGGACGTCAATTTAAGAGAAATCTTTTAAAAAAATATGCAGTCAAAAAATGTCGAACATTTCAAAGCTTATTTATGTAAACTGCAGTACATCATTTTTTAATCCATTAAATATTCATTAAATCAATGCCTAATATCGTAGGTATTTGTATTGAATTGTTTTGAAAATCATGTTGCTTTGATATCCGTTTTTTTGGAAAATGTTGGATGATTCTTGAAGATCTTTATATTTTAATATCTTATTATCCTGAGAACATTTTTTGTGAAATTATTTTGCTTTTATCTTCAGTCATATTCTTATAATAATTTTTAGAAGCGACCTATCTACTTTTTGGTATGCAGTCTTAGCTGCTTGAATGAATAATTTTTTTGTTTAATTTAAGTTTACTTAAACGCCTTGCTACTATGTAAATATTAAAAATAATTCCGCTCTATTTTAATAACATATTTTTTGCTGTTGAAGTTCTCTTAAACCCCCTGTATTTCTGTACATATTGAAAATAATCCCACTTTTTGATTCGATTTTTTCTCTATTGAAGTTCTCAAAAACTATTGAAGTTCTCAAAAACTTTAGTAATGTATAAGAATCATTGTATCTCTGTAGATATTGAAAAAATCACACTCTAATATATATTGCATATTAGACCTATGAACCAAATCTAAATTTTACGAGATGTTTCCAGGAAGTATTTAGATTACAGTTGGGCATAATATTTAAAGAAACGATTCCATAAAATTTTATCAATTACATTCGTAATCAAAAAACCATTCTCAAAATATAATAATCTCTTCACTAGAGATACCATTAGAGATATATTATTTTAGAAATATTTTTTTTTAACTTAAGAATTAATAATTGTTTATTAAAAGAATATAAATTAATACTTACTTCTTGTTTGTTTTGACACTTTTCGTAACATTTCCTCAACTTTTGATTTTTTATTAATAATTGTATCAAATCCTTGTTGGAAAATTGATGGTTTGCTTAGTTTATCATGTACTACAGTCATACAGAAGAAACATACGGAATTACCTTTCACTTTTATATCATCATTTTGAAATATCAAACCAGTACGAGTCCAGTTAAAACTATCTATAATAGCACGTACCACATTACCGAGATTATTCATTTCAGCACCTCTCAAACGTGTCAGTGTTGGATAGCTATCATCCTTTTTATCAAAATGGCCTGCATTACCACCGGTAGTGAGTATAGGAATTTGCCAGACACCAGCATAACGTGATATCGGTGCCAGAACGTAATCACATGGTAAACCGAATACTGCATGTATTTCCGACCATTTGGTATATATCTCGAAAAAACCAATTGGACCGAATATTGATGAGCAAAATGTATCGCGTGAAATGAGCTTAAAATCAACATGAACGGATGGACCAAAACCCAACCGTTGTATGTGAGCTATAGCCAGTTCCAGTACTGGTAATACTTTTGGTCTGATACAATCATTTTTATTTTCCAATTCTTGACTAGGCAGCAGTGCAACAAATATGATTTCCTTGCGTATCACAGCATGACGATTTAAATGATGATTCTGGATAATATTTTTTGTTGAGTTATTATTGTCGGTAGCTTCTTCTTCGAATGTTTGAAAATTTAATATAATTTCTGTGCTGGCACTTTGTTCGGAAGCGACTGTTTTCGATGTCAATGCTTGGTTGGCGTTAGCAACATTGTTTTGTATATTGAGTTGAAATAGTAGTAATGTGAGAAGCAGTAGAATTCTTGTTAATGTAGATATTTTATGCATAATGCAGCCAAACACCATAATCGTTGTTATTGTTCGTTTGCACTTTGAATACGACGAAGTTTATTTGTGAAATTCTACTTTAACTATTTGGAATTTTGTTGGATAGACAAAATATTTTCAGAAGAGTCTTCTTTCGTTTTGAATTTTGATTTAATTTTTTTTAATTGCATTATTTTTGTTTTTACCATAAAACATATAATTTACAACAGTTTTATATATCACTTTTCAATACCTTTTTGTATAGTATATTTATTAAGTTGTTTATTGGATTTGACATTTTTCAAATATTCTTTAAGTTTTTTTATTGTTTTTTATTATAGTTTGTATAGTTTTTTTTAGGCTTTAAATACATAAATTTTCAGAATATTTAATTAAAATTTAAATTTTAATTTTATTTAAATTAAAATTCAATTTTATTTAAATTAAAATTCAATTTTATTAAAATTTATTTTTTTTTAAGTTGTAAAATTATTTGTAATTTATATAATACATAGAATTTACACATTAAATACAAACAAAAATATTAGAATATTTAATTAAAATTAAATTTTAATTTTATTTAAGTTAAAATTCAATTTTATTAAAATATATTTTTGAAGTTTTAAAATTTAGTTTTAAAATTATTTATAATTTCTAAAATACATAGAATTTACCCATTAAACGAAAATATAAATTTTTTTTAATAAAAAATTCAAAAAAAATTTTAGAAAAAGTAATTAGGTTTTTGAAAAATGTTTATTAATTGGTAATTTAATAAATTAAATTATAATTTTTTATACATTCTTTTAAATACATAAAATACCTCATCTTTTCAATTTCCAAAAATATTTTATATATACTGGGCTACCCAAATAGATTTATAATATTAACAACCACATAACGTATATTAATTATTTGTGAAAATATAGCTGCGAGGGAAGGTGAAGAAGAATGATGAGGAGTAAGAGTAAATATATTTTTATAATATAGAAAATAATAAAACACCCATGATATTATTATTTACTATTTAATATTCTTATTTACTGGCCTACCCAAATAGATTTATAATATTAACAACAACATTTAATGTACATTTATTATTTTCTAAACTGTAGTAGCGAGAGAACAAGAAGGATGATGAGGAGTAAGACCAAATATATTTTTATAATATAGAAAATAATAAAACACCGATAATGATACTCACACAATTCAGTTTATTACCTGTTGAATATATATATACCATTATATTTAAAAGTTCTGTTAATAACAATAAAAGTATTAAATAGGTTAAATATTACAATTCTATAGAAGCTTCATTAATAAAAATAGATATGATTTTTAAAAACCAAAATGAAAATACAATAGTATTGTATCTCAAATGGATTTATTTGAAATTATTCAAAAATTTTGCATATTTATTTGCAGTTTAATATATGTATATTTCAGTATAAAAGCTCTCTATATGCAATAAAAATAGATGGCTATTGTTATTAAAATAAAATGAAATTTTAAATTTTGATTTTTAAAAATATTTTTATATGGAATACTTAATTTTGTATATATATATTTAAATGTGACTAAGCAAACATAATACGATAATCTATTTTCGGTTATTATGCAATTGTATATATTAAATTTGTCTAGACAAGACAATTAATCACATTTAATATATGCTTAAAATGGATTTAATATGAAAATTCCCACAGACTAATGAATCCATTAATGAAACAGTATATATAATTCCAAATCAGCTAATTTAAGCATTGTTAGTGGAAATATATTAAAATAAATAATTTAATAAAATGTATTATGGAAAACAAACAAAAAAGTTGTATATTATTTTTATATCTATTCATATCATATTTATTATTTTTATTTTAAGTAAAAAAAGTAATTTTAAAATTTTTAGTTATTAGTATAGCAGCTTCTAAAATTTGTTGGTATAAAATTATGAGAGTTTCCTGTCCTACAAAATGATTAATATAATATATGCTACCTACAGGAGCTTGTAACTTTAATTATGTGACTAGAAATATTGCTCTAATTATAAACGAAGAAAAAATAAGTATAAAATCATTATTTTAAATAATTTCTACTACCTTAGTACATAACTACCTTAGTACCTTAGTACATATACAAAACTGCATTTTAGTTACGACTAAAGTATCAGTCCAATATTCTTAAATCTTGGTTAATGAAGGTAACCAATTCCAATCTATAGCGTTGTTGTTTGGGTTAAGATTAATGTGATTTTTTTTTTGTCTCATGAAATGAAACTTTTTATAAATTTGTGTAAGCAGTTTTCACAATTATAAAATAAAAGTATCAATCTATTAAAGTTAATTTTACTGTCTTTAAAGTAACCCCCTGCGGTGAAGGGGTTAGAATATTTCGGGGGTAAGGCATACCTGTCGTAAAAGGCGACTAAAATCCCGGTGCCACGCCGATACTTATGCCAGAAGTGTGTATGGTAGTAAGTGAAGTCTGCACTTGCGACACACGATCGGAAGTGTAAATCCAATACAACGGCGTCAGCGACCCGCAGCTTCGGCTGTGCTGACCAGTTGAGGTCGGACTCGTAGTGGCTGTGGTTAATACGCCAACTTACGCGGGAAGACTGTTCAATTTTGGTTCACAAAATTTTGGGTGCTACAACCCACATTGTAGCAGAGGTTTAAGATGGGCTTGGCATTGTACCAAGATGGAAATTATGTCTTGCATGCATCTCTTCATTGGTACCGTCGGAATTACTAAGAATATTCTAATAGGGCGTTGATTGACGCTTCGTATCAATACGTTGTGTTTTTGAACACCGTAGTGTTAGGCATTAAATGCTACGTAAAACAACATGTAGATCTAGTGTCTTTAAAGAAAAGTTCCCTTGCGAGTAAGGGATTAGAATATTTCCGAGGTATGCATGCCTGTCATAAGAGGCGACTAAAATCCCGGCGCTATACCGACACTGTGCAAGAGTGTACATGGTAGTAAATGGCCGCCCCACTTGCGACACTCGACCAGAGGTGTAAATCTAGTACTACGGTGGTCAGTGGCTCGCAGCATCGGCTGTGCTGATTCTTAGTGGCTGTGGTTATACCCCAAACTTACACGAGTAGAATGATTGGTATTTGTTTATCATTCATTCGGCGTTAAATTGTCTCTTTTGGGCTTTGACGAAAAGGCATGTTATGCAGAGTGTCATAGAAATTGTAATAATTTGCTTCTAACAGACATAAATGTTGACATTTGTTATTCCTGAATAACACTGCTTTATCTAAGTGAAGAGCCACAGATAGCATTGGCTCTCATGATCAAATTAAAATCGATATATTGTTTTTTCTCTCACTTGTAATTTTATAATTTGCATTGAACCGACAATAATTTTGCTTATGATGAGCCCATGACACTCTACATAATATGGCTTTTAGTACAAATCTCCAAATCGTATTTTATCGCTTGACCATTTGTTTGGTATTCATAAGCGAATAAAATCCAACTATAGGTGTGTAACTGAACAGAAATGAATTTTTCTATAGTAGAGTAGAAATGATCTGTAATATAACAATAGTGTTAAAATATAGTAATACGACATTTGCAATTTTCCAATTTTTAATAGAAATGACAAATGCTGTTATAACTATTTATATATTAGGAGTAGAAAGACGTGCTTGATATCCAAAAAAGCGTCTTATTATTTGTATGGATAATATTATGTTTTAAAAAATAAATAAAAGGGAATGCAGTAGCATTTTTAAAAATATCAGAAGCAATCCGGCATTATACGTTAAGAAATGATGAGAAGTGTCACTCGTATACTTTTACAGTTAATTCAGTTATTTATTAAAGGACCAAAAATTTAAGACTAAATCCCTAAAAAATTGGTAAGTAACAGTCGAATTTTAATAAATCAATTTGAAGAGTTTCAATAAACTTTTCAAACATTTCGTTAAAATATTTCCAGAAATATTATTCCTTGTAGCATAAAATGCTATAAAAGCATTTTACAATGCTTTAAAAGCAATACAAAAAGAAATACTTTAAAAGCAATACAAATATATAAATATATAAATATATAAATATATTTGTATGTGCATATAACACCAATAGGTATTAATATATATATACCTTACATAATTTATATTACATACGTACAAATATAAAATTTAAAATCTCAATCGCATTATTTCAAATATATACAAAAAAATTTCAAAAATTTTTATTGATTATACTTTTCCTTTTTTGACTTTCAAGTGCTTAAAAAAATATATTGTATTCACAAAAAAATGTTATCATTAAAAAAAAATCTATAATTATATCGCTTTTAAGCAAATAACAATGTATTTTAATTTTAACGCATAAATTATTGTCTGTCTACAGGTTGAATACTAAAAATAAAAATAAATCTGTCTTAAAAGTTTTGAACCTGTTAAATAAATTCGTTGTGTAAAATTTTAAAACACTTTTGCAAATATACACAAAAATGTGCTGAAAAAAAATTACAAAAATATTATAATGATAATATAAATAACAGAAGTAAATAAAAGTTAATAACAACAACAAAATCCTTAAAAAGCTAAAAATAAATTCGAATTATACATATTTTTTAACCTTCGCCATTATTATGTATTTAGTTTTATTTTTTCTTGCGTAATTGTCAAGATGTCTACACCCAATAAAAGAATATGTAAAGATAATAATTATAGAAAAAAACAAACAAAAAAAAAAATAAAATGATTTCAGGTGTTTTTGCCAGACAATAGTTATTTATTTAATATATTTAAATATTTATTAGTTTCTGTTTCACTAATATTTATATTAGTTAAAGAGTATATTAATTTTATGGATCTTTATTTGCATTAGCAAAATTTTTGTCAGGTGTTCTAAAAATATATTAAATACTAATAAAAATAATAATTGTTTTAACTTTAAGTAAAGGAGTTTGGTTTGTATTAGTAGAAGTGGAGTACTATACAGCTGTAGTTCACTGTAGATTAAAGTATATCTTATATTGAAAAGGTAGGGAACACTTTTTACTAACAGTTGTTTGTTCCTGTTTGTTCCTGGAATAAAAGTCTCTAGATGGGCCAATTTTTCCAATATCTTCTTTTATTTATTCTATTTAGGTCTTTATCATTAAGATATTTGAAGTTAAAATAAAATTTTTTAAATTATATTTATACATTTTTTAATAATTAAAAATATAATTAGAATGACTAAAAGAATTTATATTTTTTTCAGACCCTCTCGTAAGTTTGCGCAAAACCCATCCTCTTCACATATAAGCCCTTCACATATAAGCCCATCTGCACTTCTCTCTGGCCTTAATTACTGGAATGGGTGGCATCCGCTACACGCGGCTGCAATTTTCCATAACCATACCTAAGAGTTGGTTTGAGTGCGTTCAAGTCTCACACTGTGGA
>NC_051847.1:141456964-141461606 GCF_002237135.1 Teleopsis dalmanni | reverse complement strand
GCTGTTTGGCTGTTCATTTCAATTAACACGATAATGTTTTAAGACTTTTGGGTATCCTTTTGGTTTTCTGTCGACGGTTACAAATAGAGCAAATGTCAAAGGAAAATGTTTTAAATTTCATTTTAATGTAATGAACATCAAGGGACTTACCAGCACTTTTTTATGTGGTTAAACAAACTTTTTATAAAGTAAACAGTTTAAGGAGATATAACAGAGCTTGTTGTGAAGGGGTCAAAGCTATTATTAAACAGTAATCGTTTTGAGTTTTAAACTTCACTGAATTTAAGGGTAAATTAATTGCTTATTAAAATAGGGTAATAGGATCATGCTCATGCGTTACGAAAAGTTTTATGTTAGTTTTAATATTAAGTTTCCTTTAACTTGTATTATTTATAATTAAACTACTAGAAAGTAAAGCAGTTTATAAATGTAAGTCTCTTTTATAATAAGACATTTAAATGCATCAAATTTGTATGAGTTTAGAGTAAGAAAAAGAGTAAATAATGTAATGAAAATATAGTGTTCTTTGGAAATGGATTTGCTACACGCTCAGGAAAACATCATCCTGCATAACAAAGCATGCCCTACGTTGGAACCCACAAGGCAGCCGTCGACCTGTAGTCCCAGCTACAACATGGCGTACAACCGCGGATCAAGACGCACAATACTCTTAAAACCAAATCACGAGAGAAGCAGGTAACAGAATTAGATTTAAAGGAATCGTTAATACCATATAATCCACTTAAGAGAGAAGGACAGCAGTAAATAAATAATATAAATGATATAAACATCTTTTAAAAATTAGAAGAACTTTCAATATAAATAAAAAATTCATAGAACGAAAAATTTTAAAAATAATAATGATTTTTTTAATTATTATCAGAGTATATTATAATCTCTTTCGGTTGTAATGCATTTAGTTGTAATTCAAAGTAAGTGTGGGCGATTCCACGATTTAATTAAACCGAAAGAAAATATAAAAGAGTTTCTATTTAAAAACAAATGTTATGACAAGCAATATTTGCAGGTACCTCTTAAGTAAATATTTATTTTCTATGGTTACCTTTATGGTAATTTAACCTTTTTTAAAATTACAAACAACTTAATAAAATTACATTGTGTTATACTATCAAAAGGAAAAGGTTTTATTTACTTAAAATATTAACAAAAAATTTTTTGTACTTATAGTGCTATATAATTTGTTTGCAAAATGTTAGTGTTCACAAATCTTATTAAAATAATCCTTTTCTAAATTTCTATAATTTAATTAAAAACTTTGAATATTGACTATTGAATAGATTTACTTAATTATAAGCAATTAATCTTAACAATATTGGGAGTGTTGTTTATTTTAAAGTCAAGTTAATTTTTTATAAAAAGTTTTAAAAATAAAATAAAAAATATAAAAACAAATATTATTTTATAAAATTTTAATAATGTATTTACTTACCACGTAATAATATATTTACATTGCTTGAGGCTAACAAAAAATTCACTTTTTATTCACTTTTAGTATCTAATCATTCACTTGGGCGCTCAGACAAAAATAAAAAATATTGATTTATTTGCTTTTACCACCTGTTGGTTTGGATGAAATAAAAATATTTAAATTTTTTTTTACATCAGTTTCCGCATCATTTCTCAATCAATGACTGTAAATCATCTTAAAATTTTCTCCAAATTAATGTTAATCATCTCCAAAAGCAAAATACTACAATATTTACAATAAAGGCCAAGAAATGAGTAAAAAACTAAATCCACAAAAAATATAATATTTTTTATTATTAGAATAAGAATTTAATAATAATTTATTAAAT
Organism: Teleopsis dalmanni; assembly: GCF_002237135.1. Taxonomy (NCBI): domain Eukaryota; kingdom Metazoa; phylum Arthropoda; class Insecta; order Diptera; family Diopsidae; genus Teleopsis; species Teleopsis dalmanni. Next base: position 141,459,789 of record NC_051847.1, on the reverse strand, counting down.
TTCAAATTATCCAAAATAAAAGAAAACATGTTAAAAAACTTAATTTTGAAAAAGACAAAAAAAATATGGAAGCTTTATGTATAACAATATAACAATGACGTCATTTGTGCATTCAAAAAATACGCTCTAACCACATACTAGTTAAATTGATCTGATCATTTTGTTAGAGAAATTTATCAAAAAATCTTTGTGGATGTGAACGTAGAATTTTAGTTACAGTAACTAAAACTTATTAACTTTATTTACACTTAAACTGAGTCTTCAGTCTAGCTAAGAAAAATTAAGTTTTTTTAGTAATTCGACTAAATAAATAAACAAACAACCTCCCCTGCAAGAGTAACACATTCATTCCAACGCTACTCTAAGGTGTCAATGCTCTTTTTTGTTGAGAAGTTTTCCAGTCCCAAGTTGGAACTGGAACCGAAGATAGTTTTTGCAATCACTTCATTTTTTTGGAAAAATTTCTTTTCCAAGATGGCTTTCTGGCCTTTCACAAATTGTGTTCGCTAGAGACTAGATCTGGAGAGAAGGTTGGAAATTATTTACTATTGGAAGCATGATTCACCATTCTTAATTCATTCAACTTCTGACTTCTTATTAGGTCCGATGTGAGTAGTTTACAAATACTTCAATTATCGAGTAAAATTGTAAACGAATTACTTTTGTAAACGAATTACTTTTTGAAAATTATTTTGTTGTACTTTTTTTTATTTTGCTGAACAACTGCATTTTGCATTATCAGTGGTTGTACCATTACGTTTGACTTCAGCATATTAGTCAATTATAGTGAACTTTAATAGTGCAGAATCTGGATAGAACTTCCAAAGCTACTATTTGGTGTCACCAGTATTTTTCTCCATTAAAAAGTCATGCTTAGTCAAAACTCGAAATTGTTTAAGTCCTTTGTTTTGACATGTATAAAATTACGGTCTCTAAAATTACTATAATCCGGAACCTAATCATCGGGATGTTATGAATTTTGACATATATTATTTGAAGAATACTTCTCTCTTTAAGTTATAAAGCTATATCAGCAATGAATTTGCTAAGAACATATTCCTCCTTCGAATTTTTTCTAAACATATTTGTGATTAAAATAATATTCTTATTTTTTTCATATACATATCTTATTATTTTAAAAACAGAAGTTTCAAGCTTTTATAAATTGTGCTATATGCACATAATCATTTTACGAGTATTCACAATTTTCAATATCAGAAGACAGGATAATCTTTAAAACAATTTTATTTCATTTACATAGAAATTTATTTGAGCAAAAAATATATTTGAATCAATAACAATATAACCAAATCAATGCAAAAACAATTTACCCAGAAGTTAAACTCTCCCAATATTTATTTGTAAGATGGTAGATAAGACATAACCTCATAAGGTTTATAAGGAAACAGTAATGTAATAAATTTCCACAGCATAATATGTGTAATAATATCAATCCACAATGCAATATTAAGCAATAAACGACTATCGCAGATCCGAGAATTATAAAAATTAATAACTGCATTCAGTTTATAGATAACATACATATTTATTAAAATTAGTGGGTATAATCATGTTAAAATAATCAATGATATTAAATATTAAAACAAGACTTATCCTAATGCAAATGAAAATTAATAGAAAAATATTTTAATTATGCGCTTGAATGATATTTAAAATGATTTTACTTTATTTTGATTTATATTAAAATGTACTCTTATATACTTATATTAATATATACGTACTTAGTTACTTATATTTATTTTTAGGAAAGCAGAGATACAAAATATTAATATCTCTTAATAATAGGAATAAGTAGCTTTCATGTCAAGAGTTTGTAATAGGCATTAAATTAATTGGATCAATTCTGATTAATTATTTAAGAACCAATGCAAAAGAAATTCATTTGTGAAAATATATTGAATTATTGAAAAATTGTCATAAATGTAATAAAATATACATACATCATCACACTTGAATTAAAGTTAACATAACGTTTTAGTCTATACAATATGTGTTCATAGAATTATGAAAAAAATCTTGATATATTATTGTCGTACTTTTTTATAGGAAATATATTTATATACAGTATACGCATTTTTATAAACATATTTATATCATAAATAATTTCATTCATTTATTAAATAACTAATCCACTTTGTTAACTTATCTAAATTGTACTTAATACAAGGATACAAGGAAGATTACAAGTAAGGCTTCAAGATGAATTCTTGATTTCATAATAGAAGTAATAAAATTAAATTATGAAATGTAATTTATCGCACACTATCAACATGAAATCTTTTTCACAAATGCTTAATATATAAATATAAATAATTTATATTTAACCTGAATTTATGTGCAATAAAACCAAAAATACATATTTATTAAATTTATTTTTATTAATAAATATTTATTGAATTTATGTATAAATATATATTTTCTTTAACTATCGAAACATTTCAATCAGCAAAAATCCCACATATAAATCGAATTTTTTATGGTTATCTATTAAATTGATTTCCTGGAAATTTGATTAATTTTGCTTCGAGTTTTATTAAACATTTTCCACTTCTATGCTTTAATTCGAATCCTTTACCTTTTTGCCACTTTATTAATTTATGTCCATTCGAGATTGTTCATATTATAACAAAACTTTCCACTGTCACACCTCATTTCTATTAAATTATTGATAATTGATGAGAAAATGTTTCAACGAATTAGTTAAAAGGCAAATTCCAGAATACTCGAACTATTGAAAGGATAACAAAGCAAAATTGTTGATTTATTAGGCTGTTTATTACCTGAAGAAAGTGAAGAAGTGAGAC
>NC_051847.1:141448172-141456864 GCF_002237135.1 Teleopsis dalmanni | reverse complement strand
TTTGAAATAAATTGTTTTTTTTAATATTTTAATGCTCAGCTCGCCTAGAAGTCAGAAATCAGGAAGTGGAAGCGAACGTTCTGGTTCACAAAGTCGAAGTTCTCGTTCACGTTCACGTTCGGGTAGTGGTTCAAGAAAATCACATTCTCCATCTAGAAGTCGTAGTCGAAGTGGTTCAAGATCAGCAAGTTCAGGTAGTCATCGATCTAGTTCTAGTGGTAGTAGGCATTCTAATTCAATTGGAAGTCCTCACTCACCAAGATCAAAACATTCGCCAACGCCGGAAAAAGAAATCACTGAAAAACCTGCAATTGAAACAATAAATGATGGAGATTCCCGTTCACAATCACCAAATTTACAAATAGATGATGGTGGTAACAGCAGATCTCGTAGTGGCTCTAGAAAATCGCATTCACGTTCTCGTAGTGGTTCAAGAAAATCTCATTCACGTTCTCCACAAAAGAAGTCACGTAGTCGGAGTCGAAGCCAATCTAAAAGTCCATCACGAAGCAGATCAGGTACTCCATCGCATAAATCACGTAGTGGTTCGGAATCAGGTACTGATAATGAAGGCAACAGAAATGTTGCCAAAAAACGCAAAGCAGTTTCTAGTGGTTCTGAATCTGATAAGGAAACTACAAAAGAACCGAAGAAAAATCGAATTGTGGATAGTGACAGTGATAGCGATGAAGTAAGAGAGTTAATTTTTATGTTATAAATATATTTTCTTACTAATTTTTAATTTAATTTAGCCTACTAAAAAATTAGATGCTCAAGACATATTTGGTGATGCCGACGATATAAGCTTATCTGAAGATGATGAAAAGAAATCAGTTGCTGACTCGAGAAATGGTTCAATTAAAAGTCGTTCACGTTCTAAATCGAGATCTCGTTCCCGTTCAAGTTCACGCCATTCTGGCCGTTCTAAATCTCGTTCAAAGTCACGTTCACGTTCCCGCTCACGATCACGTTCGCGAACACCTTCCAAATCTCCAGAAAGAGGCGAAATTGTTCAAATGAAAGAAAATGAACCAGAACAAATCCCTGAAACTCGTATTGAGGTTGATATACCACGCATTGTTACAGATTTAGGAAAAGATTTACATTTTGTTAAATTACCAAATTTCTTGTCTGTGGAAACAAGACCATTTGATGTTGAAACGTATGAGGATGAAATTGATGAGGAAGAAACAATGGACGAAGAAGGTCGACAACGCATTAAGCTTAAAGTTAGTAATACCATACGTTGGCGTGAAACAATGAATAATAATGGAGACATGATTAAAGAATCAAATGCTCGTATGGTGCGCTGGTCTGATGGTAGCATGACTTTACATTTGGGAAACGAAACATTTGATGTGTACAAGCAACCATTGCATGGTGATCATAATCATATGTTTATACGTCAAGTAAGTGATGAAAAATTATTTGCTTTTCTATGCACTTATTATAAATTATTATAATTTTATTCTAAGGGTACTGGTCTTCAAGGTCAAGCTGTGTTCCGAACTAAACTAACTTTTAGGCCACACTCTACGGAGTCTTTCACGCACAAAAAGATGACAATGTCTTTGGCAGATCGCTCACAAAAAACAAGCGGCATCAAAATACTTACACAAGTTGGTAAGGATCCGACAACAGATCGTTTATATAACTTAAAGAAAGAAGAAGAAAAATTAAGACAGGCTGCTCGAAATCAAAATAAACCGCAGCCTAAGAAAAAGAAGGCAGGCGTACATGATTTACTTACTAGCGCAAATACTTCGTATCATCAGGATGAAGGAAGTGATGATGAGAATGTAATCTCTTTGAGTGCTATAAAAAATAAATACAAGAATAATGCAGCGGGCGGTTCTGGAGCTGGTAAAGAAAAATCAGCAATTTATTCATCCGATGATGATGATGGCTCAGATTTTGAAGTGAGACGGCATAAAAAGGTTGGTAAAGCTAAAGCACTACGAGATTCGGATAGTGAATCTGATGCAGATCAAGGCAGTGAAAAAGGTGCTGCTAGTCATTCAGATAATAATGACGACGCCAAATCTGGTGGCAGTGGAAGTCACAGTGATGACGAATAAATAAAACATGTTAATAATACAATTATGTTTAAATTATATTAAAATATCTTCAACTAAATACATGTTTTTTTTTTAAATAAAATATGTTCATCGGTTACATATCAAGGTACACATTTATTGATTTATATATATATATATATATATATATATTTATATATTTCAACTTTTAGAGTAAATAGTTTTTTTATTAAATACCTTTTACATTAAATAATAATACAAAATGATTCTTAACACTATTAGCTTTAGACTACAAATTACTATTTCTTTCAGTTTTAATTTAATTCTTCAAATAAATATTGGGTTTTTGTGCGTTTAAAATGCAACAAATTTTTAAAGATTTTTATTTTAGCATTTAATTTAAAGCTAGTACATTAGAAAATTAAAATGCTCATATTTAACATATTCGTTAAGGCAGTTTTTGTAAAATAAAAAATGCAAATATATTTTGTAGAAATGAAATAATTCATTTGAAAAAAATTTGCAAAAATTTAAGTACAAATTATTGTATTAATGTAAACTGTTTTGATAGCAAGAGCTCAAAAATTAATTATAATTTTTCACCTCATTAACATGTTTATATTTTTTAAAATTATTTTTTGAGTTAAAAGATTAATTTAATTAAAAATGTTAATTATGAAAATGAAAAATAGTTCAGTTTTGAATATGTTTTGCATATGTTATAAATGCACTCAGTCAAGACGTATAACGATTGTTATTGTAACATTTTAGATTAAACAATATTGCATAGTTTTCGTTATTAAAATTAAGTTACTGTAATATTACTACAATTATTAAAATTAAATTCTCGGCACATTTTGATAGCTATACATTTTCAACATCCTTTAAATAGTATTATATTGTTATTTCATTAAATCTATAAACTTAGAATTATAGACGTAACTCTGCGAGCATTTCCAAATACTTTTTATACGAGATATACGAGATTCATGTGAATGACCTTTAAATTGCACTGCTCGCTTGCGGTTGCAATTATTAAGAAATCTTCTTCAATATATGCATAGCATTTGTCATAATCAGCAAGCCTAAAATTTAAAAACATTAATTAGAATATGTAATAAAATCAAAGCATCAAGCATCAAGCATCTCACTACAGACCTGCAATCGAATTGAATTCATCTCGTAGCCACCTTTACTTTGCATTTGCGTTTGTATTGCGTTCAGGTGATTTGTTGATAATTCTACATCACCAGAACCAATGTGTCCAGTGTGCACGAAATTTGTTGGGTTGCCTATCATTGATCGATCGATTCTCAAACGTTGATGTCTTCTACGTGTGGGTGATTGCTGTTGTTGAAAGCAACAGGTAAAGCATTGCATCCAAATATCACCAGTTGAGGCCATTTTACTTTTAATGGAAGTAAAACTATTTTGATTAACAGGAGCCACGATTTTATTTCAACTTTAAAACGGATGTGGGATGAAAACTTAAAAGTGATTTAACTCCTTAAAAACTCTCAAATCTGCAAATCTGCAAAATTAAAAAAGAAAAAACAAAAAATAAAATTAAACAACAGTTCAAATACTTAAAAAGTTATATTTTATTTATTAAATAAATCAAATAATATGAAGATATATTTATATCTATATATATAGATAGATATACATGTGGATTTATATAGATAGATATATATTATCTATGAGTATCAAAACTATAGTCTATGTAACTATACTAATAGTCAGGTGAGCAGCAAATAAGTCATCTGAAATACATGTGGTTCAGGGACGTATACCAAATCGCTTCTGGATTATATCAATACTAATAAATATATCTTTATATAGTAATAAGGTTACTACAGCACAGTAAATAAAAATAAACTGTAGAGCTTCAAATATGTTCTGACTGTACTGTTTTGTATGTTTGTAAAAAAACATTGTGTAAACAGTACACTAAATAAAGATCGGAATATATCAAACATTTGTAGTGTTTGTGTTCATGTTCACAAATCTTTCTCATATGTCTACCAGGTGTACCGGTATGAAGTGAGCGTAAAGATACATGTGTGAAATATATTTAGTATACATCAAGTCATTGAACAGACAACATCATATTTTTTCATCGTGTTAAAAATGTCGAATTTTGTACCAGAAAATGATGATTTGCGGAAAGCATTCATTTTTTGTTTTCATTTGAAGAAAAGTGGTGCAGAGTCGCATCGAATGCTTGTCGAGGCATATGGTGATCATGCTCTATCAGAAGCAACATGCAAAAGATGGTTTCAACGGTTCAGAAATAATGATTTTGATGTGAGAAATGAAGAACTTGGAAGACCGCCAAAAAAGTTTGAAGACGCCGAATTGCAAACGATATTGGATGGAGATGACACTTTGGGTCAAAAGCAAATGGCAGAAATGTTAAATGTTGCACAACAAACAATATCTGACCGTTTAAAAGCTATGGGAAAGATCCAAAAGTGTGGAAAATGGGTGCGATATGAATTGAATGAAAGAAAGATGGAAAACCGAAAAAACACTTGTGAAATTTTGCTTCAAAGACACGAAAAAAAATCGGTTTTGCATCGGATTGTTACTGGCGATGAAAAATGGATTTATTTTAAGAATCCTAAACGGAAAAAATCATGGGTTAATCCGGGACAACCATCAACATGGACTGCAAAACCAGATCGATTCGGCAAGAAGACAATGCTGTGTGTTTGGTGGGACCAGGAAGGTGTGGTGTACCACGAGCTCCTAAAACCTGGTGAAACCGTCAATGCTGGTCGCTATGAACAACAAATGATAAATTTGAACCATGCATTGATCGAGAGACGACCAGAGTGGGCCAGAAGACACGGCAAAGTAATTCTGGTCCATGACAATGCACCTGCACACAAAGCAAAACGGGTTCAGGATGCAATCAAAACACTTGGCTGGGAGCTGCTACCCTACCCGCCGTATTCACCAGACTTGGATCCTTCCGACTACCATTTGTTTTCATCGATGGGACACGCATTGGCTGAGCAGCAGTTTGATTCCTACGAGGAGGTCGAAAATTGGGTGTCTGGTTGGTTTGCTTTAAAAGACTTTCCTATTATTAATTAGTGTTTTATTTTCACCAAAAAACGCTCATTTCATACCGGTACACGTGGTATTTGTACAGACACTAAAAAGTTCACTACGTTTATGAAAAGAACGTTATAAAATTCACTATGTTCGTGAAAAGAACACTAAAATTTTTGTATGTTTCGGACATAAGGTGTACACTATTATAGTGTACTATATATTTTTGGTCACTGACGTAAGGAGCGATGAAGATTAGTTAGTAAATTTGAATACGATAGGTATGTGCTTTTACTTGAATTAAATTCAGTAGATAATCAAAAGGAGATGTGCGAATGTTATGTTATGATATATAAATATAATTAATTATTGGATATCTATAAATTATTTTTGATATAAATATTTAATTTGAAAATGAATATTAGTTTATAACCATATTATTAATTAATTAATGTGGATATGTTTTGATTACAATTTATTACAGGTAATTCATATTTATCCTGTGAACATTAGATTCTAATTCATATGTAATTTAAGCTATCATAGTTGTATGATTAGGATTAAGTTAGATTTCCAGTAGGTTAGGTTAGGTTGGATTGGCGACTAGGTGGGCAAAGCCCACTTTAACACAAATAATGACCCGTTGTTCCGTATAACTGATTAGCGTTGTTCATACGCAGACCAGATGTATTCTTGGAAAGACGGCAGTGGTCAGTATATGAGCAACGTTATAAGGCACAACCCAACTTATGTAAAAATAATGAATTTCTTTTTACAACTTCTATTATATATGTATATCGGTACAACATCAAAAATTCATTTTATATTATTTTAGTTAATTTAATTTTTGGACGACCATACAGCTGTTTCGAGTATTGCCAAATATTATTTAATTATTTATAATAAAATATGTATTTAATTATTTGTAAATAATTTTTTTGAGACTGCGAGTACCAGAAATCGAATTCGTGTCCTGCCAAATTTGAAGCTCAAAGTCAGCGCTCCTTCACCTTGGACTTGACTTTTATGTTCGCACATTTTTCTGGAGTTTTTGTTAATTTGCTGTGAAAGATTTATTAACAAATTTACTTGCTGTGTTTATATTAGAATGAAATCATAGACCAGCTGTAGAATAATTGTATTAATTAATTATATTTTTATTTTATTATATATTTTTATTATTGTTAAATTTCAATACTATTCTGTTTGTTCATTAAACCCTGTGAAATTTGATTCAACATGTTGTGCCACTGTGTCAACGTTGAACTTGACATACGTAGTTTTTTCAAACACATTATAAAATATTATAAGTATTTGTATATGGGATTAGGTTTTTTAGTATTTGCAATTATATATAAGAATTATTGATGATTTATTATAAAAATCATTTTATCAAGATGCATTATGTCTTTTAAATTAATTAAAACTTGATGAGTCTGAACAGTTGATTAGGATTGACTTAAGTGTTTAGTGTTTTAAGTATTACATTTTCTTCGAGTAATTATTGAGGTTATTAATGAATGAAGGTGAAATTCATTGTTTACCTTTAAAGTTTCGGAGACTTCTGTAATTTATAGATTTGGTTACCTACTATGTTTTTCTACTACTTTTTATTGATAATTATATATTAGTTTTGTTAGTTTATAATTGTCTAACAAAGCTTTTTATGAAATTGCTTTAAATGAAAGTTTTACTATTAAATGGTTTTCTCTTAGTCACAACACTACCATCGACTATCCAATAAGACACAGAAAATGTAATTAAGTACTGTAAAACAAATTTAATTATCCATTGTTGTGGGTAATTAAAAATCTATTTGTACTTCGTTTGCCGGCTTAAGCCATGTAACATTATTTTGATGCTCCAATTGAGAGCGAGAAATGCAAACTTCTGGGCTAAAACTCACACTGTACGACTAGTTTCGCTAAACTACACATGAAATTTAGTTTGTTTAAAATTAGTGACAAAATTTCACAAATAGCTGATTTAATACTCAAATCGGGTAATTAACACAACAGAAAAGTGAAAAAAATGAAAGTGTTGAAAGCACGTAGTCAAATTGCTGACGTTATACGAGTAAGCTGTGATTTTAGTTACACGTACTTTAATCTCATAATCAAAACCGATATACTTTTTATTAAAATGTACAAAAACACTATATTATTATATTAGAAGAATAAGATTTAAAATTTTAATATATTTACATATGGATTGCTGTTGAAATATTAAATACTTAGACAAAATGAACCAGTTTCTAAAAGTTGGATCAAAAGTCAAATTAAACACTATTTTATTAAAATTTATACTGTTAACTTAAATACAAAAGCTGACCTGTACAATTCTATTAATAGGTATATAGCAGAAAAGATTTAAAAATTTATGACTCAATTTCAATTCAAATTCTTGCATCATCATTCTGGGCTTAGAGTAAGTCTCTAAGCCCTGTTCCGTCCATAAAAAGTAGTATAGAACCTACTTTACAGAGTTTTATTGCCCCTTTCATAAACATATACATCCCCAAAAGTCTATTCCGTCTCTGAATCTTCATTTTCTTCGCATAATGTACAATTTGCAACCGTATATATGCCCAGTCTTGTAAGTTAGTGTTTTAGTTTACAGTGTTCTGTTAAGATTCCTGCGATAATTCTAAGTTTTTATTTTGATAACTCCATATCTTCTGGTATCTCCTATTGTCTTAGGTACCAATAAGTGATTTGGATTTTTCTAATACTTACAGATTATCCCAGTATTCCTTTTTATTTTGGTTATTCTCATTTTTATAAGAGAAATATATATGATAACTTAGTGTGATAACTTGTCACTCTTATCAAATACGGGTAATATATAGAAACATTTGAATATGTCAAAAGAAATCCAGTTTTTATGGCCATATGAATTGTATGTATGACAAAACCATAACTTAAAACGAAACCTTTTTTAGAGTACGGTTTTTTTAAAGCACCTGATGTGCATTTATTATTAAGGAACTTCTTAGTGACGAAAGCAAATTTAACAATAACAACTTTAAAAAAATGTAGAACTTTACTTATCTAAGTGTTTGTTACAACAGTATCGTATTCTAACCTATCTTTAATAAGCATCAAGAGTTAATAGATACAATATTTAACATATTTATAATATTTATTTAGCAGCACAGCAGCTAAAAATTTTCAATATCTTGATGTTAACATCACAACAGAAAACAATAAACCAAAGATATGTATAGGTTAAAGAATACTATGTTAATATGTATAATATTATTTCGATTTATTTTGTAATTAAATTGATATTTAACGTCCGTTTTCACGAAAGAAACTAAATTCTTGATATAAACCATTGTTTTTAAAAAAGGTTTTTATGGAACAGTAGTGAATTGCAACAAAAAAATTTATTTCAATCTTGATTTTTGGAATTGGGTTTTGAAGTATCCTTAGTTTTATGTAGATACAAAAATATGTTTATCTTCACAAGAGTATAACTGAGATTGATGGCAGGTACCATACTAGTAACTAGATAGGGTACCATACTAGTACTATATGGTCAAAAAGGACCATAACGCAAGTATTAGTTTTGGCAAATTGTTTTTTATTTCCTGT
>NC_051847.1:141439569-141448072 GCF_002237135.1 Teleopsis dalmanni | reverse complement strand
TAAATAAATCAGTAAAAATAAATAATTAAGTATAAAAAAATAAATTATTTATTTATATAAAATGTAATATGAGTAATTAAAATGTAAATGATTTATAAAAATATTTAAATGAAATAAGTAATTACATTTGATAAATGGTATATTTAATAATATTAAATGAATAAATTAAACATTTTGTTTAAAAACAAAATAAATCACCCTTACAAAAAGACATACCAGGATTGTATGAACCTATTAAAAGAAGAATTTTAAATCATCACAGGAATCCTAACAGGGCACTGTAAACTAAAACATCACCTTACAAGACTGGGTATACTTACGGATGTAAACTGTAGATTCTGTGAAGAGAATGAGGAGTCGGCCACATATGTGCTGTGAGAATGCCCTGCGCAAATGCACATACGGAATAAGCTCCTGGGAATGTATATTCTTACGGAAGAGGCAATAAAACTCTGTAAAGTAGATTCTAAAGTAGTATTATTGACGCTACAGGGTTTAGAAATCTTCTCAACCCAGAAGGAGGCACAATAGAACCGACGTTTGTAGTAACACATCCCTTAACAATAATAATAATAAAATGAATAAAATATTTTATTTTGTTTTAAGTGCAGATTCAGATGTTCAGATGTTTTGAATATTGCCACATATTCATCATCATTGGGTCTTGAAAATATTTGATTTTCAAAGACCACTGATTATTTAAGATTAATTATTTGAATGAAATTTATTAAAAAATTAATATATTAATTAAATTAATATATATAAAATTTATTAAACATTTATTTTTAATACAATTATTGTATTCCTTCATTTAACGTAATTTAATTTAAATTTATTTACCCTAAAAATGATTTGCTAATAATAAAAAAAAAAGTGAAATTAAATAAAATTTAAAATGTAACATTGAAAACTCTAATTTTTTTTTAAATAAAATACATTGTACATTTTTCTATTACATACATAAATAATAATCTCATTTTTTTTTCTAATTAATTAATAGAATTCATATTTTACTAAAAATTCAATTAAACTAAACCAAAACCAACAACAATAATTTAATCGTATTTTAAATTAATAAAATATTAAATATTTTTCTGTATAGAATTTGAAATAAAAATTATTAAAATTGAAGCAGTATATAATATAAATAGTAATATCAAATATTTTCCAAACATTTTCTTTACTAACTGCAGAGTACCTGTAATGATAACATATGATATTAAAATATTATAGGAACATAATAAATTTTAAATTATTTCTAGTAAAAATGTGAATATGTGCTTTAAAGAAATAAGTAAATAAACGATTTTATTATTATGTAGATTGATTTCAAATATCTCAGGAATATTAAAAATTAATGATAACGCCACGCTGAGAATCATTATATTTTATGAGATATAAAAAATTTTTATGGGAATTTTCTCACGAATGAAATGTCTGAATTCTTATATTTGAATATGTGAAGTGAAATAACACTTGTCAGCAAAATACAAATTAATTACAGTTTTAAATACATATACATAATTTCCATAAATTCTATTCAGCCTTTATATTCGATAAGTAAGAAAGGTCATATATTTTTAATCTTTCTAGATAAACCTTTCTAGATACCACTATTTATATATTTTGTAAAATGTGTGTTGAAAAGTTTAAGAGCTTAGTCTGAATGCCCTTAACTGAGCAGCAGCGGACCTTTTATAGTCCATTTATAGAATAGACTTATTGCTCTTTATATAATTTAAAACAATACAAAATCGTTATAGGTGCTCTTCTAATAATTGGGTGAAATATCTGGAATTAGCACAACAGATCACTTAAGTTGCAATGTATTTCTCTCTGAATAATAATAATAAAGCAATAATACTAAAACATTTGTATTAATGCTTTTCATACAATAAATATTTTAAATATTTTCTTAAACAAACATTTATATTCATTTGATTTGATTACAAAAGTGGTTTCATTGCACATTTTTTCAATAACTATATCTATATATAGTTATTTTTGATATATTTAAATACATCTGTAATATACCATATTTTTATCATTGTTTCACAGTTTGATAGATTTAAAAAATTATAAAAAATATACTTTTATTTGTCTACCTGCAAATAATAAACTTTTCTATTGTAGTAATTTTAATTTACTATTTACTCTTTGCTATTAACAAAAAAAATCTAATTAAAAATCTAATTCTAATTATACAATATTTAAGTGAATAAATTTTTTTAAACTTTATTTTCTCGATCAGTATCAAATTTAAGTATATTACAAAAGTTCTATTTCTAGCCCTTCTATCAATATTTTAAAAATTTAATAAAAGTTCGTATAATTTGTATTTAGTATAAACTGAATACTAGATTACGGTAACAAAAAGACTTTTATTTACAAGTGTTCTGAATTATCTAAGTTCATCGCTTCTTTCGCATTTCATAGTTTAGTTAACGTTTATTCGATTTAGTCCTTTTTAAAATTTAACAATAAATTCTTTCACTAATTTATTTTGTTTCAAATAAATAAAATATGAAGAACTTCAGTTTATGTCAAAGAATATTTCTATAACGTAAAGCAGATCATTATGCGCACCTGATAACTACAAAGACTAACCACCAGGCATCCATGGTTCCAAATCAATCAACATCTAGATGTAGATGTTATCTTCGATATTTCGGATTTTCATCTATGTACTAAGTCGGAGGTTATACATTTGGAATATAAGAGCCATGTTGCTTTTGAACTAGATGTTGAATAAATATTAGCCTGAATAAATATCGTCTGTTGCTAGTACGAGCAGAGATTGGAACGGGACGTTCCATAGAAGGGTTGTCAAATCATGCTAGCTCATCCGAACGTTTATTTCCTACTATATTAGAATGTCCAGGTACTCAAATCAGAGTAATTTTGAAGTTACTGCGTAGTACATTAATAAATCACCTACTTTCATGGACTATAAAAATAGATGAGATAATATTGAAATGCAGATAGCTGAAACAGCTTGAATAACCGACTGTCTATCAGTGAAAATATGTACATGATTGCAGTAAGAGAAGAGGCTATCAAGATAGCAAAAATTGCTGCTTCAAATATTGAAGTAGAGTTGCAATGGTTGTAAGACTAAGAAATCATTAAGTCCACTAATGAGAATCTGGCGCCTGTACTATCATCCATTTTTCATCCGTCAGTGTAAATATATGTCTTCCGATACGTTGTAATCAGCCCTATCTCCCGATTCCCTACAAATAAAAAATAGTATTTTCTTAGTAAAATATCAAGAGGAAAAATGAAATAGCAAGAGGAAAAAAAATAAAGTCCGTACATAACCTTTAGTAATGACTCTAGACTTATCATAGACTTATATGGTTTTTCTACTCTTACAGTCATTAACTCCTCATCCATGACACCAAAAAATTCGTTAAGTTTAACTTAATTTAAATTTTATTTTATTTTTTATACATTAAACATTATACTATGCAGCAGTTAATAATTCTTCTAATTTTATTTTTTTTAAGTTTTTATTTTGTAAACTGGCGTAAATGGCACATTTGGTTGAGTCATGCTGTGCTTTTGACACGTTTTCTTTTTCCATGTATTAAAGGCTCAGTTTAATATACTTATTGCTTTATTTTTGTTGTTGCTTTTTTTACTCTCTTAAATGTACATATTTCTCGATTTCTTCCTTTTTAGTTGTTTTTTTTTTTACTTTCTAGTCTTATTTGCTCTTGTGCTCGAATTAACTTCCTTTCGTTTTTCTTAAATGTACAACGAAAATGAACCACAACTTGTCATACACTGCAGCACACAGCATAAGAGCATTAATGTGTGTACGAGTGTGTATGTGTGTGTTTGCGTAGCCGAGTCCTTTGATAGAAATACCACAAAATCATGTTCATTGGCAGCGCAGTGCTCGTGAATGAGTGACGACGACTGGTAACGAAGTCTTTTACAAATGCTGTGGAAGAATTTTTTTTTCTGTGCCAATGTGATTACATTTGTTTTTATTGTTGTTTTGTACTAACATTGGCCATATGAATTGGCATCCCATTTTATTCATAGTAAAAAGTGCACTGTTCTCTTAAGCGTATTCGCTCTGGAAAACCTACCTTTGTTTCTCTTAATTCGCTTTATGTTTTCTAAAAACAATTTAAATCATTTGTGACCGACTTTGCAGCTAAATTTTTTTTTTTTTTTGTTTCTCTAATGTTGGCTTGAATAGTACACAAATTTGGATCGATAAGGATTTTATTGTTGTTGTTCCTCTATGAGCAGTGAGAGCTTTTTAGATATTTTACTCTTTGGTACGTATTCTGTACATGAAAATTACGTCTGCAAAGTTGCACATGTGATTTATTTTGCAATTTTTTATTATTATTATCTGTGCATGGTTTTTTTTTGGTTTTCTAAGTAAAAAGGTAAAAACTTATCAAACAAAAAAAATTATTTGTACTTCAGATTATGCAAAACAAATCAATTTGCATAAATGCTTTAATGGAACTGATACACTGCGCTATCTATTATACCCAAGTGCATAATTACGAAAAATTATGTAAAAATTTTAAGATAAAATTAAATTTTCATTTTTTCATATATGCACAATCGTGTTCAAGGATTTAAAATTTTTTATCACATGCGAATATAACTTTAATATCACTTCCTTTCGAAAATTCAGGCTCAAATTAAGAGCTGAAATATTAACTTCATGGTCTTTTTTAAGTGCCAGTAAAAGTAAAAAAAAATTTTAAAATGTATAAATTTATTTTTTTTTTACCTTTCTATATACGAGTAGTAAATGTGTCTCCTTATTGTTTTTTTTTTTTTTGCTTTATAAGGTGAATTCTACTATGCCAACGCCATTTTCGCATATTCAAGGACTTCTGTTGCTTTACCATGCAGTTTTATTGAAGTGTACTTCAATTTTTGCAGTGTAGTATTTATTTTATTGACTTATTTAGGTACATAAAGTACGTCCGCAATGTGAGCATAAACTTTTTAGTATGTTTTAAATATTTTTCATAACCGAAATGAAAGTAATTGAGTTTAATCAAATTGTCAAAAAATATACCATATAAACAAATTAGTAAAATAAAATAAATTAGAGTACAACAGTAATTTTTTTAAAGCTAAATTTATTTTTTATTTTATTTAAAAACATAAAATGTAAAAGCTAAATATTTAATTTAGCTAAATTTATTTTGAAGCTATATATGACCAAATAAATTACTTTTTAAATAATAATATTTCTTTTAAATAGCTAGCAATTACAGCAACAAAATATTTATTTAAATTAATTGAATGTTTTGCTGACCATACAGCTGTCCATCGTCAGTGGTCTTTGGAAATATTAGGAATTAATTGTTTGTTAATAATTATTAAGATTGTAGGTATCAAGTAGCCATGCGGGAAAGGGGTTCCAATATTCTTGAGGCAAGGCATGCCTGTCATAAAAGGCAACTATAGTAGGCACCACCTCATACAGTTTGTAGTATAAATCGTAGTAAATGGTTTGGAACACCCGACCATTGGTGTAAATCTGATACCACGGATGTCAGGACCGCAACTTGGTCTGTTTAGACCAATTGAGGATGGCCTCTTTAATTGAAGTATCGTGGTGGTTGTGGTTAAAACAGAAAGTTACATGGGTAAATAGACTGTATTCATTACTTTAATTCGGTGTGGAGTTGCGTTTTACGACCAGCTTTTTTATAAATGTTTATTTTTTTTAAAAATAAATATCTTACACAAAGTATTGTGTATTGTGTTTTTCCATTTTTTGCGTTTCCATGATCAATTAGTTAATTACTAACAAACAAAACTAAAAACAAATACTAAAAACAAATGATTAAAACAAATACTCTCCTAGAATTTTTCGATAACTTTCTGACACATAAAAGCTCATTCACATTGCAATAATCAATTTTTACAAATGAAAACGACCAAAATTTAATTTTGATAGCTGTGAAAACATAGTATAAACCACCTTTACGATCATATCTGGCATTAATATAGGATTATCTATTTTGTAGTGCCAAAACCTAACGTGAATTATTATTATCAAGATGTGACAATTTTGTTTGTCACATTTTTCACATTTATTAAGTGAAAAATGTGTCTCATTAGAGGAGAGAATTCGATGAGAGAGGAGAGATAAACGTCATAATTTATATAATAACAATTTTAATATGATCAGAAATTATTGAATGATCCATCTACAGCATGGATCAATATTTAATCAATTTTTCAATTTCAATATTTAACAAAACATAAGATATTAAATAAGTAACCCTAAATTTGATTGCAGTGGCTGATCAGCAGATACCGTTTGCTTTTAAGTGATTATTCACCATTTTAATACCATATTCCTTGCAATAAACTTTCGTTAAATAAAACTAATTAATCCTAACGGGTTTATATGATTAAACAAATATATTTTCTCTACTGATAAGCAATCCGACAAATTGTCAAAAAAGTATATCCATAAAAACTTTGTTTTTCGGTAAGTCAAAGTTGATCAATCACAGAAAAATCAAGTGATTTTTTTTCATCTTAATTAGATTTATGATACATTAAAACAAATGTGATCTAATAGTCCACAAAAAACATTAAAATTAAGCTTTTGCAATAAGTTGTTTTTTCATTTGGATCCACTAAAAAGTAAAACCTCGTAAAGTTTTATTTAGTATTTAGTACTGCTAGTACTGAGCATAGTCCCTATAATATCCTTAATTTTGTATTTAATTAAACTTTTTTATTCAAAAATTTTGCTGTGAAATATAAGTTTTATTGTTTTTTACTGCAAGTATCGTTTGTACATTTAAACTATATACCTTTTTTACTACAAAGATATTTACTTGTTAACTGTTCAACTAAAATGAGCGTTATAAAAATTTACGACCACTTGTATTGACCTTGTTTGTCAATTACCATAAAAACGGCCTAAACATATGTTTGTGTGAATAATTTTTACACCTTGTTGATGGTCAATAAAGTCAATAGAACTTCAAAATAAACTTTGGTTTATATTAAACATCTAAAATCTTTTGCAATTTGTTGTGAGGAACAACTCAACTTAAACAAATGCTGAGTTTATTACTCAGAATATTGGGGTATTGGTTAATTCTTCACTTCTTTTTTGTTTAGTGTTTACCTTTTCAGACTATTAACAATTTCACTTTTGATTTTATTTCTTTTGAATGTCTTTCAAATAACATATGTATATTAAAGAAGATATATAAATCCAAGAGATAAATTCTTATCTGTTTATTTTATATTTACATTTATTTCTGTTTGAAAATTATATTCGCTTACAGTATTTATTGTTGTTGAAATGTTTTTCTTCTGTTTAAATAAATTTTACCTTTTTAAAGATTAAATGTTGTTGTGTTTATGGTAAAGCTGGCTAATATCATTGAAATCTTAAATTAATCTTTAAAGCCAATATAAATATATGTACTTAAAGAAGAGTAATACAATTCAATTTTATTTATTTTATTTAGAATCTACAAAATTGTATCTCTCTCTTCAAATATTCAAATTTTCAAGCTAAAAATTGTCATATTTTTTCACCTAAATAAACATTGGTTTTATCGAAAGTATACATTTGAAACCTTTTGTTTTTCATTGTCGTTGATTTAGGTATTTTTAAATATTTACTTTATTTACTTGTTTTTATGATTATTGAAAAACCGCTGATTACATTTTTATTATGCGTTGAATTGTTAGGAGCCTTCACTTGCAAACAAACTCCAATTCAAATTCACTAAATATGCATTTATTCGATGTTTTGTTATATTTTTGAATATTTTGAGAGCACTTTTAGTTTAATTTGAATATATATTTTAGAAACATTTTTATTTTAACTTTACAAACACAGAAAATTTATTTTCTGTGTGTAATATAATTTATAAAATTATATAACTACTATATATTACCACATTACGATTACCACATTAATCTGAAAATTTATTCAATTTACCTTGTGATCAAAAAAGAACTTCAATTTTTAATTTTTGAATTCCCGCGTTTATTCAATCGGTAAATTTTTTTCACGCTGGCAATACTATTATACACATTCTGTCAAAGTTTAACGCATATCGTACGATTAGTTTTTGTTTGGCGTCTATACAAAGAAGTCGAAAAATTTTCGTGTGGCCTCTATGGTCTCAAAACGCGTTCCTCGCAATGGCAATTTGAGTCGGGGGAAGAGGAAAAAGTCACACGGGGCCATATCTAGAGAGTACGGTGCTTAGTTGATGATATTGGTGGAGTTTTTGGCCAAAAACTGCTACTTTTTTGAATGAAATTCAGCCTTTTTGCCACCAGCCGAGAAGCGACGCGTTTCAAACCCAAAACATCTGTTAAAATGTTTTCGGCCAATCCATATGAGATGCCATTAGAGAGATGCAATCTCTCTAATCGGTTCACCACGATTTTCCAACACGATCTACTTCGCCGATTCAATGTTTTCTTCAGTAATAGAAGTTGTTGGACGGCCAGGGATCTCATCATG
>NC_051847.1:141430054-141439469 GCF_002237135.1 Teleopsis dalmanni | reverse complement strand
CATATTAAAAGCCAATAAACTGTAAGCAACCTCAATGTATCTTGTAAAAGTCTAAAACAGACATCAGATTTAATGATGATTTATGTTAGATATGGATGAAATAATTTTTAAAGGTATTTGTGTTTGCTGAAAATCATGTGCAGAAAAATTAATTAATATATGAACGAATATTTTTTCTAAATTATTTAAAGTTTCAATGTGATATTTTAATAATTAAATTAACTAGATTATTTGTAACTTTCTTACAACATGAATACTATAATTTAATTTTAAATATAACAACGTAAGTAGGAGCGGTTTCAATTTTCCGGATACCACGATTTGACAACAGACTTTAGTAAAGTCATTCTATATGCTGATATTGTTTAGCTTTCGAGATATTGATGTTTAAAATTGTATAATATTTACATTGATTACTTTAGAAAAAAAAAACTTCACTCTCTATCTAGCGCTAATTAGTAGATGCAATTTTTATATTACTTATCCTAACGACATCTCTTGTTGTTGGTAGCTGTCTTGTGAAAATATCCAATTTTAAGCAACATATCTCTGAAAGTAAGTTTTAAAGGCATGTAGTGGATTGGAAAAAACTGCTGTCTTTTCCAAAATCCAGAGTCAAATGATTGCGCTTTCCTTTCGGTATGTCGAAAGCATCAAAACTCACGTTGTAAGTTTTTAACTCATTAAAACCCCCTATTGGGAATATATAATGAACATTCCAGCCATTGACCGCGATAAATCGTGCTCTTTTTCCAGTATATGGAAAGCATCAAAAGCCATATTGTTAGACATTAACCCTTTAAAACCCTTTAACCCTTTGGGAAGGAATAATAAACATTCCAGACATTGACCGCGAAGGATAAAGGTGTGGAGAATATCATACTAAGAAAACTAAGTCAACCTAATTCAGAAAGCATGGACAATAATTAAAAAATAACTAAAGAATGGGACAATTAATGAAGGGAGTGTGGTTATTGTACAAGCGTAGTTCGCTTGTAAACTCTATAACCAGGATCGCTAATCGTGGTTATAGAGAGGGATGATGGGAACAGCTAAATGCAACTCATCGAATCATAATGAAAGGTATTAGCGAAGCTTATAACTCATGACGGATAGTAAGGTAATTAGTAAGATGCTAGGTTGGAAAATGTCAGGAGGTTGCTCAAATGACCGAGTGACAGTAGTCATGCTATAAAATTGTTTGAAATCAATTAATCAAGGGAAATACAAAAATACCTGTAGTCGTTTCTTTTTTAATTTATTATTATATGTGAAATGTGCGTGACTAGTAAATATGATTTTATAAATATGTGTATCTAAAATGGTATTGGTAAGGGAAATCCGTCATATTTTTGTAATACTGTCATAATTTTATAACATTTGAGTTTAAATCGCACTTCTGGGATGTCGGTTTTGATGAAATTGAAGTTAGAAATCTATTTTATTGCAAATAGCTAAATAGCTCATGTGCTTTTAAAGTTCCTTGAACAATGACCGAATTAGCCTGTCGCCTATCCTCATCCTGCTGTATAAAATATAGAAAGCAGATGTCTTTTCTAAAATTTAAAAGTAATATTTTGAATAATCATATGGAATCAGAAACTTAATTTCTCTTTTTAAATTACTTAATAATTTGCTGACTAACTTTTAAAATGCTTCGCGTATTTTCTTAAAATGTGATAAACCATATCAAGTCCAGAGTATTAATTTTTCTAAAGAAGTGATTGAAGAATATTGGATCATTTAGAATCAATTACCATAAAATGTTATGTAATGAAAAAATAGTATCAATGGTAATTTTAAATTTATTGCATGTTCATGATTTAAAGTATATTAAATATATTTATTATATTACAAATTTGTGTTCATATTAAAATAAAAATTTTTAAAGCTTCTAATATTCTAAAAAAAATTCATTACTTTCAAAATTTTTATAATTTTATCTTATTTTGACATTGTTGTATTATTAATATAATATTTATTTGCATGCTTTTTAAATTAATATTTTTATATATTTTAATATTTTATTTTATAAGTATATTTAAAAGTAAATTATTATTCATTTTTAATTTATTATAATGACTTTTAACAATGTCTTTACTATTTTTTTGTGTCCTTTCGAAAATATTTATTTTTATTTTTTTTATAACTATTATTATTTTTTTACTGCTACCTTCTTAACTTTTTCATTAACATTTGCACTTCCATCCTCTTTCTCTTCACCACCTCTTTGCTCATTATTTTGAGCATTACTGCCACTGGTGTCAGTTGGTGGTATTCTGCGTATCGCTGTCGTAGCGGGAGAAATGCTCATTTCAGATAAAGAATCGAATTCATCACTTATAATCGTAAAGGTTTCTGAACTAAAGGAGCGCAATAAACTTGGACTACTTATACTAAATTCCAGTTCAAATGGATCGAATAATTCGATGTTATCCGCTGCGTTTTGTACTACGTAATTACTTTTTGGCAGCTGCCGTGGCGGACTGTTGTGGCAGATTGGATTTTCCGCCGCTGACTGCTCCACTTGCAGATGTTGAGCCCATAGTGCCACCGCTCGTTCGTGGTTGAGGGCGGCTTTCTGTTGTTGTGCGGCTTCCAGGCAACGTGCTGCTTCCTGCGCCAATCGGTGTCGTTGATGTGATTGGTGTTGGTTGTGTTGCCGGCGGTGGTGACCTGATTTCGTTGTTGGTTTTTGTTGCTTGTGGTTGCTGTTGTTGTTGTTGTTGTTGAGGTTCACTGGAGATTGTTGTACCAGTATTTGGGGTATCATATTCGTATGTTGTAGTGTTGTAGTCGGCGGCTGTGTAGTCACTGTATCCACCACCTTGTTCAGTATTTGTGTCGTATGCTTGTCCTGCGCTGGTGTCGTATTGCTCGTTGCCGATATATGGTTGTTGGCTACCATCATATTGTTGCGGATCATATGTTGTATCGTACGCGCTTGCATCATATTGTTGCTGATCGTAGCCTTCGTAGCCGCTGTAGTCATTGTTGTAGTCACTGATTGCGGCAGGGGCCATGTTTGTGTCCGTTTTTTGTATTTCGCCGACGTTGTAGTTGGAGTTGAGCTCATAGGTTGGTTTGGTTTTATGTTCAGTTGTGCTGATTTCCCCGATGTTGCCTTCATCTTTTCGTTGCTGCTGATATTGTTGCTTTTCTCCTTCGCCGATGTTGTCTTTGAGATTTTCATCGTCGTTTTCGTCGAGTCCATAGCTATAGCTGGGCTTGTAGTCACTGATTCCGTTATCGATTCTTGAAGTTTCGTATTTGGATTTAATGGCATCAATATCGTAGGATGACGCTGCTGTAGTTGCCGCAGTAGTTGCTGTGGGGTAAGTATCGGCTGTTGTTGATTTAGCGAGGATGGAGTCGTAATTGTATGGAGAGGTTTTGCTGTAGTCGCTGAGGATGCGCGCGGTATCGGTTGTGCCAAATGTGGTCGGCTTGTAGTCGAGAGAGGCTATTTTAAATGAAATAATATTTATTAAAAGAAATTAACTTTTAAGAAGAAGATATAGGAATAATAGTAAAAAATGTTTCGTGAAGTGTTCTGTGGTTGCTGAAATGTTAAATGCGATAAAATGTGTTAATGGAATATATTTCAGAAAACTTTAAATACTATTCATGGTTTAATTTTCCATAAATTTTAGAAAAATACGTTAACTATAAACAATGTATCAATATATCTTATGTTATAAGTTATTACAGAATAAAATTGAATCGAGATCCCTAACCTATAAATTGTTATTTATTTAAACATTTTTATAACAAGAGAACATGGGTCACATATTTATAGTTAAATTAGTTTGGTAAACAATTTCTTCTGGAGACTGTATGTCTTTCAGTTATGTTTTCAGAAAGGTTATCTTTCAAAAATAGATCACCTATTACATTTCGCCAAGAAAAAATAGAAATCATGAACATTTATGTCTAAATGTAATACACTAATAAGCTGGGTTATATTATTTTTATTAAATTTAGTTCGTAGACACCTAAAAAGGGATGAATATTTGATATTAATTCCAATTTCTCAATGGCTAATAATATTATTAACTATATTTTAAAAAAAGCTCTTTAGTTTTCTTAAACCTATAAAATAATTTTGCTTAAACACTGAATATTCGCTACTTTCTGGACACTCGACTACGGAACCAATTATTAATCAAGTATATACGCTCATACACTTTTTCATTTAAAAAGTTTTTTCGTACTTATTCCGTTTTCATAGTAACTGATGCCTTCATTTTTTCTCTATCACAGTCGAACATCTTAAAATTAAGTAAAACATTGTAACTATTAACTATTTCACATTTCTTTTAACTCATTCTATTTCTTAATTCATCATGTTGAATGTAACCCAGTTAAGTATGCAGAGAATCTAATTAGAGGTTACTCAAACCTAAATCAGATGAATAGTGTGACTGGATGCACATTATTAGAAAGTACATGCTGGAAATCGGGATGAATATAGACGAAAACTACAGTAAGGACCCGTATTATTATAATTTTATATTAACTGGCAAGTTCTATTGTGCCTTCAATAATTTCCGAATTGTGTGTTTAAATTTTGTGTATTTCTTGTGTTTAGTGTCTTTCTTCCTCCTAATTTAGAATTTACCTTTAGCAGATGGTAAACTATTGTAAGAGGTCGGAGAACGTTCATTATTTAACATACGATTTGTCAAGTACTCTACATTCGATTGTAGAGTCGATAGTTCCGTTCTTTTCCAATAATAATACATTGATGGAGAAAATGCATATGAGAAAAGAAAATACAAAAGAGACAGGAAGACAGAGACAGGAGAAAAAGAAAAAAACAGAAATAATTAGTAAAATTCATATTCATATAACAATTACCTTTACTAAATTCTGTGCAGTATTGGAAAAATGCTCTTCCCGAATTAAATTACTATCATTATTAAGTTTTATTGATCCGTTGCTTCCGAGATGTGTATTTTGCTTGAAACTTAGTTCTTTATAGCTGGCCCATATCTGTTTTAGACGATCCATAAGTTTCTCATTTGTATCACGTAATTGTTGTTTTTCCTGACTATTAATAATTTTAGGAAAAAATGTTAGAAATATATATTTTGAACAAATATAATATTAATTTAAAAAATTTTATAAACCGTAAAGAGCATTTTTCTGTGGACTTATGAAATAAAATAAATATATATAATAATAATATTTATAAAAAATATGGTTGGTATTTAATAGGAGTATATAGAAAAAAATGTTCAATATTAACCATTATGATATTGTCTTTAATTAGTTTCATTCTCTGAGGACTGATTTTCAGCATCTACCAATTTAACAAAACTTGTTTTTAAA
Source organism: Teleopsis dalmanni (assembly GCF_002237135.1). NCBI lineage: Eukaryota > Metazoa > Arthropoda > Insecta > Diptera > Diopsidae > Teleopsis > Teleopsis dalmanni. Next base: position 141,434,135 of record NC_051847.1, on the reverse strand, counting down.
TCACCACTACTCTCATCATCCGTCCTATTCTCAGTCTTTATATCAATTATACCCGTTTCCGACTCACTCCTTTTACTTTTCTTGTCTTTTGGAACCAGACGCACACTTATATCCACTTTAACAGGTTTTGATTTCTTGGTTACTTCTTTAGTCAGCTTCTTCTCCGAGGCAATTTGAGAGCGCGACTTATGGCAATCTCTTGGACAGCACTGCACTAAAGCACTATTAGGTAATCTGCAACTATATCTATCTTTTTCATACTCTTCTGTTGTAGCTGTAGTGGCAGTGCGCTCAGTCAATTGCGTTTGACATGAGCTCTGACACAAGCCACAGTTGCATTCCGGTAGGCTACCAAAGGTTTGATTCACAACTAGATGCTGTTGCAGCAAAGGCAACGGATCCGTTGGGCAACATACCGGTGTGCGAGGTGATGCACACATTGTGCATTTCGTACATATTGTTTTCGGTTTATTTATATTTGGTTTATTAATGAAAAAATCGGTTATGGATTCTACATTTGCACTACAAGCACTAAAAGGTTTGTCTCTAGGGTGCGAGCCTGCCGTGTGTTCGTGAAAGTGTTTGTGATGATGATGATGATGTTGTGGCTCCTGCGTGTGAAGACCTGTTAATGGCCTATCGTTTTCTATAGTCGATGTTTTTATTTTGTCTTGTTTTGTTTGCAGTGTAGGCGCTGATGTATTTAAAAACTTATTTTTATACAAATTTCTTAGTTTATTCGCATTTTTTACTTGTGCACTACAATATTTGCATGAATCCTTGTGTAAACTAACACTACTACTACTAAGCACTTGTTTAATGCTATCTGTGTGACTTTGAGTGTCGTATCGCTTGAACGCCGATAATTTTGGTAAAGGGGGGATTTTGGCTAATTCGAATTCTAAACGTTCATTGCTCTTAATTATATTCGCTAATGTGACCTCATCATCATCAACATCAATCGGAGAAACGCACACGTTTGCGTTTTCTATCGTTGCTTTGTTGTTGTTTACCACTGCTGCGGTTGTTGTGTTGACTGTTGCTGATGTTTGTGGTATTATGGTTGTTGTATCTGCTGTTCCTGTAATTGGTGGTGTCATATCTGTTGTTAACATAGGCGTTTTCTGTTGAGTTTGAGTACAAATCTGCGGTTGTTGTATTTGTTGCGTTTCTGTCATCGTTACTTTTTACGCAGAATTTTTGTTTTATTTAAAACAATACATTTATTTATTATATATGTATATTGCATTATTGTATTTCATCGTTTAGCAGCACAAAAAAAATTTACAATGACATCATGTTAATCCATGCAATATGCATTTGTTGTTGTTGTTAAGTACATTTGTGTATTAATTGTTGGTTTAGGTAATTTTAATTGTTTTTTTACATTAATTTTTTTTTTGTGTTTTGTGTGGAAAAATAAGCTATTTTCTAATGAATTTTTGGAACTCTGATTGAGATATTGTATTGATAGATATTTTTACTTAACATTAAATTACTATTTTATTATATAATTTACTTATACTTAAAAAATAGTCAAATAGTAAAGAAATATTTATATTTGAAATATTCATTTCCATTAATGTAAAGCGAAATCAAACAAAAAATAAAGATATATTGTATACTTTTAGGCTTAGTTTGTGTTAATCACACATCTAATAATTTTCCCTCTTTAAATCAATCCAAACTTATTGTATGTTTCCATTGCTTTCGTCAAAATAGTTTAAATAACTTTCGTGCTTTTTAATTCAGTTAAGAATAAATCAAGGGAAATTATACCAAAAATGTCGAATGCAACATTGCAAAACATATTTCCCAAAAGGAAAATGATCGATATTTGAAATATTTGACACATGAAACAAAATATAAATAAACAAAAAATGAACAAGTCAAGCAAACAAGAAGTAAGAATTTTAAAAGACCAAACATAGAAAACCAAGCAAGGGTACGAGCATTAAAAATAAATAAGACAATTGGTAGAGTCCAAATAAGCAACACCTAAGCATGAGAGAAGTAAATAGAGGAGAATCCGTCAGACGATTAAGGATCGATCTGGTATGTTATTACAACTTATGACAGGTAATCAACTCAAAGTTATTAAGATCTTAACACCTTGGTAAAAGAGAAGTAGATGAAAGAGACTCCTTGAGACGATTAAGGATCGATCTGGTCTATTATTACACTGATGATGGCAGATGTTTGAACTCAAAGTTATTAAAATCTAGGTAACAACGTATGGGAGAACTAAATGGAAGAGAATCCTTAGGACGATTATGATTGATCGGGCCTATTATTACAACTGATGGTGAAAAACATTTTTAAGCTTACATTTTATAATGTACCAATAATTATTTTATTTTTTTAATTTACCATTTACCTTTAATACATGGAATAGCGTCATAAATGATATCTTTTATTTAGTCTATTGGCTATAGTTATGATAGCCAATATCAGTTAAATAGATTTAATCCTATTGTCGTTTTTATGGTTACATAGTTTCTTATAATTTCTATATAAAATTGCTTTGAGTAAATTGATGTATCGTAGTTTGGCAGATATATTTTCAACGACTTTTTATCAAAAATTATTATCACTAGCTTTGTTCTAAGTAATTAAGAAATAATAATAGAATACTATACTAATTTAACAAAATAAAAAAAAATAGGAACAACTTTTATATTAAAACTCTTAATTGAAAATATTGATTGAAAATATTAATTCAAATTATTAATTATTGATTACAAACAAATAAATATTTTACATTTTGACTATTTTTCAAATATATATATATATTGATTGAAATTATAAAATTATTTAAATTTACTTATGCTTGAGTGAGGTATCCTCTAATCTATTTGTTAACACTTTACACTCGTTTGTCAATTTATCCATGAGTTGCTTCTGGTTTTGTATCATTTCTTCAAGTTCACTAACAGTTTCAACTATAAAAATATATTTTGAATATATACATTAACAAAATACTTACACAAAGATTATCTAAAAATGTACATATTTAGTTTTAAGCTATTTTTTAAGTGGGTGTTATTTGCAGAAATTAGGTAGCGCAATCTCATGGATAAACTATTGACTTTTAAATCCATAATTTAATTACTAATTATATATTAAAATTTTTAAATTATATTTTTTTGCATATATTTTAATTATCCAAACACCAATTGTAGTTTTTGAAATACAAAAAAGATAATTTCTTAGACAACCACGAGTATCAAATCAATAGCTTAACCAGAGTTTAGCTGTGAGTTGGGTTGGTGCAACTAAATGAGTGAATGATTAGAATGAGGAACATATATATATGATATAATGTAGGTTCAGTATGCAGTATGTATATAGGTGTCACATGTATATAATGTGAGTAAGAAAAGCACTATTAATTCGTTATATAAATGTTGCAAAATATATATTGTTCAAAAAACAAAAACAAAAATTACAGCAAAATCGAAGTCAACTGTGACGTATTAATATTTGTGATATTGACTCTACAATTAGCACTCTACTTGCAAGTGTTGAAAAAAAAACAATACATATATATATACAAATACAATTGATTTAATAATATTAACACTAAATAATTTACCATGTTTTTCTTGCATTTCGGACATGCGTTTGTCCAAGTCCTTCTTCGTTGGACGTATCTCATTTTTCAGTTCACCGTAAGCTAACTGGAATTTGTATTAATAAATAAATTTAATTACTTAAATAAATTAAGTTATATATATTTTATTTTTATATTTTCTTGCTGTTACGGTCATGTTATGTTATAATATTTTATCTTTTATAAAATATAAAAATATATATATTTTCTCCAAAAAGTCATAAATTTTCACATTTCTCAAATATTAATATATACGAAAAACTATCACAATTTCACATTTAATATGAGCACCCTAACCTAAACTAACTTATATTATATAATAACTAGTATGTCCAAAATTCTAACTACAGAAAGACAATATACCTTCTGCTCAAAAAGTACCCATTTTGTAAATAAAACACACAAATTTAAATTTTATTCTAAATTTATTTTATCTCCTTCAAAATATGCTCCTTCTGAAGCGATGCA
>NC_051847.1:141421262-141429954 GCF_002237135.1 Teleopsis dalmanni | reverse complement strand
TAATAAAAACTGAAACCCTAAAAGATACACGTATCCCAATTAACAATAATATTTTTATTAATTGTTTTTTTTACACAAATTAAATTTATAACTTCAAATAATTTTTTAATTTCTGAAGTTCACAAACCTCTTTTCTTGACTGACAACGATATATTTACATTTAACTTAATTCCAAGATACTTATTTTTAATAAAACGTACTTGACTTATTTATAAAACATTGCATTCTGTTCTGCTGACACACTTACATATATACAGAAATATTTGATGTATATATCTTTTTCTGGGTTTTTTAAAAAGTTCTTTTTTCCATTGAAATATGTCAAGTTGAATTAAATTGAATTTGAATAATGATTAAAGAAATCGCTACTGTATAAAATTAGATAAAATTGTAATGATAATCTTCCTTTAAAGCTGTTAAGGAAGATGGAGACAAAATAAATTTTAAGTCTTTATAACGAAATCAAAAATAAACAAAAATATATGAATAAATTATATTTGAATTAATTTATTAATAAAAATTGAAAAGAAAATAATTACTACTGTTATTGAAAAATAAACTGAATTATAGCTTTTTTATTATAATTTAATATAATTTAAATAATAATTAACATAACCTTTAATGAAAAATTTTTATAAATATGAAATAATATTTAATGCGTTGAATTTAGATTTGCGATTTTATACATTCTTCCTGTAAGAAAAAGGTGAAGTCTGTTAATTTATAAATTTAAAAGATACATTATCAATAATAAAGAAATATATATAAAAAAGAAATAAAAAAATTTGCAGTAAAAATAGCAAAGAAGTCATGGTGGATCTTTTGTTCAAAACATATTCTTGATCAAAATGATAAGAAGTTACTATATAAAGAATTTCGTATGGATAACTATGTCCGGTCTAGGCGGTCATCTATTTGTCAAATGTAAACTAGTTTCTTAATTCTTGAGCAAATCGGATATAATTTCGAAAAAGGTGCTTTGTGAATCCACTTAGATTAACACAGAAAATGTATAACATTGACTTGATATGTTATTATAAAACAATTTTGCTAATATTTATAAGTTGTTTTATATAAACGGACTAATGAAGCATGAAGCTATTAAGCTAAAAAAAGTTAGTATGTTAGTCTTCTCTTAGACAGCATAAAAAAATTTGTCACAAAACTATTATTACAAAAAGTACTAAAGCTTTGGAGTACAATTTAATTAGCACCACTTACTTTATTGTTTATAAAAACTAGTTATCATGTTTCTGCCTGATGTAGTCATCCATGCCAGACACCTTTGCTGTGTGTACCTTCTCTATTCCCGTGCATCAATCACGGTTAGTATCCCTCGATATTACCTCACGACTTTTCCTTACATCTTAAAACCGATTTCGCTGCAGCGTCGTTATTATTTATAACTAAGACATCGAAACCACTGGATAATTCAATCTATGTTTATACATTTCATATAACTCGTAGTTTATCGAGAGACAGTGCTCGTAGCTAACTCGTAGAGGGCCAAAGATCTTACAAAGAGTTTTTCTCAAGCACTTCCAGCGCTATTTCATCGTTCTATAAGAATGTCCAATTTTCTGCGCAGCACTAAAACACGCGAACTATAGAACGTAAGTTTTGTCGGTGAAGAGAGAGATCTACCCATCCCAATTGCCTAATCTTCAGGTTAAAATTGTTATTATTCATAAACAGTATGTCAATATAGATAAAAGTTTATATCTTAAGAGCTTCGAAATCACAGTTACCATTAACTAGTTCGGTGTCAAAACGATGCAGTAGTCAGTAGCTGTTAAATTCTCGAAAAGTAATTTAATGTTGCTAACGGATTTCATTACGGGTCATTATAATATGAAATATCACATATATAAACTTCGTTTATCTGCTAATCCGGAGTGCAGGTTATGCCTCGAAGATGAGGAAACAAAAAAAGGAAATTTCATTCAAAAATTAACTTTCAATTCGTTGAACTTGTATTTCCAAATAAAGCTGTAGTTTATAAGCTTGTTCTAATTTAAAGCATGGCAAGTGCTTTGGTTAATGTCACTAATTAAATAAAAAAGTTACAAAAACCTGGAACTTGAGCATTGAAATTCTGCGCAGCCTTTGCTACTTGTGGATAAACATGATAAATCATTGCTTCTAATTTGACAAGTACGAGTTCTAAGCCTGGCACTTACAGTCCAAACAAATTATATATGGACTATAAACTAATTTAAAAAACTCAATTATTTCCTAAGACCGATGATGATGAGTACTTGGCAATACTTGAAACAGCGTTGTATGGTCAGCCAAATTTCAATAGAATAAAATAAATTTTTGTTCTTGTCCTTTCTTTGCTATTCAAATCCATCTAACTTTTCAACAGTTTCTTTTCGTCATAAAGACGCGCCATTATCGGCAAGAAAAAATTAACACTATGCGTATTGTTTGCGGTTGTCCAGTTTTAACGACACACAGAAAAAACTTATTCCATATGGAATTTCTATCACCGTAACCAATTAAGAACTCTTCTCCAGATTTAGTTCTGGACTTTATTCACAAAGCTTTAAAGGGCTTTTTGTAATTTAAAGTGAAATTTAGTACAATAAGACTCTTCAGGCCGCAGTACCGGCTGTTGGGCGATTTCATGACGAGTGTTTTAATAATAATAATAATCTGTCATTAGGTCAACTAATAATTCTGTCTCAAATAAACCTAATCTATTTAGTCACTGACTAAGTAATGCAATAATTTTATCTTAATTATATATTTTACTCTTGCTTTTCACAAAGTTATAACTAAATTGTACATGTATGAATAAATATCACAATCCCAAACGCTAGATTAACGCACCCTGTTTGTTGACATTTCTATCAATTTTTATGCTCAATTAGAAATGCTCTCACACATACAAAATAACTTTTTCCTGCGTTGAAATTTATTTCCGCATGCTTTTCTATACTTCGCTCATTTACATGAGTTGAATGATTCAACTGCTGCTAGCAGCTGTTCTACGTATATGTGATACATGCTCACGCAATTGAGAGCAAATGAACTTTAAAATGGTTGAAGTTTGTTTTTGTTTTTCATTTGATTCAGTTTGTTAAGAGTTTTTAATGTGAGTGATCGTGCGCTCGCATAAAGTAAATAAAGATCACGGCGTTTTTCAGGCAAAATTTTGTTCGATAAATAAAAAATTAATATATGAATGAATGAAATAAAAAAGAAAATAATAAAAAACCGAAGTGAAATAAAATAAATAAAAAGCCGTATTTGTATTTATGTAAAAAATTGATATGAAAAAAGCAAAGTGAAAATAATTTAAAATAATATTAATTGAAATAAAATATTGAACTGCATTGCATTCATAATCAATAATCAATAATGTAGCAAATAAATAAGGCATACAAATTGGTTAATTTTTATATAAAAAAATTTGTATACACAAAATATATTGTATTTGCTAAGTAAGCAGAAAGTGTGTAAAATAAAATAAATAAAAAGAATTATATTATTTTAAGTGATTTGAAATATATGAAAATCTTAACTTAATATAAAATAATATGCTTTAATAGAAAAAATATTAATAGTGTGAAATAAAAATTAATTTATATAAATTATTATACATATATATGTATAAATTATTATATATACATATAAACTATTACGTATATATAAAATACTACATTTATAAAAATGCAACAGCAATGCTACTCATACGCCTACGTTTACACTTTTGATTTAAAATTAAGCATAAATATTTAATAAAAATATTCAAAATACTTTATAATTAAAAATTAAATTCGTAAATATTGTTCAAAATAAATATGCATACTAAAATAAACAAATACTGATTATTACTTAAAAATATACAAAGTATAAATAAATTTCATTATTGATTGTGTGAAATATTGATTAAAGCAAAATAAATATTTTTTCAATATTTGGATTTCTGGTTTTATGTAAGAATAAATAACTGGGTTTATTCTAAGATTATTTTAATAGTTTTAAAATTATATTTACCCATTAATCGATTAATTATCAATGTTTTTATATATTCAAGTACTTTTCTTTTTAAATGGTTTCAAAAACTTGTTTCCTGTTTATTGTTTTTTTTTGTTTAATTTATAAATATATAATTATATTATTTATACAACTAAAACTAAATTTAATGAAATTTATTATATGTCTATTATTTTATATATTTTCTGTGGTATTTTAAAATTTTTATTATTATAAGAATTTTTTTTAATTTATTTATTGTCCTGTTTTTTACGATTTTTATACTTTTATATTTTTTGTTAAATAATTCAACGTTTGTTTATTATTTTATTATATTCTATATTTCGACTCTCCTTGAGAATCATCATTTGGATCCACGGTTGCCACTTATGGTACTTTAGTACCAAAATTGGTACTTTTTTTTTTTTTTTTGTCGTTTGGTACTCATTTTTAAAAACTGGTACATTTTTGACGACCCAATTTTATTGTGGATATTTCCAAATAATTTTTTTTATAAATGCAACTTTGCACTATTTTATATTTTGTTCATTTATAACACTATAAAAAATACAGAACGAGAAAACAAAAAGGTCCAAAAAAATTTTGGACCTTTTTTTACAGAAATGGTACCTTTTTAAACCAATTTTGGTACAGAAAAAAATTTTCAAGTGGCAACCGTGTTTGGACCACAATCTAACATAAATTAATATTACTAAAACTATATCTACGTCACCTTCGTTATTCTATTTTCTATTTTAAGTCTTACTTCCCCACTGTAGTGTTAAACCTTCTGCTCAAACCCAACAAAAGATGTTCAAACATAGAATGCAAAGAGCTTAATTGTCAATCCTGATACATTAAAATACATTAAACTATAAATATACATTATAATTCTATCCATTTCATATATGCTGACTTTTTTTAATTAGCTTTATTATAAATGAGTATTGGGCTATCAGTCAGATTTTGTAATTTGGTTTAATAAAAAATTTTTCTTATTATTTTACTTATTTAATATTTATTTCCGACGTTTCGGTTTTTTAAAACCATCATCAGGGAAAAAAAATTTTAAAACAACTGAATAGAATAAAATTTTTATATAAAAAATATTTTTGACAAATGTTTTAAATAATTACAACGGAGAAAATACAATCAGTTTATCTTAAGAATGATTTTTCTAGCAATGCACAGTAAACAACAGAAATATTTTCTATATCTCGCCGCAAATTATATGTGGGTTTAGTCATTATATGTAAGGACTCTAGGGTAAGACGTCGAGACAAGGAAGGTTCAGTATCAATGACTTTCACTGAAGTAAAATCTGGGTAATGATTTACATCAAGAAAGTGTGAGACTAAAGCTGATTGTTTATCCGCATTAATTTGTTTTAGACTATTTTTATGTTGACTTATTCTTTTATGTAATTGATTTTTTGTTTGGCCAATATAGCAGAGTTCACATTTTTGACCATTATTATCAGTTCCAGTGCATGGAATTTCATAGATGCAATTAATAATGTTGTTCGTTTCAATACGATCTTTCAGTTTGGTATATATAGTTGTTTGAATTTGTGCAAATGGTTTAAAGGATATTCTGAAATTGTCTACTTTCCTTTCGATAATCTTAGCAATTTTAACTGATAGGTCATTTATATATATCATCGATCTTCTAATCATAGGAATTTGTATACTCTGCTCATGGTGATTAGTTCTTGAAAGTTGAAAATGTTGACGTACTCGATGTAGTTGACTAACAATCATTTTGCGAGGATAGTTATTATCAGACAAAATGTTGAAAGCTTTATTAATGTTAGTAACGTAAAATTCTTTGTCACTTATAGAAAAAATGCGGAAAAAAAGGTTGTAAATCACATTCATTTTTTGTTGTCGTGGGTGGTGTGATAAATAGTTAAGAATTTTACCTGAGAATACATCTTTCTGGTACCAGTCAATTGCTAGTTCTCGATTATTTTTCTTAGATATTAATAAATCTAGGTAGGGAAGTTTTCCATTAAATTCATGTTCAACAGTGAATTGTATGCGATTGTGAAATGAATTTAATAATTGTAGAAATTCAAGGATTTTATCTTTTGACCCAATGGTGAAAATATCGTCAACATATTTTAAAACAATTCTAGGTTTAAATGATAATTTGGGAATTGTCACATCAAAGATTTCATTTGTAACAATGTTGGCGATGGTAGGTGAAATATTTGAGCCCATAGCACATCCATTAATTTGTTTGTATATATCTCTTTTAAACAAAAAATATGTCGAATCAATTAGTACAAAATGTATAATTTTTAAAAAAAGGTATTGAGGCATGGTTGTATATTGTTGTATAAGATGCCATTTGGTTTCTAATAGTCTAATCACTAAATCCATTGGAATACTTGGAAAAAGTGAAATCACATCAAAAGAAGCGAGAACTTCATCATTTTCAACAATAATGTTAGTTAATTTTTCTCGAGCTTCTACACTATTTGTGATATCATATTTCTTATGTACAATTTTGCTCAATATGGTGTTCAAATAGATTGCAAGCTGAGATGAAGGGCTGTCAATCGTTGATACAATTGGGCGCAGTGGACGGTTAGATTTATGTACTTTCGGTAATGCATAAATTCTGGGAATAGACACATTGTGTCTAGTCATATGTTGATATTGTGCTTTATCAATAACATTGAGATTAAAGAGCTGTCGAATTAAGTTATTAGATTCAGTTTCTAGTTTATTAAGAGGATTACGTTCAACTTTAATATAAGTAGACTGGTCGTTAAGAATACTTATCATTTTTTCTTCGTATTCGGAGCGTTTAAGTGCAACTGTAGATCCTCCTTTATCAGCTCGGATGATGATAATATGTTTATTTTTACGTAAGAATTGGATACAATCATCATGTGTTTTAGTGATGAACTGTGAAATTATGATGTCTTTGTTATTCCTTGAATATTGGAAATTATTTCTATTAATGTTATTAGACATTAAAATGTTAGTTATACGTGCTCTCATAACATCTCGCTCTTTCTCATCAGAAACTAAACGTATACAATCTTCAATATCACAAATAGTTTGGAAAAGTGGAAAATTACGTTGATGTATTGGTAAGGAAAACTTATTACTCAGAGACAATAACCATTGTATTTCACTGGGAAATTTTATATCTGTAAAATTGAAAAACCAATTCTTACCAATTTTTAAATTATTCTTCTTAAGGAATTCTGAAAATAAATATTAAATAAGTAAAATAATAAGAAAAATTTTTTATTAAACCAAATTACAAAATCTGACTGATAGCCCAATACTCATTTATAATAAAGCTAATTATAATTCTATGCTTGAGTAGCTTATATAGAGAAACATGATATAAATTCAAATAAAGTGCTATTAGGTAGCATTACACTCAAGTTTGAATGGACATTTTTTTTGAATAGTTTCATTAAATAAAATTTTTAATTGATTGAAAGAAGGACCAACCATTTATCTTCAAGAAGACCATTTAGACCATTATATACTAGTTTTAAAATATAGGCAAAGTGATATCATATTATTCATTCTTCGCAACACATTATCGTACATGATCTATATAACATCTCGATTTAATATCACTTTGTTAGGGTTTCACTAATAAAACAATTTTCTTTTAAAGTAGTTGATTAAGGTAGAAGAATACCAATAAACTGATTTCACTAGATCAATTTCAATAGTTTAATTATAACGTCATTATTATATCTAATTGTATAATTGTATTTCTATATTTGATAATTATCTTAATCGTTTAATATTAAAATAATAATATAAAGTTTTTAATATTTCATTTGCTATTGCATTATCATGTTTTTGAAGGCAATTTTTTGCAATACACTAGTATACACACGATACTCTATTTGATCGCAATGTGACCTTTTAGAAAATTCCCTTTATATTGATGTTGTTTTTTATTTTTATTACGAATAAACCTTGTACGATCCATAAAAAAATAGAAAAAGTCAGTTTTTATCAAGTAAGAAAAATATATTGTTTAACTAATAAACTAGAATTTAATTTGACTGCAACAGTTGAACACTGTGTTTGATAATTTTAGAACATTGTAACGATAGTTAAATAAAATTCACTTTATTTTTATATATTTTAACAAATTTATCATTTTTATTGAACTGTATTTATAGTGTGATTATTGTGTAATTGTGTTATTTTTCTTTATTTGGTGTTTTTAAAGTATTGCTATAATTTGTTTAGGGCGGATCTTTGATAAAGATCGTTCTGGGAGTTTACGCACATACCCGCGTCATCATATCAACTGTGTTAATTTCAAAGTATTTTACATATTCAAGAATACAAATTAATTTAACTTTACATTTGACATCACCTGCTGAGAGAACAGAGCGGATACTTTTATATAACATATCACCTAATACAGACTAACGCATTTATACCATCATTCAAATCATTATCTAACACAGGTTGGTTTGTTCAATTTTAAGTTTTAATCAATCAGTAAATTCAATCCATGGACTACGATTAGAGTCCATTCTCTAATTCTGGTCTATGGATTGAAGTCCCTCTCCTTACACTCTTTTAGAAATTGCAGTAGTACACTTGTGTGTAGAGCAGCTGTGCTTATACAATACATCAAAAATGTGAAGAATAAAGAACCCACCTGACAACTTTGCAATTTTGGAAGCCCCTTTTGATTCGCCTATATTCTA
>NC_051847.1:141414626-141421162 GCF_002237135.1 Teleopsis dalmanni | reverse complement strand
AATAAATATTGATGAAGATTAAGAATTTTGCGTTTGTACATTGTGACCGGAAACTTTTCGGTCACAATGTATTTTACAAATTAAGCTATGTCGACATCTAAAACTTTAGAGAAAATTGCTAAGAATACTAAAATTTGCAAAAATTCATTGTCAAATTGTGGCAATGAAATCTGAGAAAACAAAATTATGTCGTTTAATATGAAATATAATTAATCATTCAAATATAAAGACTTACAAGGACTAATTCGGTATAAGGACTTTAGTTGTTCACAATTGAAAAATGTTCTTTAAAGTATTATATGTTAATATTTAAGATATGTAAATTTTTTCTACTATTGTCTTTCCCATATTCATAATAATATTAATAATAAGTTTTATTGTGTAAAATTCAAACTCAAATAACTTACTCGTAACGCACAAAACTGAGATATAAGCTGACACCACAAACAATAGTTTATATTGTAATAAAAGCAAAATATGAACTACTATCATAAGAAACAACTCCATGTTAAAATTGTAATAAATTATGTGTTTTACATCAACCGAAACTGCTCTGCTGAGTATGTGCAAGTCTTTATTTACACTGACAAATTTGTTAGACGTCACGTATGAGTGACTTTGATTTGTTCATTTCATGACTGAATAATTTATAAATAAGTTTTGTTAAGTCAGTAGAGCATATGTGCCATGTAAAAATTTACATAAATTTTGGTTGTCAATTACACTTCAAATTCCGTTTATAATTAGTTTAATAAATAAACAAATTCATGATTTTATTTAATTGAAAATAAATATTGATGTTTAATGGCAAACAGTAAATAGTTTTTCAATTGAATTTATGTAAAATGTTACTTACTAAATATTTGTAAAACCAACTGTAATAGGAGATGCCAACTTGTGTATGATGCTGTCATGTATCAGATATAAAATTTGCCAACAACAGTAGAGAATTATTTAATTTGTGGTACATTATTGTCAGCTCAAGTACGTTCCCTATTGGATGAATGTTTACTAAAATATTTATTACACAGATATTTATGCATAGATTTGCATGTTTTTAATTGCATTAAGGGATTTTGCGGTAGGTTTCGTGGTAGAAATACCTATTTGTGGGATGTAAGTTGTGAGATTTTATTTGCACGTGACTCATGAAGACGTGACTGGAACTGCCTGATTCAGATTCATTTCATAACCGCGTGAGGCTTATTAACAATTATTTTAACATATGAACGTTTTTTGTTTAATAAGTTTAAAATGTAAATAATATTTTTCTGATAAAACAAACTTGTGAAGCTTTACATTATTAATTATTAATAATGAGTAATTTTATAATTCTTTATTTATTTTTTTCTAGAATATTTCCATTCTTTGCAAAGGTAGTGGATGAATGGTATTTTCACTTTATTTTTACATTGAATAATGGGTAAATATATATGTGCACATATATATAAGCATTCAGGAAAATCGATCTAATTCCAACTATATTTTCTCCTGTTTTAACGGATTGTTGAACAACTATAAGTCGAAGAAGCATTTTGCAAAGAGAAGGTTCAACTTATGGAGACTTCGAGTTAAAGATTTTGCAGAATTTTTTTGTAATTGTATGTAATTTGCTTTCTAATCAATATCAATATATAAAGTATTTTATAAATTAATATTCTTATGTTTGATTATGTTTTTGCCATCTTTTGGTAATTTGAAAACAAATTTTTTAAGGCATAAAGATACATTTAAGAGATATAGTGGATGTTTATATGCATTGCCAAACGACTTCTTGGTGTGCATATGGAACTAAGTATTGAACTTGGATTGAATTATCATTGTGTATGATTTACTTGTTCAGTTTTCAATAAAAACTGCATTTCTTTCACTATTTATAAAAAAACTTGAAATTTGTTGAATGTATGGGAAATGTAGACAGTATTTCATATAATTTCTAAATTTCATTTCTACGGGTTAAGTACTGATTATATCTGTCATACTGCCATAAAAGTTCAAACAAATGTTTTTATGGTAAAAACTTCTACATTTATTGATGTTTTTTAACTATATCCGCAGATCGGATTTGATATTATTGGTTTCTTATCTTAAAGAATAATTTAATCTACACTACCATTTCCTTACTAGAGGCCTCCTTCTTTAGCAGATCCGATCTGTTATTATTGGCTTCTTATCTTACGAAATAGTTAAATCTACACTATCACACCAATGAGATAGGTGTGCATGATTTTACATACATACTTATTGAGAGATAGTTCTTGATTAAAATCATAAAGAAAAAAGCGAGGTTTTCTAAACTCTTTTGTAATCAGGGACTTCTCAATAAAGGATATTTGACAGTCGAAATGCATGCCATTTATATTAGGACTGTTTAAATATGAAGGATATTTTAAAGTTGCAATAATTTATACCCATAGTACATCTATATTTATATCTTCTGTATTTTCATTATTTTGGATGTTATGCTGTTATTGTTAATAATTGAGATTAACTTGATTTGTTAAAATTTGGTTGTAGCAGTCATGTAGAAATAATAGTTTACTATTAATAGAAATAATAGTAAAATAGAATACTTTTTTATAGAATATTATTTTTGCCGAAAGTTACACTTCTTATGCTGTCAGTTTTAAAGGACTGGAGCACATATCTGAAGTTTCTGTTGAAGTTCTAATAAAATTCGCTAATAACACGCGCATCTTAAATGATGCACACTATCGTTAAAAAGTTAAAACTCTGATCTGGTATCGCAATGGACCTAAACGCGTGGCCATTTTGGTCTGTCTGCATAACTTAACCTAATCTAAAGTTAGAAGGGGTTGAATAGAAAAGAAAAGACAAGCACAAATATTTAATTAATTTATTGAAATTTGGTTGTACATACAGCGCTATTTCGAGTATTGCCAAGTACTTATCATCATAGGTCTTAGAAAATATTCGAATTTCTTTTTAATGAGTTTGCATTCATAATTTGTAATTTGTACAAAATTTGTTTGGACTGCAAGAGCCAGGCAATTTATTTTATTTTATTTAAGTGTGTAAATATGAATTTAAACTAAGTTTCTACTTTGAAAGATTATATATAAACATTTGTTAGTATTTAATTTTTTATTTTATAGAACGGCGTTTTCTTACTTATTCGCAAGAATTAAAAGTTCTGAAGAAGATATTTTAGTCTACCTATATTACTGATATTTTATTTATAGTGTGTTCAACTTTATATGTTTAATTTTAACTATATGAGTTTTTTTTTCTTTTCAGATTAGTTTTCATTTTTTTATTAAAGATTTTTTAAATATTTTTATTATGTGATTAGTATATTTCAATTGAAATTTTTTGAGGTAATAAAGCAAAACATCTATTAGCTGTCATATAAGTTTATTAACATATCTTAATGCAAATTCATACATTTTCTTGATGAGTTGAGCATTTTGATTTAATTGGGATTTTTCTTCACTAAATATTTATATTTTTGGTTAATTATTTAATAGTTTTAATCGCAGTGTGGTTGTTCTTACTCGTTCGATGCCATGTTGCTTGTATTAGTTTAATCTACTTATAATATTTAAAATTTTTCAGATTGTGGTGTTAGATGTGGTATGCTTGTTAGTCTTATAGTACTCATCTGTTTTGTATTGTTTCCACTTCTTTTTGTATCACTTATATTACAGTTAATTTAAAGTTTTCCTTCATTGAGAAAAGTTTTACAATCAAGTTTACTATACGCCGTTTATAAAGATAAGATGTATAGTATATTAAAAGTTTTCGCGAAGATTTATTGCATATTAAGCACTTATTTTCATTTGAAATTCATACTTTAAACATGATATTTTCTTATTAATTTTTTTTATCAAAATATCCAAAACTTTTGAAAACCTTTTTTAATATATTACTGTTCATTAGATAAATTAGAAAATATCTTTTTTCTATACAGTATTTGTTATTTGTTTTTACTATAAATAAAAAAGTCGTAAGAGTCATGATTTTTTTTTTGCCAGGAAATAAACGAATGGAATATTGTACAATACACTCATTAAAATATAACAAACTAATTATTAAAAAAAATTTTTTTTAAACATTCTTTATTGAATATGAATAGCACAATCTTAACTATGTGTTAATTTATTACTATTTCTGAAGTGTACTTAATAGATATTAAGTGGTCGTGTGCGGGTCCACTAAACCGGTGTTTAGCTCCCCTAATTAAAAAAAGATTGGAAATTTCTCAAGAAATACAATCAGATCAATGTTTGATAATATTTTTGTTTGAGCAGCTAGTTTTTAATTGACAATGAAAATGCTTCTATAAATTCAAGATTATCGAAGCTAGAATTAATTACTTTCATATCCGTATTAATGTCCGATTTAAAGTTTTTTAAATAAATGAACTGTAACGTGAAGTCAATTCACCTTTTCGACAAAGACGATATTTCATACCTAGGTTACAACTTATGCAGATGGAATTAGCTTATATTAAAACATTTATAAACATTTATAAACATTTATAAAACATTTATCATTATATTACAAATTATATTTATATATTATTTAGCTTTGAAAAACAGATATATGGTTTCTTATGCTTAAACTTTGAAAATATTATAAATTTTCTCTTGGAAATATTATAGTAGCAAATGAAATAAATAGTTGTAATAAATAATATTAGTGTTTTTAGATGTAAAATTTATTTGACAGAAATTTATTCAAATTATTTTATTTCCTTTTTTATAAGTTGCTAAAAATGAAGAATTTGAGTGGACTTTTTTTAAAGTTTTTATTATTTTACTACAATTGAATTCAAATAAAAATAAAAAGAGTTTTCGAAGCTTTTTATGTATACGCCACTAAATTTTGTAAGAAGTTTAACGAAAAAAATGTGAAAAAAAGTTACTTAAACTTATACACAAAAATTTTTATAAACCCATAGAACTTTCTATTTGAATGAACTTATCTTTACGCTTGAGTGAGTTTTAGATCAAATTCTGCCATTTCACTAGCGTTTCTTCATTTTTTTGAAACATAGATTTATTATTTATTTAATTTAATTTATTTTAAATATTTAAGGTCTCTAAATATTAATATATTTTTTAGCACTGTGAAATATTTAAAATATGTTAAATATTTTAAATACCTTATACAATTTTATTATAAATTGCATATTTTTCAATTAATTGGTTAATGAAATTATTAATAAAATAAAACAAATAATGATTATTAACAGTTTTTATATACTGATATATTTTATTATCTTAGAAACAATTTTTGTTGTCACTAAAAATATACAATACATTCATCCATTTGATAAATGACATAAAATATTAAAAATAAATCCGCTTAAATTATATTTACATTATAATTGGTTTCTATAATTCTGCAATAAATAATTATTTTTTTAACGGAGAAGGAGAAATATTTTAGTTATGTGTATAGTATTGCATTGTTCATAATTATATTTAAAAAAAATTTTAATTTTCATTGCATTTTTTAGTATAGTTTAACAGCTATGATTATTTATAAATAAATATCTTTATATAATAAATATTAAATTAATATTAGCGTAAAACAATATTAGTAATTGCTTTATTAGTAACAAATGAAGCAACAGATTCCTGAAAATAAAAATACTTGTATATATACGTTTATCTAGGAATTTATCAAAAGTTGTATTAATAGAAAATAACTATTTTGAATAAAAATAAAATTATTGTTAAATAAAAAATTGCATTATTTTAATTAAACTTTATATGCAATCAAATTTAAAATTGAATAGCTACTTTTGCTTTGATGCTTTTTTTAGTATTTTATATGAGTTAATACAACTACCTTTAGTTCATTTGGAAAAGTAATACTTTATTTGATGACCTTACTAAACAAAAATTTAAATTTTTTATCAAAAAGTTTGTGAAAACACTTTTTCACCCACTGGGCTAAGTAAACAAAATAAGCTTTTCTGCATTAGATATGCATTTATTCAAAAACTGCTATTAAATATTTGACAAACTCCTTTATATTCATAGTAATAAAAAGTTTGTTTTTGATATTTTAGAGAAAATTAAAATGTGTGACAAGGAAGTCATTCAATTCATTTTAAAAACGTCTTTATTATTAACAAGTTCCAAGAAGTTCTCTTCAATTTTTAATTTGGCAAAAAACATATTCTAATTAAACTTAAACTATATTAAATGGTCATATTTCATTAAAAATGTAATTATATACCCGTATTATTCACTCGTCACTATTTCTATTAATTTCAGTAATAATTTAGTGATTGTTTATAGCACAAATACGGTTGTATGAACGCACTTAATAAAATATTTGTGTAAATTTATCTATCTGCTGTATAACAGCACTATTTATTATATATCAGCAATAATTATAACAAATTGCACAAAATGCAATGCTCAGCGGCGCAATTTTTTAGCCAATTTCGTTACAATTTGAAGTATTTGAGCAAACTTTATTGATCAGCTGTGTCGCTATCAATAAATTATAAAATAAAATTCCGAAATTGAGCGAAAAGTCCAAAGGTAGATATTTTT